>NC_071387.1:205608436-205911897 GCF_022682495.2 Desmodus rotundus | reverse complement strand
AATTCTGTTGAATCCCCACATGGGTGAAGCAGACACCATTGACCTAATGTAAAAATCAGGAGACTGAGTTTGAGAAAGTAGCATCATATAGCTTGTAACAGCTGAGAATTTCACCTTCCAGAATTCACTCTGACACCGAGTTCCATGTTTTCCTGTCCTTCACACTGTCCTCTCGGACGTGCAGCCAGGCAGGACAGAGCTTTGCAATAGTGGCCTCCCTGCCACATGCCCTAATCAGGAAACCGAACTCAGATTCTCTTCGAGAGCAGAAAACACGCACCACAGTCACTTATTTATTTCCAGAAGCTGCCTGGCCAAAGGTCCCTTATCCCTATGTTTCTTTACAAATATTATCTTCTCGTTTGTCAGAAAACATGATGATAACAATGACAGAGAGCTACAGTGCTTAACTGACACGTAATGAATTCTCCGTTTACAGGACTCCAGCCAAGTATTCAACGAGCCATGCAGCCCTCAGTATAAATGGTATTTCCTCCATTGTGGGATAAACTCACCCCTAAAGGGCAGGGTTGACCCTTCATTGTGGCCTCAAATAAATAGAAAGTGCCTAATTTTCCAAAGGTCAGAAAGTTAAGATTGGCAAGCTTCTTGTGTAATATATAAATTGTTAACTTTTTAGAATTAGGAGGATGCAGACAATTAAAAAAAATCAAAACTGAAACTATTTCTCTTTTGTACATTGCTGGTGGGGTCATTTTAAAATAGAGAAAAAAATCATTGAAACAAAAGGAATTTGTTACCACATGTATGGAGAAAATAAATGGCACCAACAATTCAATTCAACATGGTAAAGTCTATAAGGAGGGACACATAATTCTACCTTGGAGAAGTGACCCTTAAATTCAATGCTAAAGAATGAGTAGGAGTTCTTTGGAGCAATAAAGAGGAAGCCTTTTTGCACAGAATATGTAGCATGTACAGAAGCACAGAAGCAAGATAAAGGAAAATACAGCTTGTTGGTTCCCTGGAACCCAGGGAACTACCAGGGAAATTGCCCAGGACAAGACTGGAAAGGTGAGCAAGTATTTGACCCTTAGCTGCTAGCTGCCTGCATGGGTTTGACCCACTTCAAGGTGCACGAGCTCTTCTCCATCATTCCCTACACTGGAACAACCACTTACACATTATGAACCCAGAGCTGAAGAGAGGTGAGCATCTTTCCACTTTCCACACCCTTGTGAGCTAGGTACTATTATTCCCATTCCACCAACGAGTAAACTGAGAGCAAAATAAGTGAAGCAACTACCCAAATTTATACCATCGATGATAGAACCAAGAACACAAATAATAGCCTCATGCCTATGTTCAGTGGAGTTTCCATATAACCACACGGAAATCATAACTTCTGAAAATAGTAACTTGTAAAAATAGTGACTACCAACACTTGCTCTGTTCTGTTTATCTTATGAAATAATTTCAAATCCATTATCTGGATCAGTCTCCATAAAACTCCTATAATAAAGTTGAAGGCTCAAAGAGTTATCCCAAGTTTGTTTAACTGGTTAAGTGGTGAATCGAGGACTCAAGATATCTCAGCACGCTGATGTGTTTGTTAAACCAGTATTCTCCCAGTAAAAAGTGTAGATTAATCTTTAGGAAGGAATTAAAATCCATTAGGAAAAATAGGAAATGAATTACTCAACAATAGGCAATGAAGGGACTTGCAAAGATGGAGTTTGCTCTTCCCCTCTTCATTGAACTTATTCCTATCAGAGTAACCATATACCTTTGCTTCACAGAAATTATGAGAATGGGCATGCTCCAAATCACATCTGGTCTAAACAGATTTTTGGTCAAACTCTTAAAATTTTTCATATGCCTCAGTTTATTTTTTAACATTTCTGGTAAGAGAAGAAGGAACCAAAGTAGACACCCCCCCCCAACAGTCCCCAAGAGCTGCCTGTGCTCACTGCATTCTTGCTGCCCCCAGAGGGCATGAGTAAGTCCACAGTTTTTGCATTATGAGCTTGCAGGTTTTCTTTCAGCAGTTCTTGTAACAGACAGTTCAGAACCAGCTCTAGTCTAAGTAAGTCCAACATAAAAACTAAAAAGGGTTCAACTTAGAAACTGAACTGGGTCTGGGGTCAGACTGGATCCACCTTAACTGGACTGGGTTCAGCATGAGGCCTCAGGTGAATAAAATTTTGTTTTGAGAGTAAACAAGTAGTTTAACCTTACCAAAGATAAGCTTGAAATACAGAGCCATGGTGGGGAACTTTTAACCACCTATTTAACCTTATGCATTTTCCAGGTGCCCTAGAGAAAAAGGTGTCTTAGCCAGGCACTCACTATGAAGGGTAGAGGGAAAATTATTTTGCCTCCTCTCCAGTCTCTGGTGCCCAAGATGAGACACTGAAACACTGCTTGCTTTTTCTGTTAATGCATGAGGAGAAAATGGTCCTTAACTCTGGCAACTATTGCTCAATCTACTACTAAGCCTATAGCTGCACAAAAGCTCCTAGATTCTCTTGCTAAGATGGTTTTAGGTAATAGAATTGCTTTAGATTCCTAATTGGCTGGACAAAGAGGGGTCTGTGCCATAGCAAATACCTCCAGCTGTACCTAGATCAACACATCTGGTATTAGAGCAAATAAAGAAATTAACAAGGAAGCCACCAGGCTAAAACAGGTTGATATCCCTTCAGGTACATTCTTTGACTTAATTTGATACCAACTGATTTGGTTCATAGGCCCTGGCTAGGGAGCAGACTTCGGTCTCTTGGTATTATCCTCCTGGAAGTTATCATTGTAGTCTCCCTTGTGTGCTGTGTTCTGTAAGGTTTTAAATGCATGTTCACAGCCATCAGCAGTGCATCGATGGTCTCATTGTGCTTAGAGAAACAAAAACAATAATATGAACAGCAAACACAATTCTTCTGGGGATTAGACTCATAACCTATGAGTTTTACAAGAGCAAGAGCAACTTCACTGTGATGGTGACTGACAGTGGTACTAATGCCAGGTTTTTGGTCAACCTTTCACATATGAGAGGATGACCAAAAGCAGGGGAATTGTTAAATTAATTAAACGAGGAAACCATTAGACTGAGGTAGCCGTAACACCATGGTAGCCTATGTAAGCAAACCCAACTCTAAGCCTGTAAATGCCTCAAGGTTATGAAATGAAAATGGTAGAGACAACCAATCACAAACAGCCAGCTAGGCTTTAAGCTTTAGCCAATCAATAACTGGCTTCTTGCTTCTGCCTTTTCTCTATAAAAGTGTCTCCCTAAGTTCCTGTTGGTGGAGTGCTCCTAGCCATTTCTGGCTTGATGCTGCCTGATATGAATTGATTTTTTACTCAAATAAGCTCTTAAAGTCAAAAACAAAAGTTATCAGAGTTGCAATTTTCCATTTATTTCAGTAGTTCTTTGATTAATGTCCCTCCTCGCACACACAAGGCCATAAGAGCCATGGAGGAGAACCAAGATGGCGGCGTAGGTACACACTGCACCTCCTCGCACAACCAGAACTGACAGAGAATCGAACGGCAAGGGGGTCCGACACCAAGGAAATAAAAAATAAACACTCGTCTAGACCGGTAGGAGGGGCGGAGAGGGGCACCTGGGTGGAGAGGACTCTCGTGGCTGTGGCAGGACCGACTGGCGGAGTGTGGGACGAACGGGGCAGGCAGCCCGAGCACTAGCAGACCCTGCGGCCCCACATTTGTGCAGATAAACCGAGAGGGCCAGACTCGGAGTGGCGGAGAGCGGGGCAGGCAGAGTGCAGGTAGCACACCGCAGCCCCACATTCGAACATAGATAAACCGGACGAACGGCGGGGATCGAAGAAGACCTCGCAACCCAGGGCTCCAGCTCGGGGAAATAAAGCCACAAACCTTTGATTGAAAACGCCCGTGGGGGTTGGGGCGGCAGCAGGAGAGACTCCCAGCCTCACAGGAGAGGTCGTTGGAGAGACCCACAGGGGCCTAGAGTATGCACAGGCCCACCCACTCGGGAACCAGCACCAGAGGGGCCCAGTTTGATTGTGGGTAGAGGAGTGAAAGATTGAAATCCCGAGGAGAGTGAAGCGGGCGCCATTGATCCTTCTGGGCCCCTCCCCCACGTACAGCGTCACAGCACAGCAACCAGTGTTACCCCGCCCCGGTGATCACCTAAGGCTCCTCGCCTTAAAGTAACAGACGCTCCAAGACAAAAAAAGAAAAAAAAATGGCCCAAATGACAGAACACTTCAAAGCTCCAGAAAAAATACAACTAAGCGAGGAAGAGATAGCCAACCTATCGGATGCACAGTTCAAAACACTGGTTATCAATATGCTCACAGAATTGGTTGAATCTGTTCCAAAAACCAGATGAAAAAATGAAGCCTATGCTAACAGAAACAAAGGAAAATGTACAGGGAACCAATAGTGATGCGAAGGAAAATGGGACTCAAATCAATGGTGTGGACCAGAAGGAAGAAAGGAACATCCAACCAGAAAAGAATGAAGAAACAAGAATTCAGAAAAATGAGGAGAGGCTTAGGAACCTCCAGGTCATCTTGAAACGTTCCAACATCTGAATTATAGGGGTGCCAGGAGAAGAGGAAGAACAAAAAATTGAAAACATATTTGAACAAATAATGAAGGAGAACTTCCCTCATCTGGCAAAGGAAACAGACTTCCAGGAAGTCCAGGAAGCTCAGAGAGTCCCAAAGAAGCTGGACCCAAGGAGGAACACACCAAGGCACATCATAATTACATTACCCAAGATTAAACGCAAGGACCTACATCCAAGATTACTGTATCCAGCAAAGCTATCATTTAGAATGGAAGGGAAGATAAAGTGCTTCTCAGATAAGGTCAAGTTAAAGAAGCTCATCATCACCAAGCCCTTATTATATGAAATGTTAAAGGGAGTTACCTAAGAAAAAGAAGATCAAAATATGAACAGTAAAAATGACAGCAAACTCACAGTTATTAACAACCACACCTAAAACCAAAACAAAAGAAAACTAAGCAAACAACTAGAACAGAAACAGAACCACAGAAATGGAGATCACATGGAGGGTTGTCAATAGGGGAGTGGGAGGGGGAGAGGGGGGAAAGGTACAGAGAATAAGTAGCATAAATGGTAGGTAGAAAATAGACAGGGGGAGGGTAAGAATAGTGTAGGAACTGTAGAAGCCAAAGAACTTATATACATGACCCATGGACATGAACTATAGGGGGGGAATGTGGGAGGGAGGGGGTGGGCAGGATGGAGTGGAGTTGGGGGGGGAATGGGACAACTGTAATAGCATAATCAATAAATATATTTTTTTAAAAAAAGAGCCATGGAGATTTATTTTTGTTCTCCATTATTTATTGAATCTCCAGCATCTAGCACATTGTAATAGGTACCCACAAATATCTGTTGAATAAATAGACAATTCTGAAATTCAGTAAACTTTAAAATCATCTGAACAGTCTGACCCTGTTGACTCTCTCCTTGTCACTCTTTCTTTTGACTTTTCCTTTCTCATTAACTCAAATAACATTCTTCTAACTTTAACCTTTTCCATTTCTCCTTCTTGGTCCTTGAAGATTCCTCCTCTTCAAACTAGCCATCAATGTTATCCCCCAAACACAATCCTGGCTTTTCTCCCCTTACTACTTAATTTACTCTCCCTGGGTAATTCATATACAACCAAGATTTACTCTTCTATAAATTCCATAGGCTTTTAAATCTACCAGCCAAAACCTCTTGCCAGAGACTCTGATATATACACCCAAATACCTGCTGGGCTCTCACATAGTTATCTAGCTCACACGCAGCTTGTTCAGAACCAAACCCTTTCCCTGACCACCAAACTTGTCTTCATGTATACCTGAGTTGATGAACACCAGTTGCCTAAGCCACCAACCTTGGCATACTCAACCACTATCTTGTTTACCATCCACCCCATTTCCAATGACTCCCCAAGTTCTATATAGTCTTCCTCCTAGTTATTCCTAGAACTTATTCTATTCTCCCTCTTCCTCCTGACACTACACTGATTTGGTTTAATCTATTTAATGATCTCCAACTTAAATTCCTGAAGTCAGTCTTTCCCTTTTCCAGCCTACCTCCTACTCAAATGGTCCTCAAATTGTGGTCCCCAGTCTGATGATGGTTTGCATATTGTTTATTTCTTGTCCACAAGGAGATAAAGAGCTTGCACTAGAAGGTCACTAAGCATACTGCTTAGTTCAGCTGACTTTTTTTCCTTTTGGCAGTCATTTTTTGTCAGTGAAGGAACCAAGGCATTGCTCTGAATGCTGGCACAAGCCTGTCTCTTTGGGGACTTGAAACTAACACTTCCTACACAAACGACTTTCAGCAGTTCCGCTGAGGCTGCATCGTCTCTGAAGAAATCTCATGTTCTAATCTATGAATCTTGCACCCCCAGCTCAAATACATGGTTCTCGCCCCTCCGTGGAGTTTGCCTGCCCCTTTCCCCCAGGCCAAGCTGGGAGAGCCCATCCCACCATATGCTTACAGCAGTCAGGGTACCTATTACCTGATTTTATAATTTTACTCTTCTACTTCCTGCCGTGTTTGATGCATTTTAGCTGCATAAATGATCGAATAAACGGATGCATGATTTATACAAGAAAAATCACAAAGAATCAGATGTGGTATAATTCCAGCCCCCAGACTTTTAATAACATTAAAATATGTTAAGTATGTGCATATTTTAAAACAAATAGTTTATTGGCTTATTTCAAGATGATTTTAGTCACATGACACACCATATACCTGATGCAGAAAATTTTTTCCATAAGTTTATACAGCAGAAATTCTGACCCACTACTACTATTTTTGGCAGTAATTTCTGTAGACAATTTGCTGTCCAAATCTGATTTGGCACTTGGGATCCATTTCTACATCTACTTGGCCCAAAGCTTACTGTACATATCACTTGAAACCTAGTTTTTCAAGAAATTATGATGTTGTAAAACCATATGAGCATGCATTTTTGTCCCTTGATAAATATGTGTCATTGCATGTGTGTATGTTTTTGAAGAACAGATGTGATTTATGTAAAACACACACACACACACACACACACACACACACACAAAAAAGCAAATGCACCCAACCATCCTGTGCATGGAGCAATGTGAATATTCTCAAAACAACAGTTTTAGAATGCACCGCCTGCCCTGTTCTTAGACGCAGCTGCTTAGGCAGCTGCCATAGTCTTCAGCGCAGTCATCTGCAGCTATGCCCTGTGTTTATCCCTGGTGTCTTGATTACATATCAAACGACAATATTATGCTCTCCTTCCCCCATACCTCCACTTTCTACTCTAAACTCAGAAGTGGCGATGCAGCTTGGTCTCTTCACTGGCCTATTCGGTAGGGAATGTGTTTCTGGGATAAATAATACAGGTTGACATGAGGAAGCTGCATTGCTTTCTAGCTCCTCACAAATAAAATCTTTGCAAATGGTCTTGTGATTTGTTTGAAAGGTTGCAGATGTCCTTGTTTTCAAATGCCGTTTTTATGCTTGTCTAAGTGGAGGAATGCATTATTTAAGGTTCCTGGTTTAGGATAATTTACTATTTTTTCATTCTCTGTGGCCCTACTCATCTCCAAAACCAAGTAAACAAGAATTAACTACTTTTATTACTAATCAATCTACTGTACTTCTTGAATTCTCAATCATGTTTCTTTCAGATCTTGAGAGGTCAGAAACCAGGATGTGTCTGAAAATCAGTATGTACATAAATATAGCAGTTTGTGCTCCCCCCAAAAGTAGTTGTTATTCTAGTGATGTGTCTAATAAGTAATGATATCTTAAGCTTGATGCAAAACCATGTTCACTTCATAAAGATGCAGTAAGTAGTGGTTAATTTAAAGACAAGTACACTAATGTCAAATAACTAATTTTATTAATGTCTTTCATAAAAGCATCCAAGTTTCTGTTCAACAATACCATATCCATTTCCACTTAAGCCATATGTGAAACTCAGTTCTTCGGTAGTAAGAGTGATGCTTTCTTACTGTGTATCCACATACCCTAGTGCACACCTGGCTCTAAAGTGGTCTCTGCCAAGTGGGTGAGTGAGGATAGTAACTGCACTGGCAAAGCACCGTGGTGCCTGAGCTTCCCAACCCCCTCTCTAAGCAAGGATTCAACAAAATTGCAAGACTTTCAGAGTCCCACAAAATATTCCTCTGTGTTGTTAAGAAGTTCCCCACCCAGCATTTGGTCTTAGAGTCATTACTAGGATCCAAGTTTGTGGGTGAAAAAGAGAAATCAGGAGACTTCCCTTTTAAGCCCCAGATACCTGTTTCACACATCGAGGAACAGGAGGAAAGGCAGTTTTGTTTTTATTTTTATTTTTTCTGTCTCCATACACTTTAAAAGGAACTGAGAAGTGGTCTTATCTATCACATAACTTTGAAGGACTTGAACCCTAAAATAAATACGGTTGGTCTGGATTCATGCAGCTCCCAAGCGGCGGACCTGGACTAGACCATGCGTGCTGACCCCCAGGCGGGCAGTGTCTCTGCTCCAGCAGGTCCACCCAAGGAAGGCATCGCCTCCTTGGGCCCAGGGCTGTGCAGTCCTCCAGCTCAGGCACAGGCCAATCACTATGTGGTGGTCCACACAGAATCTCCCTAAAGTGCAAATCAGTAAGGGTCTTTATCCTGTCCCTAGGCAGAATAATTACTCCCATTGTCCAAGCTGAGAGGGCAGGTTAAGCCATTTCTGTGGTCCATATTCCTTATTTTAACAATGTACCCACTTCTACCCATGGGTTTCACTTGGTATTTTTCTGGAGTGAGTTGAATCCACCTCCAAGTAGTACCAAAATCTTGAAAATTTATACTTCATTTATAGTAGCTTCTTGTGCAATGATAGACACTTTTGCAAATTCAGCTTTTATTGTCATTTTATCCTCTCTTAGCTCCATTCTGTCATCTTTCCTAGCCTTCATCTGCATCTTATATTTATGATTCACACATTTTATTTCTCCTTTCTCTGGGTGATAACACGTGCTTTAGTCACTCTAAAATGTTAAAAACAAAACTAATGAATTCTTTGGGCGCCCATTTGTTTCCATACCTTCAATTTTGTCTCCTGAGCCTTCTCCCTTGAATTTATACCTAAGTATCGCCTTTCTTTTTAGCATTTTCTCTGCTTTAATTGGGTAATCATCATCATAAGTTTTACTTTTCTGGGTCTCACTTGATTCCCAATTACCATCTAACTGAATTACGATGCCTATCACTCCGTTAAGTAGTCCCTTATGTCTACATCGCCAATCATTTCCTCTGTGTTGCTCCAAAGATAGACACAAATCGTTTCCTTTCTTGTTTGTTCCTTTAAAGTCCATATTGGGTAACCAGCCAGTCCCTGCCATGTACACAAACGTGGAGTTAAATTGATTTCTTTTAACATCCTCTGGGCCAGTTTATGTCCAAATGGGTGAACAATCCCGCAACCCCTTATTTATCCTTTTCATCAGCCCCGTCCTTGTTTTCCTGTTTGCTCTGACAGCATCAGCCACACTCCTCGTATCAGTTTACCCTGCAACTAATGTAATGCTGAGTTGCTTAACAATGATACTACAGTTCTGTAAAGGTCTTCTCACTCTTTCAACTACGCCCAACAGCCACATCTTGTTGTATAGGCATGGAGGGGGCATACACACGTAGTAAAGCGCAGGTAAATCTGAAACACTGTAAGCACTCATCAAGGCCTATATACAAATGGAATTTCTAAATTGCCTGAGAACAGTTTCTTCGGATGAGATGCCTCTGGAGGAGAACTAGGAGGTCTGGGTGGCAGTCCTATCTCCACCACTAATTACTGTGTGACTTTGAGACCGTTTCTGGACATCAACATCTTATTCTGAAAATATGACTCTCCTAGTGACTCTATGAAGGCTAATAATTTACCAGCAACCATTCTCTCAGAGACTATGCAAAATAAACTCGAGCCAGTCTTAGACCACCCATCACAAATTTGGAAAAAAATTAGATCCAATCAATGAGTTTGAGCTACATTTTTTGTTTTTTACATTTTGAGACCTAGTGACACAGGACTCATTTAGTTAAACAAATTAAGAAGACATGACTTTAAAGAAAAGGGAAAAAGAGATTATGAACATCTCCAGTAGCCAAATGAATAAGAGAGCAGGTATATGGATGATTCCAAACCCATAAGCAATCCAAAAACTTAATTTAGAAGTTTCTTTTTATTTGAATCAGCTCAATTGTAGTGTTCAACAAGCTTAAAATAAAACAAGCCTATCATTTAACTAGTTCTTTCTTCCTCTAGTTCCCCTTTTCTGTTTAAAAGGGTCCTTGACCATTGTTCAAATTGATATAAAGAATTCAGCAGCATTCATGATACTCTGAGAATTTGGTAATACACATCTTTCCTAAGGTGGGGAGATAATTGCATTTGTTTTAATGCTATTACTAAGATTTGGTGTTATATCATGTTATATCAACTCAATACTTAAATATAGAAGAAGGTGCTAATACTTGAAAAGTTAAAAGCAGTATTTGGACATTATATATCCATAGATAAGTAGTGTTGAGTGGTTTTTTTTTCCTGTAGATTGATGTACAAGACCCCCAAATGGAATATGAGTAGGGAAATAAAAACCTAGAGAATATCCTTTTTCTACCTTTATTAAGGCATAATTGAGATTGTATCTATTTTAAGGTCTTTGGATCTTGGCCACAGAAGTACAAGATGACAAACAGGTTATTCTTCTGTGCCAGCACCTCTGGGGAGCTGGAAGAGAGAACTAAGTTATGGAACGGGACAGGGTCTGTGAGTCTTGGGGATGAGTTAAGCAAGGTAGACTTAGAAATCTAAGTTACATAAGTTTGACTCATTTAAGTTTTCTCTATCCTTTTCTTTCTTTTTATTCCTGCTAAATTTTCAATAAAATTCTAGTCTGACTAATGTGGGCTACAGGAAGATCCAGAGGAGGATTTCAGCACAGGCTTGTGTCAGAGCTTTAAGGGAGAAGACACAAGCCAAGGGATGGGCAGAGGACTGGCCCCAGGCTCAGGGAAGGAGAAGCTGAGGAGACGGCGCACAGGTCTGGAAGGGGGGCAAGAGGCCCTTGCGGTCGTAAGGTGTAGCGAACACGGCCATTCACCTCGTCTCTTATGAAGCCTACATTTAATTTTAGGTAAATACCAAGACAAAAGCACCACTAGAAAATAAACGATTTTAATTAAAAGCCATGGGCTTTCAAATAATGTAACCAAGTTTCTTAAATATCTGATTTTAAAGAAGGATATGAAGCTCAAGATTCTAATTTCCCGCTAATATTTTAAATTATACACATGAAATGTCATACTACTAAACTGCTGATTATGCAGAAAGCTCACTGATACATTATAGTTATCAAAACCACCTTTAAAACAGATATCGAGTATCCTGAAAAGAATACTTGGACATAGTCATAGAAACAATTTGACATGGGATTTATTTTATTTGCAATCTCTTATATTTCTGTAAACTGCTGTTTAATATTTATAAATAAGGAAGAGTAGATGGAGAGTACATGGATGGATGAATGAATAGATAGAGAGATAACCTCTCAAATATCTTTTTATTGTAGTAAAAGACATGATATGCCTTCTTAACAAATGTTAAGTGTACTTTACAGTATTATTTAGAATAAGCACAGTTGTACAACAGATCTTCAAAAAGATTTTTTAATATATTTTATTGATTATGTGATTACTGTTGTCCCATTTTCTCTCCCCTTTATACCCCTCTGCCCTATATCCCCCTCCCACCTGCATTCCCCGACCTTAGTTCAGGTCCATGGGTTGTACATATACGTTCCTTGGCTTCTCCAGTTCCCACACTATTCTTAACCTCCCCCTGTCTATTTTGTACCTACCATTTATGTTTCTTATTCCATATACCTTTTCCCCCATTCTCCCCCCTCCTCTCCCCACTGATAACCTTTCATGTGATCTCTATTTCTATGAATCTGTTCCTGTTCTAGTTGTTTGCTTAGTTCATTTTTTTTTTTAGGTTCAGTTGTTGATAGTTGTGAGTTTGCTGTCATTTTACTGTTCATATTTTTGATCTTCTTTTTCTTAGGTAAGTCCCCTTAACATTTCATATAATAAGGGCTTGGAGATGATGAACCCCTTTAACTTGACCTTATCTGGGAAGCACTTTATCTGCCCTTCCATTCTAAATGATAGCTTTGCTGGATAGAGTAATCTTGGATGTAGGTCCTTGCCTTTCATGACTTCAAATACTTCTTTCCAGCAAAAATATCTTAAATGTAGATTGAAATTTTGTAAGACCAAGTGTTTATATTTCATAATGAAATCTCTGGAAGTTAAGAAATTCAGTTCTATGCAGACAGAACAGCTGTTTTTAACCTTGTATCATGTTTGAAATTTCCCCAAAAAATTCTCTTACTAGTGGAGGTTTTATACATATAATATTTATTTATATGTTTATTCATTTGTTTGTTTATATATTATATTTGCATATTTATATATTTATATGACCATATATATTATAAATGTATGTATATTTCTGTCCTTGTGGCAAAAAAAGCATTAGTAAAGACTCAACTGATATAGTTAAAGGTTGAATTATGATTTAATAAGACTTATTTGGAATTCCAAATCAGTACATGTGGTTGAGAAGATTTTGAAGAGTTTTTCTTTACAATGGAGTAATAGTGCAAATTAAAAGTTCATTGATTCCAAAAAGGTTTATCTCTTAATATACCTGTTACAAATCTTTTTAATCTCTGAAAATTAGCCTTTAGCTCTGAAAATGAATACATCTTAGAAAACAAATCATAAATGATGTAACTATTTTACAGATTTAGTATTAGTATTTCTTTCTATTCTCTCAGATTTTTTCAGTTTCAAAATATGTGCTATTTTGAAACATATGTTTTCACTGATCTCCATTCACTTTTTAACTACATTTACCTAGCACTGTCAGCATAAAGGGTGATTTTAATTTTCATTAGCCTCAAAGGCATCAAGGTAATTCATTTTCTATGTCCCCTCTTAAGACATCCTTAGATTAGAAGATTCAAAACTAATTTTACCATCATCATGCCTCCAAATGTTATGGATTTGTGTTTTCAGTTGGCTTCCCATTAGAACATACACCCTTCTGGGAGCAAGTTTCAATCTCAGAGAGGACCTACAATATCGATAAGCCGCCGTACTCACTCAGTCCCTGATGACCATTTAATGCACTCAAGGGTCACTATGAAGAGACTGTCTGTCAAATGAAACTGCCCCCGAGGTCCCTAAGTGAATTTTAGACCTTGATCACTTCAGACTAATGAAATGGAAAGGAGGGAGCTAGCAATCTGGGAAATTGAGCTTGCTAGACAGTCTTACATAGACATAAAATAATGCAATTTAAAATTCCAACCCTTAGTCTCTACACTCTAGAGATTTCAAAACAATTTGGAGCATTCCATCCTGAATCTGCTTTTATAGTAATAAAGTTGCATTTTCGGTTCACGGTTCACCTTACCCCATAAATGATACAGATTTTGGGTTTAAGGGAATGCTACCCACTTAGTTGAACACTAGTACAGCATTCAATTTCCAATAGAACTTTCTGCATATACTCTTGTTGAAGAAACAATTACACATTTGGGAATAAGAAATTGGTCCTTTATATCCAGTTGATCTCCAAGAGTTTCTGGCAGATAGCCAGTAATTAAATGGCTAGCCCATAATTTCTATCTGCAGATTTTGAGTTCACTACCATATCTCTTGAAAAAAATTGTTAAAAGGCATAAAATCCTAAGTGAAATAAAAATTAAAACCAAGTCTCTAAAGGCCAAATAGAGTAGAATTATTTTTCAGTATATTTAGATGTTTCATTTATTTATTTATTCATTCATTTATTAAATGCTCTATGACTCTCCATGAATAATCTTTTTTATTTCCCATTACTATTTATCCTCCCTATACCCTCTTCCACCTGCCCCCACCCCCTCCCCCCCCACAAGCATCCTACTGTTATTCATGTGCATGAGTTCTTTCCTTTTTTTCCATTTTTGCTCAGTCCCTCCACCCCTCCCAATCCTGCCCCCCAAGACATCAGCTTGTTCTCTATCTATAAGTCTGTTTCTATTTTGCTTGTTAGTTAGTTTGTTTACTACATTCTACATACATATGAGTGAAATACTACGGTAATTGTCTTTCTCTGACTGGCTTATTTTACATCATTTATTAAATGTTTAATGAACAAATAGTATGTCCAAGGTACTATTCTAGGTACTGAAAATAAAAAGGAATGAAGGCAGTAATGTAATCCCTACTCTAGTGGAGTTTTCATCTAGTAGAGGTGATAGGCAATAAAAAAAGTAAACAAGCAAATGAATACTGTAACTCCAAATAAAGTAGCTCTACCTGTTTAACATATCAGTGCAAATAAACATATAAACAGAAACACATATAATCATATATAAAGATAGACATGCATCAAAGATGGGCATCTGCCACTCTAAATGACTCAGAAAGTTTTTCCATCAAACCTTTAAAACCAAGGAAACAGTGCTTGTTCTCAGGGAAAAATAATGTTTAAGGGACATGTCTCAGCAAATGTTTTTTTTAAATGAAGAAAGAAATTAATGAGAATATTTCTTCAGGTCATTTTGGTTCTTTGGATGGTGTTTTAAATATACAAGGTCTGTCCAGAAGTATCCAGCCATGTATTATGAAAAATAGAGACATTTATTGAAGAAGATATAAGAAACATTGTATATAAGACAATGACACCTCAGTCCCCTTCAGAGTAAGCACCTTAGGACCTCACACAGTTCTCCAGTTGTCATGAGCTGCCCCATCATATTTTCCTGAATCTTCCTTTTCAAATCTGATTTTAGTTTGGGGAAATCCAGAAGTCACAGGACACCCAATCTGGGCTATAGGGGCACTGAGTCACCTGGGTGATTTAATGTTTTGCAAAAAACCTGCACCAGACTGATGTGTGAGCGGGCACGTTGTTGTGATGAAGCTGCCAATAACTTGCCCATAGCTGCAGCCTTCTGAATCCTCTGAATAGTTTCCACAGAGGAATGTTGAATGTTCAATGCAATGTCTTGCAACATTTGATGCAGATTCCTTGCTCTATTTGCTCATTTTGAATGTGACAGCCACACAGTACACGTGCTCACTCAACAGCATCTACCACCCCCACTGACTAGTACAGTGAAGTCATCATTGTTCATGCATGTACATTCCAGTCCACTCTCCTTGGCTGCCAGGTTACATCAATGTGGCACAAACCATTCTCGTTATATTAACAATGGCTGGACTTTTTCCGGACAGGCTTTGTATATACATTTGTAACACCAATCACCAAGCAACAGCTATAGCCAATGACAGAATTATCACATCTGCTTGAAATCCAATTGAACAGACTCAGTGGCTAACAATTAGAGGAACGACTTTCATGTAACTTAAGCTTATAACTGTAAACTTTTTTGTAAATACTTAAAAGTAAATAAGTGGCCAGGTGCCACTTTTAGTGACAGTCTTCCATTCAGTGACATCCTGGAGCAAGCTCATACCAGCCCACAAAAGCCAATAGTTAAATTTTCAGGAATGTGGTCCTCTTGGTGGTAGTGGCTTCAATCAGCCACTGTGGGAGTGTTTATACCACAGGAATCGACAAAGACTGAAAATCAGGACTGTCTTTATTTTTAAGATCCAGTTGTGAAATATCTATCGCTTCTTCCAGTTAACAACAACAATAAATAAATATTATACTAAAAGCTACCATTTCTCAAGCCTCACTTAAAAATTCAGCATGCTAGGACACGTCAAGTGTGTGCGGAGTGCACCTCCTAATATTCACGCTCACCACGGGAGGTGAGACTAGAATGAGCTCCATTTCACAAAGGAGAAGGCTGAAACATGGAGTAAGTAAAAGGCCCAGTGTCACATAACCGGATAACTAACGGTGGAGACAGGACTCACACCCTCGGGTCCTGGAACCCCTACTCTAACTTAACAAACTGAGGGAGTGACCTGAATCGGGCTTGAAAGACAAATAGCCTCTGAGCTCCCTTTCTTGACTTTACTCCAGGGCTTGATGCCGGACCCTCAACGATGTCACAGATAAGTGTTGGTTATTTATCCAGAAGCCACCCGCCACTGCCACACACACTTCTAGGGGAGTGTATAGAGCCCTACCTGGGTGGTAACAGTGTTCTCAGGGAAGAGGTTTAAAAGGCTTCTGGGTAATCTTGCTCTGTAATGCAGCTCATTCCTCCTCTTACCATGAGTCCTCAGAGAAGACCATTAACCTCCAGTACTTCTGGGGTCACGTGATTTTGTGTGTGGTTTTCAATAGGACAACATATGACACTGGCTAAATAGTTGTAGGGAAAGATCAGAGACTGTGGGGGAGGCCTCTAATGTAAAAAATTACATTAGTTAAAGGTAATAACCCTGATGTTTAAGAGGTCAATGTGGGCAATTTTTAATTTTGCTTTTAGCAAATCTGTGAAAAGAAAATAAACACATAAGGCCTGGAGGGGAGAGACTAGATCGAGAAATAGAAACAGATTGTTAAGATCTGGTCCTAATGCCTTAGTACCCAGACCAGTAGGCAGATTTCCTACCCAGAAAAATCTTTAATAATATTAATAATTAGCAATCACATACCCCTCTGACCACTTTCTACCTTAGTCTCTTTCTCATCGTACATGCTATGTGATGCTTTTTGCTCAGGTATTATTATTATGAATCATCTGTATATCCTTGTAGCAATATTTAGCTATGTTCTCAAGTATATACAGTTTAACTTTATTATCCTTAAACACGTTGAAAATAACATTACCAATCATCTCATCTCAATGCTTCTATTCTAAAATATTGCAAACTATAACCAAAAGAAACAACTTGCTAACTCAATCTCGCCAAAGTATTTTTTCAAGATCATGGTTATTATCAAGTCATTTGATATACTAACCTATTTATAGATTTGCATTTTAAAATCTTCCCCATGCACAGTGACATATCAATGATATATTAAACAGTGTTGACCTCCTAATATAATAATATTCTTAAAATGATGACCAAATTCCAAACATAGAGTTATGAGTCAACTCTATGATATTAACTTAAATGACAACATCCAGCCTGGCTGGGCAGCTCAGTTGGTTAGAACATCATCCCCATTCGCCAAGGTTGCAGGTTCAGCCCAGTCAGAGCACATACCTAGGTTGCAGGTTCAATTCCCCGTCAGGGTGCATACAGGAGGCAACTAATAGACGTTTCTCTCTCACACTGATGTTTTGATGTCTCTCTCTCTGTCTCTCTCTCTCCCCCTTCCTCTCTCTCTAAGGTCAATAAACATATCCCCAGGTGAGGATTAACACACACACACACACACACACAAATAGATCTCAGAACTCGTCTAATCTAACTTCTTTTTTTTTTTTTTACAATGAAGAAACTAAAATCCAGAGACTTTATCCTGGCAGAGCCTTGGGAACTTGCCCAAAACATAATAACTAGGTAGTTGACACATTCATCATTTTTCCATAACTGTCTATTTTATCCTGCAAGTTTTCTAAAATCTCCATTTGTTTATACAACATGTTGAAGAGATAATTTTCAAGGAATTAATGTCCACACTACAGAACCTAAAAAATAGGCTCCTTTGATATCACATTAATGTAGCTGACTATTTCCTCAGGCTCACACATGTTGGAATCGCTGGCATTGAACTGGCTGGTGCTCTCTGCCCCGCACCCCACCTCCTGCCCTCCCCCTCCCCCAGAGTCCCAGACCCACTGCTCCGCATAATCTGGCCTTGTTCACTGCGTCTTATGTTGCTGTGCCCAGCTACTTCATGCATCACTAATTACGTTTTATGTAAACACTGACGAAGCCACTGAAATAGCATAACGTGAACGACAATAGAAAGTCATACACCCACTGAGCAAAAACCACGTACCCCTGTCTCGTGCAGACTCACACTCACTGCTGTTGTGTAGGGTTCCTGTGCAGATACTCCCGGCCTTAATGGAGAGTGAAGCTTTGGGAGCAACCCATTGAAACCACTTGAAAAGGTGAGACTCCACGGAAACGCATGGTGGTGCCTTCCGCGAGTCTGCCTGAGCCTTTGCTACTGCCCCTCGCCCCACTGTGCTTTGCCCCTCACCCGAAGCGTCACTTTTGTGTGCGTTTGGACAAGGCATGCATGAGAGTAACGGAGAAGTGGAAATACAAGCCCACAAAGAGTATTTGAATCCCTGTCCTTTGCACACTGCTCTGAATTATAAATCTGTAAACCACAACACTAACATCTGGGAAATAGAATTAACAGCATTCAAAAAGCCTCCAGATGTCACATACCCCCATCTGTTGTGCCCATGTCAGACGGTCCCTAATGATAAGAAACAGTTAAGCATCTCCAAGGAAAGAGCTGTTATAACCTCCTTTGATATCTGCCATGCCAACTCTGGTAAACTGATGGAGTGAGTGTGGTATAGGCCACATTCTCGTGGTCCAGATGGCTCTCTCTCAACAAAACAAGAGTGTGGATGTGTCTTCGGAGTCACGTGCAAGAAAATACACAATCTGGCTTGTGCGAGAGTTGTTAGGGGGGAAGAGAAGAAGAGGGAAGAAGAAACGCGAGGAAAGAGAGGCTTTGCTTAGTTAAACATTCGTTCTCCTGTGACATCAATATTTAAGAGGATGTGTCTTTGCCTTCCCCAGCAAACAGGATTGGAAGGCATCTGTGAAAATGAAGACAAAGGTTGGCCCTTTAACATAGACCAGGGGTGTCAAACTCATTTTCACTGGGGGCCACATCAGCCTCACAGTTGCTTTCAAAGGGCCGAATGTAATTTTAGGACTGTGTGAATGTAACTACTCCTTAACAGTTAAGCAAGAGCTCGGCACTGCCACCGGGTAGAAACAAGGTGCCAGGCCAGATAAAACAAGGTGGAGGGCCAGATTCTGCCCACGGGCCTTGTGTTTCCCACCTGTGACATAGACATTGCATCTGAGAAATATCACACATTCTGGCTTGACAATACACCAGGAATAAAATGAATCTGAAGTCTCACACCTCGCACCAATAGATTCTACTGACTTTAAGTTTTGAGGGTTTAGCTAATATGTTTTCTTACAAGTAAAGAATAACTGTATAAGTTTTTGTCAACGTGGCAATGAGAGTAGCTTCCTCAATGGAAAATAAATAACTGTACGTATAAATCAGGTAAATAAATATGTTGTGCTTGGTTTTGTTGACTGTGAAAGGAGAAAAGAAACATTTATTGAGTGCTGTTTATTTTTTTAAGATTTTATTTATTTATTTTTAGAGAGAGGGGAAGGGAGAAAGAAAGAGAGGGAGAGAAACATGTGTGGTTGCCTCTTGAGAGCCCCCTATCAGGGATCTGGCCCACAACCCAGGCACATGCCCTGATTGGGAATCGAACCAGTGACCCTTTGCTTCACAGTCCGGTGCTCAATCCACTGAGCCACACCAGCCATGGCAAGTGCTGTTTATTTTTAAACTGTGAACTTCTATGAGTCAAGTACTATTACCTCTACTTCTACATAAGGGGAAATTACACAACTGGTGAGTAACAATGTCCTGATTAAAAGTCCGGAGTGTCTGGTCTTTCCATTGTGCCACCCAGAAAAAGAAAAGTATTACCTTCTTATTTCTCCTTCACACCCAAACAGAGTTGTTTTCTAGTGAGAAGTAATTCTTACACTTTGTGATTAGTGGAAACTTACTTTTTAAAGATGACTTATTAAATAAAGAAACCAGGGTTTAGATTTACCTTTTGTGATACTGTAATATGTTATTTCTATGCTGGCTTGGCCAGAGCCTTATTCTTAAGAGGATCTCTGCATTCTCTCTCATCACTCTACCTCTCACATGGATTTATAGAAAGCTAATCTGCCCTGGAAAGAAAGGAAAAGGGAAGCAGAAATTTCCCTGTGAATTCCTACCAGATGAGTACCGGGAGTCGTGAGTGTATGTTCACGATACAGTCTTTCCTACAAGTCACCAGGCAACTGCCCAGCTAGCTGCCCACTGAGCAGCCCAGCACCAAGGAATAGGCAAGAGTCACACACAGTAACTATGCTAATTACTCAGCTTTTATTGAATGCAGGTTCACTCAGAGTAGAACATCAACATCCATTCATATCCTACTCACACTCTGACAATCTAATAAAATATAACAGACACACAACAATCAGCAGGGAATAACGAGCCCAAGTCCCAGAGTCTCAGTCTGTGGGTCCAGGAAACATCATGGTGGGCAAGGGAGCCATCAGCACCTTGCAAAGAAGGACCTCCTGAGCCAGGTGGGTAGCAGTGCAGACGAAGTCCTCGGTCCAGCAGGGCAGAGCCTCCAGCAGCTGATGCCAAGGGAGGTCAGCATGACATGGAGCAGCACTCTAGTTTATGGAGCTCGGCGGTCTCAGCAGCGGTCTGGAGCCCTCCTCAGTTATACCTTGAAAGTGGTGCACTCCACCCTTCTGGGTCTCTTGATAAGTGTCTTGGCATCACTGATAGCAAGTGGGGAATTTGCCCAGGAGCCTATCTATGGGCGGTCTCACACTGCAGACATGAATGTTCTGACCACTTGTACAGATATCTCAGGTGTGTCTCCTTACCAGATGTGTCTAGCATGACTTAGGTAGCTTCCCTCTGGAACCAAAGTCTCATGGCTGACTGGCAGCCATCTTGGTTGACATGAGTGACTTAATTTTATTTTACATACTTTATGCTATCTTGACTAGACCAATGCCATTTTATTGTTCCCACCCTCCACACTGGGGAGTTAGCAGAACTTAACACTCTATCATATACTACAGTCATTCAATGTCTTAGATCTCCTACTATTCCATAAGCCTTTTATAAGCAGGAACCATACCATAATCATTTATAGATTCATAGTAGACATAAATAAACTTTTGAATGAATTCATTTTAGCCAGATGACTCTACAAAGATTAGTTGAATATTGAAGCAAGACTTTTAAACCAAATAAATATTTGTTAAATCTAATCAAGTGTCTTACTCAATAACACACTTTTAAAGAGATGCTGGTACCCTGGCATACAGAACTAAAAATACGTGTTTCCAGTATCAGCTACCCAAAAGCATTTCTGGGGGAAAAAAAATGCAGTAAGAGTAGCTGAGTATCAGTATTGAAGGTGTCCTTAAAGACTGTCAACAACAACAACACATTTTACTAAT
This sequence comes from Desmodus rotundus, assembly GCF_022682495.2. Lineage (NCBI taxonomy): Eukaryota > Metazoa > Chordata > Mammalia > Chiroptera > Phyllostomidae > Desmodus > Desmodus rotundus. The sequence continues at coordinate 205,890,687 of NC_071387.1, read as the reverse complement.
CAGGAAACCTTGGTCAAAAGAGGTTAAATACTTTGCTTCATGTCACAGGAGCTTGTGGCAGACCACTACCAAATCCAGGCCTTCCAGTTAGGAACCAAGTGCCCTTTCTCCCCTGTCACTTGGACCGTCCTTCTTCTCATATTTCTGAATGAATAAATACACTGACAAGTCCGACCAAATACGGAAGGAACTGGACGAATACCATGCTAGGGGCTAACAATATCAGAGCCAGCCTTTACGGGAACATGATTCCTGCTCACCCAAAAGACATAATTAGATAAGTACTACACAAATGGATATTTATAATGAGTTACAACAAAGTTGTACTGCCTTCCCAAGTTATCTTCATCTGTTTCAGTTACCTCTGAGGCTCACTGGGACGGTCACCTTTTCCTTGGTTTGATTTGTTGTGTTCTTGCTTCTATTTTCAAAGATGCTGTGATGCTATGACAAGTCAAATTTCATTTGAGTTCTTGGGATGCCTCGGTACCCACGGCTCAAAACGGCAAACCCAAAAATGCATTTTTCATGCCTGCTGATTCTTTCCTTGTCCCATTCTGCAAGTTAGTTTACCACAAGAGGGACTCATAAATTATGATTTGGGATGGAAAATATGCTATCTCAAGTGATTCTCAGTGTTTTGTGGCTTTTGGGGAGACCCTAGGAGAGGAAGAGACTGAGGAAAGAGAGGCTCCACTGATATGCTTGTGGCTCCATTTATTTGTTAGCAAGAAACAAGAAGGAAACCACAAAAGCCATAATTTGCAGGTCTCCTTTGCCAGGGACACTCTCAAAGGCAGCGCACCCCACTGCAGTCCCATCTCGTGACTCTGGACAGAATTCTCTCGGAAGGATGGCACGTCAGAGCGCCCCTGCTCCACCCAGTCTTCCAGGCTCATCCCTCTGCTCCAAGATTTATTTGTGGCTTCTTTGCTTAATATTGGTTTTTCCTTTTGTCCTTCTTCCTCTCCTGGTTCCCTCAGGATCAAGTTCAGGAAAAAATACTTCCTCTCATTTCTGCTTCAAGTCACAGTCTCTTTTTTATTTCAGTTGAAATAGCTGGTATAAACAAATTACAGAGCTGAATAGGGCAATTTCCCTGAAGATAAATAAAACTGTTCTTGCATTGTAAGGCAAATATTACTGATGGGTCACTAAAATCCGTATGCTTCTCTTTTCCATGGGCACACAATTGTGCTGTATTTGAAAACTTTCCTTACATTTGGTTAGGGAATACGTTAAGTTCTAGCGAAACAAAACATGAATAGAAGTGATACGTGCCACTTTGAGACCTAACCTATGTAAGAGATAAATACGTTCCTCTATGCCCTTTTTGCCTCTGGCTGTCACAGAAGCAGATACCCGCAATGATCTTGAGAAACATGGGTTGAGAATGCCAGACCTTCAGTCACTCTGAGTCCCTGAGTCAAGGAGAGCCACCTTAAAATCAATCAATTTCTATTATTCTTCAGTGACTGTACATTTTGTGTCTATTTGACAGAGTAGTTATTGACCCCAACTAGTACCCCTTTCTTTGTAGGGACCACACTCAGAGGATAGATATGAAGATAGCTAAATATTACTCCAACTCTGCACAAAATACAGTTGCTACCTTGGATGCATTCTTTCATGTCTTTGTATCTCCTCATATTTGTTAAGGATAAGAACAATAAGATGAATCAAAAGTCGTGGAACCTTACTGTTAAAAGACTGCCTCGTCCAGCTTCATGATACAGACAAGAAAAGTGCAGTCCAGAACAATTGGCCGATATGAACCAAATCGTATTGCCACCAGTTACAGGCAAAGTGGTATCAGAATCCAGGACTATTACTCCGGCCCAGGGTTCTTCCCTATAAAAGCTTATAGTAAAGCAATCCCCCCAAAAGGAATACTTCAATGAGCAAGGGGAAAGAATTCACATGTGTTAATTGGCATTCTATTTATAGTGCCAACATTCAAAAAAAGTGTCACTTGATTTTGGAAGACTCTGTACATTAATGATATCATGCCTAACAGGAGACCCTCTACTGCCTAGAAAAGGAAAGCATTACAAATCACTGATTAACATTTTTGACTCAAAAGAAAGTTTTCAAAACTTATATAAATTGGACAATAATGACACAGATGTATCAAATGCCAAGTTTGGGGGTGGGGGGGTTGCTATTTCTCTCCTTAGTAATCAAATTGAAAATATAAAAAAATGAATTCTTGAGTCCTTGGACTACCCTCAATTTCTTGAAAACTATAGGATGGCAGGCCAAGATGGAGGCGTAGGTAAATGCACCTCGTCTCTGTGTACAACCACAGGAAAAATTAAAACTAAACTACAAAACAAGAATCACCCAGATTTGTCAAAAAATCAAGCTGTATCCAAGTCCGACACCAAGGATTGAAAGAAGCCACATTCATCCAGAAGGGTAGAAGGGGTGGAGACTTGGAGGTGCGGAGAGGCAGGGAGAAGCAGCAGAACAGTCAGTCCCACGTCCACGTGTGGTAGATAAAAATCAGAAGGGATACCACAGGAGCAAGTGATCCCAGCCCCAGACCAGACCACCCAGCCCAAGATTCCAGTGCCAGAAAGATAAGTCCCCATATCTTCTGGGTGTAAAAATCAGTGGAGGTTGGGGCAGCAGAAGAAACAGTGTGATTCTCAAGAGACTTCTCTTAAAGGGCCCACAGCAGACTTAGGACTCACACAGACGCAGCCCCAAATCCAGGATTCAGCACCAGTTGGAAGAGAACAAGTGGTATATGAGGAGAGGGGGAGAAAGTAAAGTGACTAGCAAAGGGGCAAGTGCTGGGGAGAGAGCTTCCTCTCTGGCAATCTCCAGAAGCCAGACAGCGGCACTGTCCCCTCTCTGAGCCCTCCCTCCACAGAGCCACAAAGGAGTGAAACAGGTTGCCCCACCCTGGCGATTACCTAACGCTCCACTCCACACAATTTACAGGTGCCTTTTCTACAACAGGCCACACTACTGAGACAGGGAGTCAAAGCAGCTCTACCTAATACACAGAAACACACACAGGGAGGCTGCCAAATTGAAGAGACAAAGAAACATGGCCCAAATGAACACAACAAAACCCCAGGAAAATAACTAAATGAAATGGAGATAAGCAACCTATCAGATGCAGAGTTCAAAACACTGGTGATCAGGATGCTCAGAGAAATCACTGGGTACTGCAACAGCATAAAAATGACCCTGGCAGAAGTAAAGGTTAAGTAAAATAAAGAAAAATCCACAGGGAACCAACAATGGAGGGGATGAAGCTGAGATTCAGATCAATGATCTGGAACAAGAGAAAGAAAAAAACATTCAATCAGAACAGCAAAAAGAAAAAAGAATTTAAAAAAACAGAATAAAATGAGGAGCCACTGGGACATGTCCAAATGTACCAACATCCAATCATAAAGGTGCTATAAGGAGAAGAAGAGCAATAAATTGAAAACTTATTTGAAAAAAATAATGAAAGAAAATTTCCCTAATTTGGTGAAGCAAAGCCATGAAGGTCCAGGAAGCACAGAGCGTCCTAAAGAGAACCACAGCAAGACACATCATAATTAAAATGCCAAAGGTTAAAGATAAAGAGAGAATCTTAAAAGCAGCAAGAGAAAAGCAGAGAGTTACCTACAAAGGAGTTCCCATGAGGCTGTGAGCTGATCTCTCAAAAGAAACTTTGCAGGCTACAAAGGACTGGCAAGAAGTATTCAAAGTGATGAAAAGCAAGGACCTACAACCTATATTACTCTATCCAGCAAAGCTATCATTTAGAATTGAAAGGCAGATAAAGTGCTTCCCAGACAAGGTAAAGCTAAAGGAGCTCATCATCACCAAACCCTTATTACATGAAATGTTAACAGGATTTATTTGTGAAAAAGAAGATCAAAACTATGAACATTAAAATGTCAATAAATGCATAATTATCAACAACTGAATCTAATAAACAAAGAAAGCAAACAAGCAGAACAGGAACAGAATCATAAATATGGAGATGATTTGGTGGGTTATCAGTAGGCAGCAGGAAGGAGGAGAATGGGGAAAAAGGTGCAGGCATCAGGAAGTACAAATTGGTAGGTACAAAATAGATGGGGGACAGGGGGGACGGAGATGTTAAGAACAGTACAGGAAATGGAGTTGCCAAAGAACTTATCTGCATGACCCATGGACATGAACTCAGGGAGGGAATTGCTGGAGGGAATGGGGGTACCAAGCAGAGGGAAGTAAAGGGAGAAAAATTGGGACAACTATAAAAGCATAATCAACAAAATATATTTTAAAACTGTTGGGGTCAAGATATTCATATGGCCTCAAAGTTACACCCTGCTCATGACATTAATTATATAGGGTAAATTTTGTAATCACTACCTTACCCATGTGATCAAATTTAGCAACGTCAACAGTAGAAAACCTGACATTATGTAACCTGAAATGATGCAATAAAAAATACACAAACTCACCCCCAAAAAAGAAAAGAATAATCTTATTCTGTTGACAATCTATTCCCAAAATCTAAGTGCTTGACACAAAGAACAACTTTGATAAATATTTGGTAAATGTGTGAGTGAACCCATAGAATTTTTATGCTGTAAACATTTACATCACTAACATTTGTGACAGTAAACTACTCATTGATTATCCGTTGGTGTGTAATAACCTGTATCACAAGCTTTTTTGCAGAAAGCCCAACACTTGCTTAAACCAAGAGGCAGAAGAGTATAGTGACTTAAAGCATGGACCAGCCAGACAGCATAGGTTTTAATCCCAGTTCTAACAATTCCCTTGGGCCCTTTATTGAACTTCCCTGTGCTCTATAAGTCAAGTATGGGTGCTGTTAATAACAGAACATACCTTGTTTAATATGAATATTAGCAAGAAAACAATGTCACTCTCGGTGTTTGAGGAGCATTTAATGAAGGACTATTTACAAACCTGTGGACATGGACTCGGAGCACCCCTGAGCTCGCAACAGCAGAGGGACTTCACCACCCCTCAGCTTAATGGATAAGAGGAGGGAGCTCTTTCCCAGACCCAGAGAGAGCAACTGTCAAAGAAAACCAGGAGCTATGGTTTTTGAGAAAAAGAGGCAGCCAACCCACAGTCACTGGGAGAGAGGGAACTAGAGTAGTAAGTACCATGACATCATTTTGCTCCCCGCTTCTGACCTCATGCTGGAAACTGTCATTGACCAAACATAACCAGAGACCATAAAGCAAAATGTTCAGTCCCAAAAATCAGGCTCTTGAGGAGGAGAGCAGAGTATGGAAGGCCAGAGTAAGTAGCTTGAGGGGCATGGAGGAAATGAGCATACCTTGCAGAATTTTCATGAAGCCCAGAAGTCCTGATATACGTAAGATTCTGCCAGCAGTGCCTAGCCCTCTGAAAGCACTTGCCATTATTCTTTCTTAGTAAATCAGCAGCGTAGCCAGCACTGCCTAGAATCAAATTTCAGTGTTGCCTCTTACTAGGACCATGCCCTTTAACAAGTTCCTTAATTTCTCTATTCCTGTTTCCATTCCTGCAACATGGGGATGGAAATAAAACCCCTGTGGAGTTGTGATCATTAAGCGAATAGCACATGTAAAACACTTAGAACAGCACCCAGTGCACAGAAACATGAAAACATTTTTATTACCCTATTTGCTCAAGAGCTGTTGACTGAAACACAATTTTGATTAATTCTGGGGCAACAAAACCTGGGGGGGAAAATCTCCCTTCAGCTGAAATAATTCTCTGTCTATTCCAAGGAATTGTGTAGAAGGCTTTTCAATATACCCAGCGCTACATTACCCAACAGGCCAATGAAAGACATCCTTAGGACTGGCACAAGGCACGGACAGAGCAAATAAGAGAAGAAAAAATGTTGAGAGAAGGAGAAAAGTTGAGCTGTGGTGGATTTATCAGAAAATCTAGAAAGCAGCCATCTTAATTCAAACACACCTCTAAGTTTCAGATGGCTTAGCATTGGTTTACTATGAGTAATATACTAGGGGCTGGGGGAGGTGGAGGGCATGCTCTTTCCAGGACCTGGGGGTCCCTCCAGGCCCTCCTATAGTGCTGGGACACCATCATTTGCCCTGCTTGTGTGTGTGTGTGCACACACGCACATCCACTTTAGAAACAGTGCGATCTCTTTTCAGGATGCCGTGAAAGAACGGGAGCTTTTGATGGAAAAGGAATGTAACAATTGGACACTTAGTATATTAAAACCATTGTGTTGGGCTCTGTTCAACTTGCAGAACTTTATCAGATTTACTTTTATTTTTTATTTGGCAAAGCCTCTAAATAACACAGACCCTCACACTCAACGTTAAAAATGCCCTCCCAAGAAATATCTCATTCTTTCATCTTTCAGGAAAAATGCTAAACAAAAATATTCTGACTGCTCAACAAAGCAAGTACTCTAAACCCAAACACTTCAAAACCAAATGTTTCACGGGTCCCTCACCTGAATGGGGAAGTGTACACTTTTTATACCTGGACACTGGCATTCCCAGGTCTCACAGAGTTTTAGGGTGGCAGTGAGCAAGCACAGCGTTTAGTAGTGTGAGTGTACTTCTTCCGACACTCAGTCAGATCTGCTCTTGTTGGCTACTGCTGAGAGAAGATAACGGGACTGGGGGGAGGGGACGGGTAGTTAAGAGGAGACAAAGGAAGTCAAGACTGGACCAGCCAGACCAAGCCTACACTGTGGTTTACTTACCCAGATTTCCTGGAGTCCTGTTTTTAGCCTGGTCAAACACAGAACCCAGAAGATTCCTACTCCTGTTTCTTATTCTTTGATACCACCAAGGAAGACACCCTGACCATTTAAAACCCAATGGTCACATACCATTTCCAAAGGAGGAAAAGAAAACAGGTCCCCACATCTCCCGGAGCTGAAGTTTTTTGAAATACATATTTTTAGTTCTTCAAAAAAAAGTTTAGTTCTCAAAAACACTGTTTATAATAAATCATATGTCTCTGTTTTTAAATTGTAATCAACTATATGGTGAGAGCAGCTCTTTTATAAAAACTCTAAAATTAAAACAACCACTTAACACTCCAACCTAATGTCTGCAGTAAATCAAATGTCTTTGTTGTTTAGATTTTAGCTGCACAGGTCCATATAAAAAAGGAGTTTTAGCACTATTTATAAGAAGAATTGTCTCTCCAAACCCATCCAACAATTTTTTCATTCTTTAGGTAAAAACTTCAGGAGGAACTTAAGTGGGGTATAGGCAGGCTACCAATAACTTTTTGTGCCAGAAGTTATATAACAAGGTCAGATTTTAATGTACACACAAATCTACAGCAGCTTAAAAGAAGCAGTTGTTCAAAAAAGCATCCGATAAATCACTGCCAAGGGGCTGGGAGGGATGGGAGAGCATTTGTGTTAAACCCACAGCTCTGTCATCAGTATGTTGTGTGACATTGGAAATACTGCTTAACCCCTCTGCTTCCCGGCTTCCTCCCATGTGACTGCTCTACTACTCACCCAATGTCCTTCCAGGTCCAGCTCTTTATAAGACAGTCCATGTGCTGCTCCTTTCCGTTTTCCCAAAGGGCATTGTCTCATGACTCTACAAATGTGTCCTAAGAAGAGCATTACTACAGGACTGTTCCTCAATCGACAAAGCAATTCAAGTTCAAACTATAATGAGAGAAGTGCACACAAACACTACACTGATACACTATTTTTCCTCCATCGGGCTGATGAATATCTGAAATCGTGACTGCATGTTGTTGGCCAGGCCAAACGGGAAAAGAGCTTAGAAGCAATAGACCCCAGCAGCAATGAGCAGCGTGGCTAGAGCCTCGTCTTCTTTGCTAACTACCATTCCTTACGTACAGGAAACAGCTGCTAGGAGCAATGGCTGGCTTGGGGACCTGCCTGGGAAAGGAGAATGAGAAGCTAAAATGTTGTCTTAGGTGAAAAAAAATAAGTGCTAAAAAAATGATGAGAGCATATCAAAAGGACACTGGGACCATTCTGAAGGGGCTCTAACTAGCCAAATTTATAATAATTTGAGCATAAAATAAAATAAGGGTAAGTGATAAATTACAACCAATTACATAGAATAGGAAGTCATACATCAATATTGATAATAAATACTTAAATAAATAGGAAAGCAAAGAGGGTTCCTTTTCACAGTAAAATTCCAACGGATAAATGTGAAGGGAATGGAGGATTTTGAGATTCAGGGTTTGACAATCCTCACACTGATGATTGCTACGGGTAAGAATCATCAGTGGTGCAGCCGCTGTGGAAAACAGTATGGAATATCCTCAGGAAAGTAAAAATGGAACTGCCTTTAGACCTGGCAATTCCGCTGCTGGGATTATACCCTAAGAATCCCAAAACACTAATTCAAAAGAACCTGTGCACTCCAATGTTCATAGCGGCACAATTTATAATAGCCAAATGCTGAAAGCAGCCTAGGTGACCATCAGTAAATGAGTGTATCAAAAAACTGTGGTACATTTACACAATGGAATACTATGCAGCAGGAAAAAAGAAGGAAAAAACATCCTTCACAACGGCATGGATGGAACTGGAGAGCATTAAGCCAGGTGGTGAAAGACAGATACCATATGATCTCACCTATAAGTGGAACCTAATCAACAAAACAAATAAGCAAGCAAAATATAACCAGAGACATTGAAATAAAGAACAAACTGACAGTAACCAGAGGGGAGGGAAGAGGGATAGTGGGGGAAAATAGGGGAAGGTCCATCAAGGAACATGTATAAAGGACACATGGACAAAGCCAAAGGAGGTAGGTTTGAGGGTGAGAGGAGGGGAGGGGGGCATGTTAAGGGGAAAATGGAGACAACTGTACTTGAACAACAATAAAAACTTATAAAATAAAAAAAGAATCATCAATGGTTCTTAATAAATAAATTTTGAGGAGAAGGATATTTGCATGGCCACAGAACATCTCCTTGAGAATTTACTACTTTTATGAGAGTAAATAGTAACTCTACAGTGGAGAAACCAGAGGACACCTTGATCAGGTTATCAAAATTAAAATCACCAATGAAAAACAGATCGAACATCAGGTACTCCGTGATTTCATAGCCTCGTGAATAGGCTGAGAATGCATAACCTGGACCAGATTGGGATGAAACATTCAGACAAATCCAAGTTAACAGTCTATAAAATGCTTAGCTCATTTTCTTCAAGAATGCCAGTGTTCTAAAAGACAAAAATAAATAAATAAATAATGCTGAAGAACTGTCTCAGGTAAAGGAGACCAAAGGACCACAGCAACTGAATGCAACATGTGATCGTAAACTGTATCCTCTATTAAAAGGGGAAAAATAGTTTAAAAAGACATTATTGGGCAGTGGGAAAAGTTGAAGTATAAACTGCAAAGTATCGTGTTAAAGTGAAATTTCCCAAATGTGATATCTGTACTACCCTTATATAAGAGAAAGCTCTTTTCCTTAGGATATGCACAAGAAATTTTCAGGAAATAAAGGATCATGATGTATGTAACGTATTCTCAAATCACTTATGATAAAATAAATTATAACTTTTAATATAAAATCTATCAAATACTGGAAAGGATGAGGTTTAAACAGACTTTGGTACAAATCCCAGTCTCACCGCTAACAGTAACTTTTGGCTTTTCACTCTTAGCAAGTTTTAAGTTTGGAGACTTAGCTACCTCACTTGCTGAACTGGAATAGAAGGACTTGTCTTATAGTAGGTTGTATGAATAGGTTCTTCATCTATGTCTTTTTTAAATTATATTTTATGGATTATGCTGTTACAGTTGTCCTCATTTTTCCCTCTTTGCCCCCCTCCACTCAGCACCCCACACTCCATCAGGCAATGCCCACCCTATTGCTCATGTCCATGGGTCATGTGTACAAGTTGTTTGGCTACGCCATTTCCTATGCTGTACTTTACATCCCCATGGCTACTCTGTAACTACCTATTTGTACTTCTTAATCTCATCTATTCACCCATTCCCCCAAAACCCCCTCCCACCTGAGAACCATAAAAATGTTTTCCGTAACCATGATTCTGTCTCTGTTCTTCCTGTTTGCTTAGTTTGTTTTTAGACTCAATTGTTGATAGGTACGTGCTTATTGCCATTTTAATATTCATAGTTTTGATCTTTTTCTTAAGTCCTTTAACATTTCATATAATAATGGATTCAGTGATGATGAACTCCTTTAGTTTTTTCTTGTCTGGGAAGCCCTTTATCTGCCCTCCGATTCTAAATGATAGCTTTGCTGGGTAGAGCTATCTTGGCCGTAGGCCCCTGCTACACATGACTTTGAATATTTCTTGCCAATCCCTTCTAGCCTGAAAAGTTTCTTTTGAGAAATTGGCTGACAGTCTTATGGGAACTTCCCTGTAGGTAACTATTTGCTTTTCTCTTGCTACATTTAAGATTCTCTCTTTATCTCTAAACTTTGGTCTTTTAATTATGATGTGTCTTGGTGAGAGCCTGTTTGCTTCCTGGACTCTCTGTGCTTCCTGGACTTGCATGTCTATTTCTTTCACCAAATTAGGGAAGATTTCTTTCATTATTTCTTCAAATAGATTTCCAATTTCTTACTCTTTCTCCTCTTCCAGCACCCCTATTATGTGAATGTTGGTACACTTGAAGTTGTCCCAGAGGCTCCTTACATTATCCTCAGTTTGGGGGGGTTCTTTTTTCTTCTTGTTGTTTTGATTGGTTGTTTTTTGTTTCCTTATGTTCCATATCATTGATTTTATTCTTGGCTTCATCCATTCTACTGTCAATTCCCTATAAGTTGTTTATTTCCACTAGTGCATCTTTCATTTCTGCCTAGATCTTTTTTATGCTATTGAAGTACTAAGTTTTTTGAGCCTCTTTATAACCAGTGTTTTAAACTCTGCATCTGATAGATTGTTTATCTCCATTTTGTTTAGTTCTTTTTCTGGAGTTTTGATCTTTCCTTTCATTTGGGTCATGTTTCTTTGTCTCCTCATTTTGGCAGCCTCCCTGTGTTTGTTTCTATGTATTATGTAGAGCTGCTATGACTCCCTGTATTGGTAGCATGGCCTAATGTAGTAGGTGTCCTGTAGAGTCCAGTGGCACAGCCTCCTCTATACCCAAGCTGTGTACTCAAGGTGCACCCTTCATGTGGGCTGAGTACACACTCCTACTATAGTTGAGCCTTGATTGTTGTTGGCAGATCAATGAGAAGGATTTATCCAGCCAGTCAGCTGCAAGGACTGGCTGTGACCACAGGCTACCTTCCTCCATCCTCTGTGGAGAACCAGCTGTGTAGGGGCAGGGTGGCAGTGCTCCAACATGGTCTGCTATTGTCTACTGGGTACACAGGCTCTAGGATTTCCCAGGTGGTGCAGGCCATGGTCAGCCACTACCTATATTCCACCTAGGGCCATTCAGCATGAGCTACAATGAAATCTGCAGGTGGTTGTTACTTGTGCTGGTTAACAGCTTGGGTGGGCCTGTAAGTTGGGTGGAGCAGAGCCTCAGAGATTTACCAGGGCAGTGCAAACCATGTGATCCAGGTTGATGGAGTCTCAGATATGGCACCCACCTACTGGCTCTGTGGCTTTGTTTGGGGCGTGGCGGGGGGCCAGAAAAGGAACAATGATCTCTGCCCACTTATCTGTCTAGGAGAAAGCTATCCCTCAGCTCTCGACCTGGTGTCAGACACTCAGTTCTTCCCTATATGCCACTAGTGCCTTTCAAGCTGCTACACCAATGCTGGAGCTCAGCAGGAGTGAGTCTGAGTAAGTCTGTACGTGGGTTCTTTAAGAGGAACTGCTTGGGAATCCAGCAACTTCTTTCACTGGCTCAAACCCCCACTGGTTTTTATAGCCAGAGGTTATGGGAGCTTATCTTTCTGGCATTGGAACCCTGGCCTGGGGGTCATGATATAGGGCTGGGACCCCTCACTCCCAAGATATCTCTCCCAAATTTTTATCCACCACATGTGGGTATGAGACCAGCCTGTTCTATGTCTCTATCTCTCCGCATTTCCACATCTCCATGTGTCCTATCAGTCTGGATGGATGTGGTTCCTTTAGTTCTGTAGTTGTCAGACTTCCACTCAACTCTATTTCTGATGGTTATGAGGGATAGGTGTTCTTAGTTTAGTTGTAATTTTGATGTGGTTGTGCAAGGAGGCAACCCAAGTTTACCTATTCCTCCATCTTGACCAGAAGTCTCAGATCATTTATGCCCTAACAAAGTGCCTAGCAGCATAGAAAACACTCAATAAACCACTAGCTTTTTCTTTCTGCCACCTTTTTTTTCCAACTAAATGCTAGGACATTTTAGAAACTCATTAACTTTTTCAGGCTGCTAGCATACAATGAAGTATGTACACATATTGTCATCCAATGAATAGAAGCAGCCTCAAACAGTAAACACACAGTGTGTCAATCTGAAATTCTGTATCACCTTCTGTGTAGAACAGTTTCATGAGGCAGTGGGACATTCTGTGATGAACTTGGGATGACCTGGATTTGAACAACAGCTCCACCACTTACTAATGATTGACTTTCCAAACCTCAGCTTTCTCACCTATAAATCTCACCTATAAATGCATATTATTACCTTGCTTGATTGTTGTAAGAACCTGAAAAAATACATGGGAAACTCTTAGTTCCAAAAGGGTGATACAATAAATGATAGATATTACTATTATGGATCTCAGTGAATGTCTACTCATTCAGTTTTACAACCTCTGACAAGAGTTTTTATTTGTTTGTTTTGTATTATAAATACATTTATGAGGAAAAAACAGTGGGTTACAGAACTTACTAGAGTTTTGGTGCTTAGTCCTTCATATTTCCTGTTTAAATTTGCCAGTCAAGGGCAGTACAGTAGCCACCCTCATCTGCAGTTTTATTTTCCTCTGTTCCAATCACCCATCGTAACTACATCCAAAAATATCTACATCATTCAAATCACTTCATCTCATCATGTAGGTATTGTATCATCTCATATCATCGCACAAAGGGTGAATGACTACAGTACAGTAAGATAGCTTGAGAGAAAGACCACATTCACATACATTTTATTATGGTATACTGTTATAGCTGCTTATTTTATTATTAGTTATTGTTAATCTCTTACTGTGCCTAGTTTATAAATTTAACTTTATCAGAGGCAATTATGTATAGAAAAGTCCTAGTGTATGTATGTGTGTGTGTGTGTATGTATATGTGGAGAGAGATTTGGTTCTCTCACAGTTTCAGGCACCCACTTGAAGTCTTGAACATATCCCCCACTGATAAGGGGAACTATTGTAATGGCTATTCAAGGAAATAACAACCAAATGGATCCAAGGTCCTGATTTGTTCATTTCTGTCAATAATCTATAATTCCAGAAACTGTGCTGGTATTAGAGATAAAAAGGTAGCTAGCGATATAACTAAGAACTAAAGACTGAGGAAAGATTAGGACCAAAAGAACTTTTAATTTCTTTCGCGACTTAAGAGAAAGTGGATAGTAAAGGACTAAAAATGGAAAACTGGGGCCACTCAGATAAAAGTCATGAAAAATGAAGTTACATCCAAATGACTGGAAAGAGTATTCTCCTGGAAAATTGAGAATGGGATTTTGGGAGAAGAGTCACACATCAACAAATGCTTCGGGGTTTTTGAGGCTGGAAAATTTCTTGGCTGCCTTTAATATAATCTGAATGACCACAGATAGTATTCCAAGATGGACTCTGAGCTTCCATATGTACTCCACAGATTCACTTCCAGGAGTGGTGAACAGGAGGGAAGAGCCTTCTGCTAGCTCCTAAAGCGTGATTTATAGAGCTAAAGCCCTAGGCCTTCCTTTTGGTGGGATTTTTCCCATTTGTCCTATGTGGGGACTCAGCCAATAATGTGTGATTTCCCATCCACTAGTCTCTTATCACCCCTTGGTCTGAGGATAAAAGTAATTCACAAAGATTACAAAGTAGAAGATCAAATTCCATGGAACACTGAAATCCCTTGAGCAAATATGGCGAAACCACCAACCATGTAATTATAGGTTCAAAACAACTAAAGAAATCAAGTGATTGAAACTGGATCCCCAAATCTTTGAAATATCATATCTGGAGATGTCACTCTTACTGATGCAGACAGTAGTACCATAATGGAAACCAACACTAAAATTCTGAAAGCACATTCACTTTCCAAATGTCAGTGTAAACATCCAGGATATTGTTGAGTCTTCCAATCCACACTCAGAATAGGTCCAAACCCACTAGATGCTTTGGACTGTACCAATCTCAGCCAGTCGAGAGGAGACTTTAGGAGAGTAGACTTTTGCCTTTTCCTACACTACAGTTTCTTTTGACTAGTGATGCCAATTAGAAGAACAGGTGAAGCAATATGAACATTCAGTTAATGACATTATTTATTAAAATTGGATTAGTCAGCAGGAGAAGCAACAAGTGTCTGGTTCCCAAGATGTTCCTGATCAAGTAGGTTTGGTTTCACATATTTCTATGCAACTGCCTCACCTCTGTCTCCTTTACCTTTTTTTTTACTTGATCCAGATTCCTTCCGTGTACTTCCCTTGGGAATGTTATACAGAGCCACCCACCTTGGATGTAACTTGCCCAGTTCTTCCAGTGACTTCTTTATATTATCAGTTTGATATAGGAAAAGGTTTGGAGTCCCACTTATTATTTGGAGTCCCATATGTTAGGTACATACATGCTTTCATTGGTAGCAACGCTTAACACTTAACAAATAACCTTAAAGCCAATGGACCAAATATAATAATTCTCCTGGCAACACTTTATAAGAGCTAAGTAGTACTTGCATTATACCTTGAGATGCTAATTGGTATTAAGCTATTTCTTAGTGTCCTGTACTTTTGGGTTTTTGTGGGGTTTTTTGGCAAAGGTCCCTTTTCTTAAATTATCCTTATACTTCTGCACTGATTTCTAATGCGCTATGAGACCTGCTTTTATATTTGATCTTATTCCCAGTCACATGGGACTCTCCTGTGTCCTTGAGCTGTTAACACTGGACCAGGGGTACACCAGACATTCTGTCCATGTTGGGCCAGTTACAGAAACCAAAGAAGTTTGAAATCAGAGACAAACTTCCACAGAGATTCAAAAAGGTAGAAACAGGTCACGCTGACAAAGCTTTGCTAAGCAGGGCCCTGAACTGTATGCCCACTTCTTCACATACTTGAATTAAGCTCAAGTAAACCATGATCAGCTTTGGTTTTTGACCAAGACAGCTGTGTTATCAGAGATTCTAAAGATAAGAGTTCCTGCTTGACTCTCTGGACCAAGAGATCACCATCCAAATAATGTTATGCGTACCAAAGAAATGTAATAGTCATAAAATTCAGAGTCATGAGAGAAGAAATTCACATTAGCAACAAACAATTGAACCATCTGGGGGGGAAATGGTATAAAAAAGATATCTTTTAAGATGTTTAATATAGCTGCTGACCCATGAAAAATACTACACCCAGCCCTGGCTGGTGTGGTGCAGTGGATTGAGCACAGGCTGCGAACCAAGGGGTCGCTGGTTCAATTCCCAATCAGGGCACATGCCTGGGTTGTGGGCCAGGTCCCCAGTAGGGGACATGTGAGGGGCAACCACACATTGATGTTTCTCTCCCACTCTATCTCCTTCCCCTCCCCTCTCTCTGAAAATAAATAAATAAAATCTTTCCTAAAAAATACCTCACCCAGAAGAGGCATGTACAAGAAAATGAAAAGAGCCTCTAAGGTTCCAAGTGTCCAGCCAAGATCAGTGAGATAAATACAAGAAATAAAATGGCTGTGAAATTTTAACCTTGTAGGGGTTCAGCTGAAACATCTTGTGCTAGAAAGTGAGGGGCTCTGGAACAGAAAGGCTCGGCCTGTAGGTCATGTATTTGCTCCCACCTCCGTGCAAGGCATAGCCGGGGCTCTGGGGAACCCTGTGTTTTAACTGCCCAATGGTTTCCTATGGTTCTTTGAGAAAATTGTCACTACCCATGATTTTCCAAGCCGATTTTTCCAAAAACAAAATTGTTTGAATTCATTTTAGGTTAAACATACTGCTTCCTCATACAGACTCTTTCCAAACAAGACCTCCACCTTACTCTCATAATAGTCCACAGGTTCTCCTTATTTATTTTTCTAGAACTTACTATTTATCATTCCAAAGCCTACCATAAACAAAATTAATGTAAGAAAAGTGAGAAGCATAGATTGTGTTAGTACCTAAGATACTTCCTAGGATGTCAGCCATCAAAACAACAACGCCTAGCCTTCCTCCCGCAGCTTCATCCCACACAAACTTATCCACCACGAACCCTTGAACCACCTTTCTCCACCAAACCTATGCTAGCACATCCCGGCCATTATCTGGTCCATTCATCACTCATGAGATAACAAACAGGCAAAGATCCATTTTATGTTGGTCCCTATGTGGGAGAAAATGAAATGAGTTTCTGCTAGCCGTGCCAAGCATTCCTGTTGAGCAGAACATAGTTTTCTGTGGGGAGAAAGGTGTAGCTATATCCAGAAAACTCCTCTGTCAAACTCTATACCTGTAGCACAGAATTTCTGTTATTATTCAAAACCAGCCCTGGCTGGTGTGGCTCAGTGGATTGAGTGCGAGCCTGCGAACCAAAGGGTCAGTGGTTCTATTCCCAGTGAGGGCACATGCCTGGGCTGTGGGCCAGGTCCCCGTTAGGGGGTGCATGAGAGGCAACCACACATCAATGTTTCTCTCCCTTTCTTTCTCCCTCCCTTCCTCCCTCTCCAAAATTAAATAAGTGAAATATTTCTTTTAAAAAAGAAGCAAAACCATACATGGTAGCAAAGCTTACAGGTCCCTCAGGGTCCAACCCATGGCTCCTTGTTTGATTTCTACCTTCTCAAGCAGGGCCACATCTTACCAATGGAGGATCAAGCAAGAGAAAGCAGGAGTTCAGCTCCAGGGTGATCCAGGAACATATCTGCTACATGGCAAAATTAGGGGTGGATACCAGAAGATAAATCTTGGGCTCTGTATAACAAACCCGCTCTTCTCCCAGCACCCCCAACCTTGATCAGGCTGTTTCTCATGAATAAATCACAGCCACCTGTGATATTGTCATTTAGAATAAGAAAAATATAGTTGGACTTTGTCCTGTTTTGGCAAAAAGCCCCTAAAACCCTTGGAATTTCCTAAGTGATGAAAGTCAAAAAGGTGTCTTTTGTTATGTTAATGAGGTGACTTTGGGAACTCACCCCCCTTAAGGATGGGGGCTGGCTGCCAGGAGACCCAACCATGTGATTAGAGGGTTTGAACTTGAAGTCCCACCTCCATACCACCACCTCCTGGGAGGGCAGAGGGGCTGGAAGTTGAGTCAATTATTAATGGCCAATGATTTAATCAATTGTGACTAAGGAAGCCTCCATAAAACCCCAAAGGGACAGGATTCCAGGTGCTTCTGTGTTGTTGGATAAAAATTGAATTGAATTTTTGGACATACTTCAGGTGCCTGAGATTTGTTTGTTGTGTGGGAAGCCCCCACCCACCCTTACCCCTGCCAAAATCCTGCTGGTTGGAAATTGAGTCTCAGAACACTGAAAGAAGTGTATGTCCTTTATTCCTCTTTTCCCTCATGCAGAAAAAAAGATAAATTTATACAACTGAAAGATCCAAACAAAGGATTGAGTTAAGCTCACTCCAAGAAAGACCGTTTTTAAATAATATAAGAGTCTTGAGATCACCCAATGGTTCAGGTTGGAGAACATTTTCCTCACCTCCTGGTCCTGTCTTTTTGCATATACCTGGCTGATGCTCCAAGTGAAAACTGTATCCTTGTCCAGCTGCCTCACTGAAACCTCTGGACTGAACCCTATCTGGCATCTCTGAATACCAACCCGCTTTCTCCACTCCACAAGGCTGCTGCAGACACTGGCTTCTGCAACCTCTCACCATGATTTCCCTATAACCTCTGCTCTATTTGACCCTCTGCATGTCCACCCAAAACTGTCTTCTTAAAATCCAAAAAAGCCCAGCTTGGCCTACCTGCTGAGGCTCTAACCTCCAGTGTATCCCTAACACTCTCCTTAGTCCCTCCACCCCCAGCCCTGCCTTCCCCTGGCCCTCCTCCCACCCAGCCTGGCATTATTGACTGCTTACCAGATGCTACTTAGAAGATACAATGTAACTCTTTGGCCAATCCTTCCACTTAATGAAAAAGTGATGAGAGGCTTAGGAGCAGTTTCCATCAATTCCTACATGAAGCAAAAAAGAATCTCGGTTGATCAGTTCAAACAAGAGTCATTGTTAAAGTGATTTGAGGACAGAATTGAAAGAATTCTATGTTTTTGCCAAACAATTTTACCAGTTTGTAAAGTTGGAGGTTTTTTAATGATTCAAGGTGGACACAGCCTAGTCACATGTGTACACGTGCCATATGTGAATACACTTGCTGGAGTCAGGTTCTTACTGCTGTTGCATTACGAAGTGTAACTTTCACAAGAAAAAAAAATGTTAATCCTTTTTAGGGAATGGGCATTACATAATCGTCAACTATTTCACCCTCATAGATCATTTAAGACAGTTTTTAAATCTTGCTACGGTTTTCTTCATTCCAGTCTAAACATCAAAGGTAAAATTCCTGGATGTGTAAGGCGTGGATCTTTACGTTAAGCTGTAGTAATACCTCCCCAAAACATCACTAAATCATTTCTTCCGCCGGGCTCACCGCTGCTCACTGAACGTGAGAATGGGGAGACACGCAGTGTTTCTGCCAAGGGCACAACGTTCCAGGGGAAGATGTGCCGCCGGACCCCGCACCCCATCCGCCTCTGGTTCGTATGAAGCTGACACCTGCAGGTCAGTTCACGTATCCTTCACACGTTGTTTAAATGTACAGTAAAAGCAATGTTCACTGAGCGGTGTAATAAGTATCATCCACCCAAATGACAACGGCTCTATCTGAATACTTCCATCTTCCACAGAACTCAGGGAGACCTCGGCGTCCCCACAGCCCGAGACTCGAACAGACCGACAGGAGCACTCTGAGGTGGATGGCACGGAAGCCAGAGACGACGAGAGACGCGGGTGCGTGTTCTTTACGTCTCCCTGCCCGGCATCGTTGCTGTGTGACTTTGGGGGGATGGCTAGTGAATACTGTAAGACCATTCTAAGGGGTAGAAATCTGTCCTAGAAAGGACCTCTATTTATAAAGCCCTTCTCCATCCTCATGGAGAAAATCGGGGTGAGGAAAAGAAGAGACGCTTCGTGCCTGCAACACCAGACTGCACGCATCGTTAAGGCACCGGGACTAAGAACTGAGCCTCTCCGTGTAGAATGAAGCTACAGGGATTGTTAGTTTTCTGTACTAACTATGCACAGATAAATTATTATAATACATGACCAGAAAGTCATATATATTATTAATTACCAGTCTCACTGGTGAAAAACTCCTAATTTTGACATCTCCACTGTCTGCCTTTGCTGGTACTTAAACAGCATGAAATGGACATTGGGTCTAGGGAGTGCTCTGAAAGGGGGGGGGGATCTTCATTTTTATCATAGGTATCTGTTAAATAAATGTGTGACTTAGTTCAGAAATTAGAGAATAATTTTAAGACTTTTTTATAGGTGTTTATCAAAAATAACCCCCAAATCCAGAAAGAATAACATATTTCCTTATAACATAAGAATTTCTGAAGCCAATACCTGTACTTCTGTTTCAAAAAACTGTTATGACATAGATCATTGCGCATGAAGAAAGAGTAGATTTCGGTTGGAGAAGAATGTCATAAAAGTCAAAGCAAATGTAAACCTTGATACCTCATTTACTCATTAGTATGATACTTAAACAAAGATGCTAAAATGAATATAAATTAACAAGCCTGGTTAAAACAGGGCATATTGAAACAGTGTTTCATTTCAACGGGCATGTGTGGCCTACCTGAACAAATGGTTTCAGGAGCACTTCCTGGCCGGAGATGGAAACAAAGAGGCCAGAACATAAGGCAAGAGTCATAAACCAAAACTTCAGCTGAAAGCTTCAAAGACCCAAAGAATTACTAGGGAATAACATTTAAACCCATTGATATGAGAAGAATTTTAAGCATTTTCCAAATGCAAATGTCTGTAGAATAATGGCTTCGGTGAATACTTGGCTTTCACTGAGAACTTTTTAAATGAAAACCCATCACTCCTGATGGCTCAGCAGGAAAATTTAGTGAAATTCAACTGTCGTCCAGGAGGGCCCCCTTCCTGCTTTTCGTAATTGTGGGCAACGCAGACACAACATTTTCCTGAACTGTAAGCCAAAGCCCCAGGTGCCTGCCCGGATTCTATCCTTTCTAAGTGGCTGTGACGTCCTCAGTCCCTCCCATAGGAAATGAACGTGAGCGCTTGCGCTCCTATCTCCTCGGTGAAGTCCCACCTGAAAGGCCATTTTCAGAAACCAGCCCGTTCTCACCTGACCCAGAAGCTCAACCGCAGCACGCTGCTACAGGTGTTTGGCAGACGAACTGAGAGGGAAGCCTCTGCGATTTCCATTGTCATTCTATAACCCTACTGTCTGGTTCTTAAATCATTGTTTCCACTCCTCCTCTTGAATGAAAGTGAATGTCAACAGTTCACAAAGCGAGACCGCATTGCAATTTCTGCCATTTACTGAAATCTGCCAAGTTGATATATTGTTCTCATCATTTTGGGACCCATTCCACATTCTGGCAAGGGCCTGCTGCGCGTCTGACGTGATGAGCTGTGGCGTCTCTCACGGAAGGATGGAGAACTTGCCCCGCGGTCAATTCCCTTGTGAGATGCAATACCTTGTAAGATTTGGCCAAGGCCTCAGCCGAGCAGCTTCAGGAAAGCCAGAAAAAGAAAAAAAGTTATATTTTTGCTCCTTCCGTACCAGTTACTTATGATACAATTTCCTTATGAGCTTGCTGGCAATTTTAGAAGCGAAGGGACTATTTGTTCTTCTGTGGACATTTTCAAGGCCACAGGATAATGGTTTCAAAAAAAGGAATGGAAAATGATGAAATAGGAACAATGCTATTATCCTTTCAAGGAGAAAACTACCAGGGTATTTCAACTGGGTGGTCTAATTATTACAAATGTATATTTATTTTTTTATTTGTCTGTTGGTAGTATGACTTATTCCAGAAGGGATTTAAACAGCTTCAAAAGAAACTTATAATACAGCAAGATAAAATAACTTTAAAACACACACGGAAAAAAATCAAAGGCAAACTAAGGGGATAGAAAATGAGAGGGAGAAAGGAAATTCATGTTTGTCCTGTGTGCTAAAAGGTATGCCACATTTTATTACTATTATTGTTAGTTAACTACAAATTACTAAATCCACAAGTAGCAAAAACACTGCTTGTAGAATGAGGATATAGGACTGAAGACCTCTAAAAGTTGAAAACCTCAAAATGAAGATTGTAGGATTCTTGGTGGGAGACACATCGGTGTCACTAACAGATGGACTTCTGTTCCATGGGAAGCAAACACACACATGCTGTGATGAGATGTGCTTTTGGTCCCCAAGTTCCTCAGTGTTAAAGCTAACCCAAAAGAGGAGCTTTATTCTAAGCTTACATTTATCTGTTAGAGACCATGGCATAAAAATTCCTCGCCCATGGAAGACACATGCACCCCTATGTTCATTGCAGCATTAATCACAGTGGCCAAGTCATGGGAGCAACCACAGTCCTTCGACAGAGGACTGGGTAGAGAAGATGTACGTGTGTGCAATGGAACACTACTCAGCCATAAGAGAAGATGAAAGAAATACTGCTATTTGCAACAACATGAATGGATCTTGAGAATATCAGGCTACGTGAAATAAGTCAAACAGAAAAATTTAAAAACCATATGATTTCACTCATATGTGGGA
Source organism: Desmodus rotundus (assembly GCF_022682495.2). Lineage (NCBI taxonomy): Eukaryota > Metazoa > Chordata > Mammalia > Chiroptera > Phyllostomidae > Desmodus > Desmodus rotundus. Next base: position 205,868,866 of record NC_071387.1, on the reverse strand, counting down.
TATAAAATGGAAAGCAACAAGTGAGCAAATAAGAAAACCCAACAAAAACCAACAGTATGGTGGTTACCAAAGGAGGAGTGGGAAGTAATAAAGGGTAAAGAGGCCAAATACATGTGCAGGGAAGATGATTTGACTTTGGGTGGGGGGCACACAATGCAATATACAGATCATGCATCATAGAAATGTACACTTGAAACCTATATAATCTTTTTAAAATATATTTTATTATTTGATTACAGTTGTCCCAACTTCTCCCTTTAACTCCCTATGCCCAATACCCCCTTCCCTCCAGTAATTCTACCCCCCCTAGTTCATGTCCATGGGTCGTGCACTTAAGTTCTTTGGCTTCTGCATGTCCTGTGCTATTCTTAATCTTCCCCTGTCTACTTTGTACCCACAAATTATCCTTCTTAATGTCTGCACCGTTTCCCAAATTCTGCCTCTTTCCCCTCCCAGCTGATAACCCACCAAATCATCTGCATATCTATGATTCTGTTCTTGTTCTCCTTGTTTGCTTACTTTGTATTTTTAGATTCAGTTGTTGATAGTTGTGAATTTATTGCCATTTTAATGTTCATAGTTTTGATCTTCTTTTTCACAAATAAATCCCCTTAACATTTCAAGTAATAAGGGCTTGATGAGCTCCTTTAGCTTTACCTTGTCTGGGAAACACTTATCTGCTTTTCAATTCTAAATGATAGCTTTGCTGGGTGGAGTAATCTAGGCTGTAGTCCCTGCTTTTCATCGCTTTGAGTACTTCTTGCCAGTCCCTTCTTGCCTGCAAAGTTTCTTTTGAGAAATCAGCTGATAGTCTTATGGGAACTCCTTTATAGGTAACTATTTGCTTTCCTCTTACTACTTTTAAGGTTCTCTATTGTTAACCTTTGCCATTTTAACTATGATGTGTCTTGCCGTTCTCTTTGGGTCTGACTTGTCTGGGACTCTCTGTGCTTCCTGGACTTGTATGTCTATTTCCTTTGCCAAATTAGAGAAGTTTTCTTTCATTATTTTTTCAAATAAGCTTTATTAATTTATTTTGAGAGAGAAGGGAAGGGAAGCAGAAAGAAAGGTAGAGAAATATCAATGTGTGGTTGCCTATCATAGGCCCCCCACTGAGGACCTGGCCTGCAACCCAGGCATGTGCCCTGACTGGAAATCAAACCAGCGACCCTTTGGTTCGCAGTCTGTGCTCAATCTACTGAGCTATACCAGCTAGGTCAGCTTTTAATTTCTTGCTCTTCATCTTCTCCTTCTGGCATCCCTAGGATTTGGATGTTGGTGTGCCTGGAAATGTCCCCGAGGCTCCTTAGTCTATCCTCATTTTTTTGAATGTTTGTTTCTTCTTTCTGTTCAAGTTGAATGTTTATTTCTTCCTTATGTTCCCAATTGTTGATTTGAATTCCAGCTTCCTCTCCTCTGCTGTTGGTTCCCTGTAGATTTTTCTCATTTCATTTAGTGTAACCTGCATTTCTTCCTTTATGTTGTCATACTCACTGAGTTCTTTGAGCATCCTGATCACCAGTGTTCTGAACTCTGTGTGTGATAGGTTGGTTATTCCCATTTTGTTTAGTTCTTTTTCTGGGGTTTTTTTTTCTGTTCTTCATTTGGGCCATATTTCTTTGTCTCCTCAATTTGTCAGCCTCCCTCTGTTTGTTTCTGTGTATTAGGTAGAATTGCTTTGACTCCCTCTCTTAGTAGCATGGCTATGGTAGAAAAGGCACCTGTAAATTGTGTGGGGTGGAACCTTAGATAATCACCAGGGCAGGGCAACCCACTTCACCGCTCTTTGGCTCTGTGTGAGGGGAGAGCTCAGAGAGGGACAATGCCACTGTCTGGCTTCTGGAGGTTTGCTGGGAACTCGCCCTGTCTCTGGTAACTTCACCCATTCGCCATATGCAACTAGTGCCCTTCCAGCTGTTGCCCTGGTGCTGAATCCCAGAGTGGATTAGTTTGTGTACATTCTAAGTCCTTGTGGGCCCCTTCAGTGGAGTCTCCTGAAAATCCAGCAGGTTCTCCCGCCACCCCAACCCCACTGGTTTTTACAGCCAAAAATTATGGGGATATACCTTTCCAGTGCTGGAATCCTTGGCTGTGCAGTCTGGCCTGGGTCTGAGATCACTTTCTCCCAAGGTATCCCTCCTGATTTTTATCCACCACATGTAAATGTGGGACTGCCCATTCCACCACTGCTGCCACTGCTGCCGCCTCTCTGTGCCTCTCCACCCATCTCTGCATCTTGCCCCTCCTACCCCTCTGGATGAATGTGGTTCTTTAAATCCTTGTCAGACTTCCGTACAGTTTGATTTTCTTATGGTTCTGAGTGTTATTTGTTTTGAGGTTTACTTGTAATTCTTTCTGTGGTTGCACGAGAAGGTGAAGCATGTCTACCTATGCCTCCATCTTGATAGGAAGTCACGAAACCTATATAATCTTATTAACCAATGTCACCCCAATAAACTTAATTTTTAAAAAAGAAGCCACACCTGGATGGTGAGGCTCAGTGGATTGAGTGACAGCCTGAAAACCAAAGGATCACCATATGATTCACAGTCAGGGAACACACCTGGGTTGTGCACCAGGTCCCCAGTGGGGAACGTGTAAGAGACAACCACACGTTAATGTTCTCTCCCTCTTTTTCTCCCTCCCTCCCCCTCTCTCTAAAAATAAATAAATAAAATCTTTTTAAAAAAGTATTCACAATTTGCATCCTGAAAGCTGATATCCTACTATGTAGGACAATTACAGATGAGCAGTGGCACCATCAAATAACACTTTAACCTGGACCCAGCTCTCTGTTGACTCAAGAGCAGTTTCTTGCTCACCAATGGAATAAAATTCAGAACTGGATCAAGCAATGGGGGGAAATTACTCCCTTTCCAAAAAGAGCAATCAACACTCCACGGATCTGGATGATTTATTACTCGGCACTGTGAAGTTGGCATTAAGAAAACCGACTCACTATTCATGGAAGTATCCTATTCAAGAATCCTGTGTGTGATGTGTTCTGACAAGGCAGGGTGATTTTTCAAAATCTCTAGTGGCTGCCTTTCACTCCTCCCACCCCAATGGCAAAAATTTGAGAATTGTACTGGCTCCTCCCCATTGCTCCTTTCTCCGTTGCCAAACCAGGCATGCACAAAAGAGGGCAAGGAAGTTTAGCTGATGTTAAATGCCTATTGAGGTCCTTTCTGTTACTCTATCCTTCACAGACTCCAGTAGGGACCTTCCTACACTGGCCAAAACACTAGCAACATTTTTAGCTAATGTTAACATTTCCATCTTAAGCCATCAGTGGTTTGTATTGGCCTTGGTCTTGGTCTTGGCCCCAGTGGGGTGGGGTGTGATCACGCTCCAGTGCACATCGACATGCTAAGCAAGTGTCCTGGGAAGCACAGTGCCTCATTTCATGGTGTAGAACTGAGATTTCCAAAACTGCTTCAAAATTGGTTCCCACCCAGAGTCAGAAGATGTCACAGAAGATGGCCAAATTCTCCTCGCTATGAATGAAACACTGTGCTTACTAAGAGGTGAGTTTTTGGCGCATCAACAACCAAAATAACAACCTACCTATGGGCACTTTTGCCCTTATCCAGATTCACTTATCTGTCCCTGTATCCATGGAAATAGGAATAACCTGCATCGATGTAGCCAAAGCTAGTGCAAGCACCAATAATAATAGCAGCATTCCTATTTATAGAAGACTCTTTTATATGGCTGGCACCACACCAGTTGTTTATGCTATTCCACATGGTCCTCACAATAGGTTCATGAAATTGATTTTACTAGCCTCATTTTCCAAAGGAGAAAAGCCAAAGTTAGATAAATGAAGTACTCTGCCCAAGATCACCCAACTAGCAAGTGCTTATGTTTAACAAGTGTGAGGCTACTTGAAAATTTCTTTCAACTCCTTGGGAAAATACACCATATAAATTATAAAATTCTTGAGCCTTCTGAAAAATTTTCCCCACACTAACCATGAAATTACCAGGGAATATGATTAATGAAGTACAGAAGGCCACAGGGACAGCACAAGATCTCTGCCTCCTGTCCTCTAGGACAGTGGTCCCCAACCTTTTTGGCACCAGGGACTGGTTTCATGGAAGACAATTTTTCTGTGGACTGGGGAGTGTGGGCTGGTTTCAGGATGATTCAAGTGCATTTTGTTCAAGCCCACCTCCTGCTCTGCGGCCCAGTTCTTAACAGGCCTGGACTGGTACCCGTCCACGGCCCGGAGGTTGGGGGCCCCTGCTCTGGACAAGCTGCTATCCTGGCACCATGCCTGTGGGTCTGTTGCAAGTTGCTATTTGTTAGTCTACACCAGTGGTTTCCAATCCTTTTTATCTCATGACACACATAAACTAATTACTAAAATTCTGCTGCACTCCAAAAAATATATTTTTGCCAATCTGACAAAAAAAAAGGTATAATTTTGATTCATTCATACCAGACTCTGTCATGTTTGCTGTTGTCATTTTTTATTTGACAATCTAAGGAAAAAGACATCAGTGCCCCTGACTAAACAGTCAGGTAGTGCATGTTTTAAAAATTCTTGTGGCGCAAATTCTTGTGGCGAAAATTGCCGGCCTATACAGACTAGATAATGACCAACAATCATCAGTGAGCCCCAGGTCTTCCCAGGAAAGAGGGGCCCACGGAGTACCATCCACGGCCATTTGTTCACTCACAGTTTATCCAGATATTCAAACTAGCTCAAGCTCCCTGAAAACACCCTATTCGTTTCAAGGAACCTAGCAAAACTCTATCCAACTGAGGGTTTAGCAAAATGCCTACAACTAATCCAAAGCCTGTGGGTTCATTGGGAGCTAGTTTGAGAGGAGGTCAAAGCTTACACACAAGGGAAAACAAAACATGTGCGAACGTGGCTAAATCTTTCCTTCCAAAGCAGTGCTGGACAACTCATGTAAATATACAAAGACGCCGAGCTGTGTTGTGAAAGGAGCCATTTGTTTTACTAACACAAGTTGGTATGGTGCAAGATTTTTCTTGGCAAATAAACAGAACACAATGGAAAAATTTGTAAACAATGGGGTTTTCTGGCAATTTTTTGAAAACTGAATGAATAGCCTTTCCAGAAGGTAAAAACCCTTTCCTTTTCCTCAATCCCCCATGAGTTACCACTCACATATAATCACTTTCAAAGTCAAAGCAGATGAAGGAATACAGCTCAGTGATCTGCAGAGCTGATTCAAAGCACAGTCTGGTCCCTCACGAGCTAACCTGACAAAAGCTCAACTTGGAGAAGTATGTGGCCCGGCCAGCCTGGCCAGAAGGAGAAGTCTCTCGGTGACAGTCCCACGCTACAGGTCAGGAGGTGAAGAAATCGCTTCCCTTCCCAGAACTCCTCCGAAGGGCACTCACCATCACAGTAACAGAGGTTCAAATACAGGAATTGCTTTCATTACCAAATGTTACTACGAAGACCAAATGTTCTCGCGTGAACACAGGTTTCATTGGAGAAGTGTTGACTGAAGAACAAAAACACAGAAAAGTTCCCTGAAGATAAGGTATATGATATTGGCTTCAGAAATCTCAGCCTATACGGTCACACCTCTCTCCCGAGCTGACCCCAGGCCACACGGATGAAGTCTGTCTGTCTTCAGCATCCTGCGCCTCTCTCCTTCCGCTCAGTCTCTCACAATGGTTGAGCACACACGCTATTCTGGAGTCACTGACTCATCTCCTCAACATGCTCAGAAAGTACATTTACATGATGCATGTGTTAGAGATGCAAAGAACTATGAATTAAACATTTTCTAACATCAACGTATGTCCAAACATTTTTAAGTGAAAACTTTATACACTTCACTGTACATAATTGTACAAAACTACGCATAAAAGATGTACATCAGGTTTTGCTATCCAACTCCAACTCCCCCTAAGGCACTGGTAATAACCCGTAATCAGTATGACAAGAGATTAATTTGGGTATAATTCTAGATCCTCTCTGCATTCCACCCTGGGCTTATTCCACCTGCTCTGTACTGGGATATGTCCTTACTTCAGGGTTCCTGCCATCAACGTCTACAGATGCTGTTTAAGCCCATCTGCCTTCAACCAAGTGACCAATGTCAACAATCTGTTAACTTGTCTGTGTATTTTGGACTCTTCTGCATGCTCATATATTCCTGTGTAAGCACATATATAACACGTATGTGTGTTTATGTGCCCACTTATATATATACTAATATAGGTGTTGGGAATTTCTTTTGTTTTTAAGAATGAGATTGCACACAAACATACAGACTATTTTTATTCTCAGTTAAAAGTATGTCATGGAAATCCCTCCAAGTATTCATTTAGTTCATTTCCTTTCATGGTTATTTGCAAGTTCATAGCAAGTATTTGCCACAGTTTAATCAATCATCTCCCTGTTGATGGGGATTTATTTCATTGGCTGTCTGTAAAGCAGTTCTACCCAATTAGGAGCACAGCACAATGGGATGTACGTAAAAGCTAAAGCTGCAGAGTAAAGGTGTGAGGCCAACTGCAAGTAGAACAGGAAAGAAGAATTATTCACACACACTCGCTATTCCTTTGCCCCTCTCCTGGCCCCTTCTCACCACCCAAAGTGTGCAGCAGTCCCCAACTGGTCCCTCCGTTTCCTCTCTCGCCCTTCTACGTTCCGCACTTTACACAACAGCCAATGAATTGTGAAAGTGATAAATCGTCTTATTTCATTTCCTTGCTGAGCACATTCCAACAGCTCCCATTCACACAAAGAATTAAGTCCACAGCCAACCAAGTCCTGTATGATCTGGTCCTTGGCCATCTCTCCAACCTCATCATCCAGACACTCTCCCCACCCTCACCCCACTAACCAAATTCCCTTTCTTGTCATTCCTGAACTGCCCCAAGAATCCCCCAACTACTGACCTTTGTCCCTGGTGTTCTTTATGCCCGCACACTCTTCCCCAGAAGTTCTGGCTCCTTTCTCCAGTTTACACAAGCCTCCACTCAACTGTCCTCTCCTCAGAGAAGCCTTCTCAAATTATCATATGTAAAACAGCCACTTACCTTGCTGTACATGTCTTCAAACCCCTGATCACTACCTGGTATTATATTATTTAATTATGCAATTATATATTTTCTTCCATTAGAATGCAAGCTCCATGCCTTGTCCTCCACGGTATCCCCAGGCCTCAGAATAGTGCATAGTATGTAGTAGGTGCTAAATAAATACTTGTTAAGAAATTAATGAACAAAGAAATGAATGCAAAAGGTTAAAAAAAGAACACTATGGTATAGATACAAAACATGTAGACTTTGAGTCTTTCAGGAGAGCTGTAGTTGAAGGCATTATACTTGGGTTGGTTCTAGCATGCGCTTCATCTTATATTAGTACTTTTTGCCACTAAATCTTCTTTTGCTACAGGTAAAATTGTCTCTCTGAAAGCAGACAATCGGGCAAAGGCCCTAAAGATTCCTCACGCCACTTGAACTATTGCACACAGTTGCCTGAGTTGCCATTTAATGTCAACCTTTGGGGTCTCCCTGAGCATGAACTGCAGTTATGAGTGGAGACCAAGGACAACACTGGAGAGAATGACGTCCCTACATGTGAAGGGTGTTCCGTTTCCCTTTTGGAAGTAATACGAAAAGGACTAATGCAAAATGGATGCTGAGTTACATTGTTTCTCATTTTCCTTTGAGTTCAATATAATTCAAAAGACAGACACTCCCATTATCGCCTGTTTACAAATATGCACTTAAGCTTCAGTAAAAAGAGCTGGTTAACTGGTAAGGACCGAGCATTTTGTGAAATGGGAAGTAGAACATGAGAAGACAGGGCTGACTCTATTTGCTGTGGGACAGCCTATCTGCTGACTCCTCATGTTTTCACTGTTGTCTCTGCTTCCAGGATTCTCCGTATCAGGCAGCAAATTGAGCTGTTCCCCTCCACTGCAAGCTTTGTGAGATCCCACTTCTTCTCCTAGGCAGACCCAGAGAAATCCTCCAGCAGAGGGAAGGAAGCAGGTTCACCAGACAGAGGGAAAGCATGGGATTCCTATGGGAAGAGCCCACCTGTGAACCCCTCCACTGTGACCTCAGCAAGGGTAGTGGAGCCATGCCTTTCCCAGACTGGGTAATCTCACCCCTACCTCTATCTGAGGGTGTCTTTGGTGATGATTTTGATTTAACATCATCTGAACTAAGATGCTAACAAAGAGAGTAGAGAGGAGTACATACATTTTCTTTTTAACTTATCACAGTTATATAGCTTACTATTTGTCAGACATTGCTCTAAGAATTTAAAATGATAGATCATTCAATCTTTGTGTCAATCCTATTAGGTCACAGGTATGATTAAACCAGTCATTGATTTGTCCAAGTCACATAGCCATAGACTAGCAGACCCAGAATCTGACCTCCAGGGTGTGACTCCTAATAGTGTGCGACTCCAGGGCCAGCGCTTCTGCCCCGACTGCACTGCCCCTCTGCGGCGCGGGCCTCTGACAGTGTGAAGAGAGCTCAGTCTCACCTACAACCTTTTCTTTTGAATCCAAAAAGCTATTTGTAAGAAGTGATCACCTAAAAACGCTTTAAAGCATATCTACTACCTTAGCAAAAACTCGGCTTGAAGAGGAAACTCTTTATTTGAAGAAAAGAAATGGGCAAAATGTTAATACTTCACGTCCTGGATTTAGGTTAGACCACAACTCTCTGCCAATGCTAATTTCACTTGCACTGATCATTTAAAACCCTGCTCCAGAAAGAGGTCGAATTTCACAGGCACACCCACTTATAAGCCTTGTAATCTGTGGTTAACTCCTACAGGATTACATCTACCCCCAATTTACACAAACAAAAGTAGCCTAGGTTCCTGTTATATGTACATTTGAATTGTATGTATTTAACAATGTATGTGCTCAGTTTTCCTATTACATCTAATATCATTTTATAGCAATTTTTCAGACTGTTCTGTACTATGGGGAATATGTTTTATGCCATGTGATAAGAGGCAGGAATTGAAACAGAGATGATGTGCTTTGAGAGAGGAAAATATTAAGGAGAAACGATTTATAAAATATGTAAATTTTAAAAAGATGAGTTGAAGATTATAATGCCACCAGCTTTCATTTTATAGTTCCTCTCATCCCACAGTCTGAGATAGCAAACAAGATCTGGTCTCATTATTCCAAAAAGGAAAAATTTGGTTGCAGATTAATCAGTGGATAGTCTAGGGTATTGTTGCCATCTTGCAATACAGTAAGGACTTAGAATTTCCACTAATTTAAAAATAATCAATAAGAAATATTTCTGCCTTATCAAAACAGCAATAATCCAAAGCATACTTTTAAAGCAGGTTAGAAGAAATGTTCAAAACCTATTCAAGAAGAATTATAAAATTCTCTGAATCTCACAAAAGCAGAACAAATGGAAAGACAGACCATGTTCTCAAAGAGAACCCCACATCACACGGATGTCATTTCTCCCTACCTTTATTTACAAATTATGAAATCCAAACAAACACAGCTCTCAGAATTTCTGAAGACTAGACAAGTAAGTTAGAAAGTTTGGAAGGAAGAGACAGACAAGCAATAACAGTAAGCAATAATCTTAAAATAAGAGCAATGAGAATATGTGGTCTTATAGACATTAAATATATTTTAAACCCCCTATAATTAAAATTATATGATATTGGCTCATGTATAAACAGACCAGTAAAACAGAAAATCCAGAAATAGAATAACATACATATAGACATTTAATGTGTAGTAAACACAGCATCACAAACAGTTTGGGAAAATGAGTGGTTTGAAGATAATAAAAGTGGTTTGGAGCCAATTAAAGAGTTGTATGGGGATAAAAACATACCCAGCTCTCACACCAAGTGAATAAAGGATCCAAATGTTAAAAAAAAACAAACAACACATAAAAGTACCAGATGAGACCATGATAGAATTTCTGAAAAATATGGAAGTGAGGATAACTTTCCTAACCATGATGCAAAACCCAGAAGCAATAAGGGGAAAGACTGAGAAGTTTACTACATGTTTTTTACAAATTTAATACTACTACTACTACTAATACAATTGCCCCCCTGACCCACGAGGGATACACTCCAAGACCCCCAGTATATGCCTGAAACCTCAGATGGTACCGAATTCTATACATAGTATGTTTTTTGCTATACATATCTATGATAAAGTTTAATTAATAAATTAGGCACAGTAAGAGTAAGAATATCTAATAATAAAATAAAACAATTGTAACAATATACTGTAATAAATGCAAATGTGCTCTCTGTTAGCAAACTAGTTGCATATTCTTTTTCCTTCTTCACAATTTCAAAGACACATTTGTTCTTACCATAGCTTTTAGCAACCTCAACATATAGTTTTATTTTCTTTCCTTAAGTCAAGAACATTCACCTTTTCACTTAAAGAAAGCACTGTATAGCTTCCCTTTGGCATGTATGAATTTCCAGCGTCAGTAGTGTTGCATTTGGGGGCCGTGGTTAAGTAAAATAAGGGTGACTTGAACACAAGCCCTGGGAGGCTGGAGGAGCCTGTTGGGGGTGGAAGGAAGGATGGAGATGCTGAAAAAGGCCCGATTGACAGAAGGAGCAAGCATTGCGAGATTTCATCAAACTACTCACAACTGCCCCGCAATTTAAGACGTCTGAGTTGTGTATTTTTGGAGTTTTCCAGCTAATAGTGTCAGACCATGGTTGACCACAGATAACTGAAACCTCAGAAAGTGAAACCACGGATAAGGGGAAACTACTGGAATTTTTGCAACACAGGACACTCCATAAGCAAAGTAAAACCACAAAGGATGGACTGGGAAGCTTATTTGACATTTCTATCACAGATACAGGGCTAACACCCTTAACATGAAAGAGTGATCGCCATCAGACAGGTTAGACTTTGCTGTAGAAACAAACAACCATCTGAACCATCTCAGTGGCAGAGAGCAACACTATTTCTTTTTTTATTAAGTATTTTTTATTGATTATGCTATTACAGTTTTCCCCCTTCATTCCCCCTCCACCCTGCCCCCCCACAGCCCTCCAGCATTCCCCCCTTAGTTCATATCCATGGGTTGTACATGTAAGTTCTTTGAGTCTTCCATTTCCTATAGCCCTTTTTATCTCTCCCTGTCTATTTTATGCCTACTAATTATGCTTCTTCTTCCCTGTACCTTTAAAGCAACACCATTTCTGACACTGCTTGTTTGTTGCTGGTCAGCAGGGAGGGCTAGAATCACATTGCCTCAGGCCCCAAACCACTGGAGGCTTCATCTCAAAAGAGTCGGCAGCAGCAGAGGCGACGGGGGTGGGCACGGCCAACCTACTGAGCGTGCCCTTCAGTTTGAGGTCTAGAGCAAGGAGTACTGATCTTTGTGAACGGTGATAACAAACCCTACAAAGAGTTTCTGACAATGTGGAAAAAATAAGAAACAAAACTCTACGTGAGAAATGACCCACGGATATGTTTACCATCGGGTTCTTCAACCTCAGCACCGTGGACATACTCGGGGAGCTAACCCTCGGTTGCAGGAGCACTGCCTGGTCAATCATAGGAGGCTTAGCAGCATCTTGAATCCACCTGAGAGGCCAGCAGGGCTACCCTCCAGTGGTAGAAACCAAAAGTGTGCCCAGAGATTGCCAAATGTCCCCTGGCGGTGGAACCAATGGTTTCACAACGTGAAATGCGACTGGCCCTTACACATGGGGTTTTCTGCTCAGTCCACCCAGAGTAAGAGAAATGTACATCAAAACTGCAGCTTAACATTTACCACTCCTAAAACTGAATAAAACCTCAAAGGTGACTGAAAAAAAATCATTTTACAAGGCCTTGGGGAAACTCCAAAATGTATTAAATGGAAGAAACAAGGTACAGAAAAGCACTTCAAGTATGCTACCTTTTGTCCAGAAAAGGAGGAAATACAATGTACATTTGTATTATTTACATTTTTGAAAAGAACAGAATAATAAACTAAACACTATAAAAACAGTTACTTACAGATGGGAGGGTGGGGGCAGGGGAAGGATACAGGGATAGAAGCCAGACTTACCTGAATATACCTCGTTTTAGGGTTTTAATTTTGGACATGTTAAGGTTTCACACAGTCAAGAAACAAAATTTGTTTTAGAAGCAATCCTCCAAATTTAAAAATAAATAAGCCTAACTGAATATAAAGTTGATGGCATAAGCACATAAAGAAGAATTATTTCAAATATTTTAAAATACATTATTTGTATTACACATCAATAGTGGAATGTATCCTAAGGACACAAAGTACTACAAAAAATCTTCAACTACATTTAAATGTCTTACTGTTGGTAGTGATAATATCACGATTATTTTGAAACTATTATATATAACTCCAATACTATATATAATTCCAATATTATACATAACTCCAATAATATATATAATATGCAAGTCCAATGTTATATATGGTAAAAAAAATAATATATTAACACCATGAGGAATCAAGATTCAGAGTAAGTGATATACCTGTAAAATTACAGTGATTAAATTAAAACCCTATAATCTTACAGTTGAATATAAAATATCAGAATATATTCATGATTCAGCTTTTCTGGCTGACCAACAAATGTTTATTAGGTATCTCTGACCATGAAAAGGGCCTGGGTACTCAGTACAAATGAGCACACCCAGCCCTCAGATCTCTAAACACCACTCGCTGGGCAAGTCGCAAACAAGGAGAGCCTGATAATGTGTCATGCCAGAAATTGAAACTTCCACAGAGTCCCATGGCAGTGCCATAAGGGCACAGATGCTAACATAAATGAGCTTACTAAAAGGCCAAGCCAAATGGGAAATGAAACATTCCCAAGATTCATAAACTAGATTCATAAACTAGATTCACAAACCCTTCTTATACCACTGCTTTCTCCATGGACCACATCGCAGCGGAACTCAGAAATGACTGTCACAGACAGGGTTCTGTGACAGCATGGCAGTCCTCTGACAGAGCCGGGCCAGCGGGCTAGGTGTGCAAATGACGCTGTCAAATAACCCCCAGACCACATCTTAAGTCCCTTTCACAAAATACTTGGTGCTATTGGAAGAAGAAAATGGTGCCATGAAGAGCACCTACAAGAACACTGTGTACCCTTTTAAATGATACAAATGAAACTCCTGAAAAGGTAGCCATGGAAAGCACACAGATTTTGGAGGCAGGCAAGCTGCCTTCCAATCCTACTTCCATCGCTTACCCAGGTCCCAGGTGTGAAGCCACTGGAGAGGCTGTTTAAATTCTCCAAGCTTCACCTTCTTCTTTGTCAGGTGGATATGAAAATGCCTATTTAACAAAGCTGGTGTATGAATAAAAAATGTTTTACACACAGCACTTAGTAAACCACACAATGAGGACTAAATAAATAATAGGTATTACAGTTAAGTGAGTTACAGTGACAAAACATCAATCTAACCATTCTAGCCATTTGAGAAGGGAGGCTCTGAAACTACTTGGCTACAGAATTAGAAATAAAGGAATTCAATAAACCATTTTAAAGACTATTTCAAATGCATCACAACATATGAATACTTTATGAATACATGTCTCCTCTGATGTGATAGGAAGAGATCTCTAACTCTACACACAAAGGCCAAATTACATTACCCAAAGTCCCTGGGGCAGAGAGAACACTTGGTCAGTGGAAGTCTCACTTCTCTTTCCTACTGTCACTCGTGAAATTTCCATTGGTCCCTTTGCCACATCCCATCAGTTCCTACTCAGCCTAGTGTACGAACCCCATGGCAATGCCCACCTTGAGTGCTCACCCATTATCTTGACTCTGAAATGCACTTACCCTTTTCTTCAAGTCACACAAAAACTTCCATGTCCATTTTTTATAGTGTAACTTCTCTAATTTATTAGTAAGGTTTTTTCTAATGTGTGACAATTTGGGTAGGCTTTTACCTATTGCTTTGCAAACTTGCCATTTATGGAACAAACTAATAGTATAAACATGCCTTCAGTTAGTTGCTCCTTCTTTGACATTTGCACAATACTGTATAAATCGGTATTAATAATAACACAGCTAGTCCTTGTATCCATCACGGGCTAGTAACTCTACTGTGTCTAACGAGCCTCAAATAGCTTAATCTTACTAACAACCCTATAATTAAGGTGCTATCATTATCTCCCTCATATAACATGGAAACCAAGGCTCGGAAAAGTTCAGTTACGTTCTGGATTTCTCATAGCTAGCGCATGGAGGAATTCGAATAAGAGCTCAGTAAGTCAGCTTCCAGAACCCTTCTTGTTATTCCTATCACATATTCGTATTTAGGTTCCTGTCTTGTGATTACTACATAAGCTCTTAGTATTATTTATCAAATAATAAAAATACAACTCTGAGCCAGTAAAGACCCTGTCCCCTGCACCTGTGCAACAGTGCTGGAACCGAGACCCTGGAGCGTGCATGACACTCAGGCTTTGAAGAACGAATCAATCAACTGACATCACACAAAAATATAAAGTCATCAATAAAGTTGTTAGATTTTGTTTGGTTGGTTTTTTAAACTAATCTGAAAATTTCAGTATTACTCATTTACCAATAGACTAACATATTATGTTAAAAAACATTATAATCTATTAATTTAATATAAAACCCCTGAAAACTTTACATGAGCAATATTTTACAACCTAGCATGTTTTATGTACTTCTAAGTCAACTCTCTTGCCCCTCTCACAGATTCCTAATGCTACTAAAATCTAATCCTCTGTGTATTGTGGGCATAGTCCGAAAAACTCGATGTGACTAGAGAAAAGCAGGCCACCACACAATGGGTCTCACTACACTTATTTGACTTGCCTACAAAGGGCTCTTGGAGGCATATGCGAGGGGCCACTGCCTGGACCACTCAGCTGGTCGTGGGAAGATTGAGAGACTTCCAGCCAAAATGGAGGCCTAAGTAAACATGCTCCGCCTCTGCACACAACTACAGCAAAAATTACAACTAAACTACAAAATAAACATCATCCAGACTCATCAGAAAATCAAGCTGTATGGAAGTCCAACAACCAAGGATTTACAGAAGTCATGTTCATCCAACTGGGTGCCTTTTCTACAACAGTCCAGGCTACTAAGACAGAGAGTCAAAGCAGCTCTACCTAATACACAGAAACAGACACAGGAAAGGCTGACAAATTGAAGATACAAAGAAATATGGCCCAAATGAAAGAATAGAACAAAACTCCAAGAAAACAACTACATGAAATGGAGATAAGCAACCTATAAGATGCAGAGTTCAAAATGCTGGTGATCAGGATGCTCAGAGAAATCACTGGGGACTGCAAGAGCATAAAAATAACCCAGGCAGAAATGAAGGTTGCATAAAGTGAAGTAAAGAAAAGTCTATAGAGAACCAGCAGTGGAGGTGATGAAGCCAAGATTCAAATCAATGATTGAGAACATAAGGTAGAAAAGGTATAAAATCAGAACAGCAAGAAGAAAAAAGAATTTTTTTAAAAATCAAGAATAGCCCTGGCTGGTGTGATTCAGCGGATTGAGTGCCAGCCTGAGAACCAACGGGTCACTGGTTCAATTCCCAGTCAGGGCACATGCCTGGGTTTTGGGCCAGGTCCCCAGTAGGCAACCACGCATTGACATTTCTCTCCCTTTCTTTCTCCCTCCCTCCCCTTCTCTCTAAAAATAAATAAATAAAATCTTTTTTTAAAAAAAAAGGATAATATAAGGAGTCTCTGGGACATCTCCAAATGTACCAACATCCAGATCATAGAGATGCCAGAAAGAGAAGAGAAAGACCAAGAAATTGAAAACTTACTTGAAAAAATGACAGAAAACTTCCCTAATTTGGTGAAGGAAATACACATACAAGTCCAGGAAGCACACAGAGACCCAAACTAGTTGGACCCAAAGAAGAACACACCAAGCCACATCATAATTAAAATGCCAAAGGTTATGGATAAAGAAAGAATCTTAAAAGCAGCAAGAGAAAAGGACACAGTTACCTACAAAGGAGTTCCCATAAGACTGTCAGCTGATTTCTCAAAAGAGACCTTACAGGTAAGAATGGGCTGGAAAGAAGTATTCCAAGTCATGAAAGGCAAGGAACTATATCCAAGATTACTCTACCCAGCAAAGCTTTCATTTAGAATGGAAGGGCAGATAAAGTGCTTCTCAGATAAGTTCAAGTTAAAGAAGTTCATCATCACCAAGCCCTTATTATATGAAATGTTAAAGGGAGTTTCCTAAGAAAAAGAAGATCAAGAATAGGAACAGTAAGAATGACAGCAAACTCACAGTTATTAACGACCACACCTAAAACAAAAACAAGAGCAAACTAGGCAAACAACTAGAACAGGAACAGAACCACAGAGATGGAGATCACATGGAGGGTTGTCAATAGGGGAGTGGGATGGGGGGAGAGGGGGGGAAAGGCACAGAGAATAAGTAGCATAGATGATAGGTGGAAAATAGACAGGAGGAGGGTAAGAATAGTATAGGAAATGTAGAAGCCAAAGAACTTGTATGTACAACCCACGGACATGAACTATAGGAGGGGAATTTGGGAATGTGTGCAGGGTAGAGGGGAGTGGGGGGGGGATGGGACAACTGTAATCAATAAAGTATATTTAAAAATTTTTTTTAAAAAACAAGCAAAAATTGGTAAGTACAAAATAGATGGGGGGGGGGGGTGTTAAGAACAGTATAGGAATGAATAAGCCAAAGAACATATATGCATGACCCATGGACATGAACTAAGGGAAGGGGGGATTGCTGGAGGGAATAGGGATACCAGGTGGAGGAGAGAGAAGGGGGAAAATTGGGACAACTGTAATAGTAAACTCAATAAAATATATTTTTTAAATATTTAAAAAAACAGGGCTCTTGGTGTTGCCTGGCAATCCTCCTTTCCCTCACCCCTTCCCTGTCCTGCTGTCCTGGAAATCTATTCACACTTCTCTGTTCCAGCACCAAACATCTCCTCTGCCTCCTCCCTATTGGCTCCAGGCTTTAGTTCCACTTTCACTGAGCAGACAGAAGCCGTCAGCAGTGTAACTTCCATGTTTCCCCATCCCATCTACTACCAGATATACCCCACCTTCCTGCCCATTAGAAAGTGTAGACTGTCCGTGTGTCCATCGGGGACCAGCTTGTCCAAGTGCACCTGGTTCTGCCTGCTCTCACATGATCAAGGTCATGGCACCTGCTGCTGTTGCCAAGTTCATCTAGGTGGAAGGAGCAAGGGGATAGAATTATGAAAAAACAAAATATATTCAGGGATTGAAACTACTTACATACAGTCCGGGAAGAGATGATTTCAATTTAAATGGTGGTTTATGAGAGGACACAGCCCCTGCAAAAGTAACAGAATCCAAAATTCATACAGTAGTAATCAGCATGGCATAGAGGTAGAAGACAGGAGAATTTGGAGGCAGATCTGAGCTACTACCTCGGCTTCAAATAGTATTCTTTGTATGACGCTGGGCAAATTACTTAACATTACAAGCCTTTACTTCCCTGCCTATAAAATGGGAAATAATACAATAAATGATTCTACCTATTTCACAGATTTATTTTGAGGGTCAAATTAGGTAGTATCCCTGACCAGTGGTTCTCCACGGGGGGTCATCTACCTCCACCGCCAGGGACATTTAGGAATGTCTGGAGATGCTGATCGTCAGGACCCACGCGGTGGGGGAAGAGGCTGCGATGGCATTCAGCAGGTAAAGGTCAGGGAGGCTGCTTCATATCCTCCGACGCACAGGACAGCCCCTGCCTCAGAGGCAATTTGGACCCAAATATTAAAGGCACTGAGGTAGAGAAATGCTGGCTCAACCTAATGCCTAGCTGATAGCATGCAGTCAAAAAATGTTCTCCAGAAAGGGAGGAAGAGGCAGAGGGCGGATGCTGCTGGGCCAAGGAGACATGTCCACTGTGGCCGCTTTCTGTGACAGTGAATGTCAGGCCATCGCAACTTGGTGTTATCAAGCACACCCCCAAACCCAGGCCCAGCTGTCCTTCTGCAGGGACAATCAGTCACGGGTGCCTGGATAAGAATTACAGACTAGAGGGCCTGGAAGAGCGGTCAGGCCCCTGACCACAAGGAAGTCCTATATAACAAGGAGACACACCAAACCTCCTCATAACTCTGACACACAGCCGCCACCTCCCGTCCTGTGAACAAGCACCTCAGGCCTGAGAACAACAAATGGCAAGACCCAACGACTACAGTTGAAAGTTCATTCGCTCTACTAGCCTTGAAATAGTGAATAATCACAACATAGGTCAAGTGGACCAGACACATGTTTAAAAAGGACCACAGCAGTCCTTTTAAAAAGGACCAAGATGGCAGCGTAGGTAGACACACTGCGCCTCCTCGCACGACCAGAACTGACAGAGAATCGAACGGCAAGGGGGTCCGACACCAAGGAAATAAAAAATAAACATTCATCCAGACCGGTAGGAGGGGTGGAGACGGGCACCGGGGTGGAGAGGACTCGTGTGGCTGTGGCAGGACCGAGACTGGCGGAGTGTGGGACGAATGGTGCAGGCAGTCTGAGCACTAGCAGACCCTGCGGCCCCACATTTGCGCGCAGATAAACCAAGAGGGCCGGACTCAACAGTGGCAGAGAGTGGGGCAGGCAGAGCAGTGGGTAGCACCCCTCAGCTCCACATTCGTGCATATATAAACCGGAAAAACAAACTGGAAGAACGGCGGGGAGCAAAGCAGACCTCGCAACCCAGGGCTCCAGCTCAGGGAAATAAAGCCTCAAACCTCTGATTGAAAACGCCCATGGGGGTTGGGGCGGCAGCAGGAGAGACTCCCAGCCTCACAGGAGAGGTCATTGGAGAGACCCACAGGGGCCTAGAGTGTGCACAGGCCCACCCACTTGGGAACCAGCACCAGAGGGGCCCAGTTTGATTGTGGGTATCAGAGTGAAAGATTGAAATCTGGAGGAGAGTGAGGCGGGCACCACTGCTCCCTCTCGGCCCCTCCACCATGTACAGGGTCACAGTGCAGTGACCAGCGTTACCCCGCTCCGGTGAACACCTAAGGCTCCGCCCCTTAAAGTAACAGACTCGCCACGACAGAAAAAAAAAAAATGGCCCAAATGACAGAACACTTCAAAGCTCCAGAAAAAATACAACTAAGGGAGGAAGAGATAGCCAACCTATCATATGCACAGTTCAAAGCACTGGTTATCAAGATGCTCACAGAATTGGTTGAATCTGTTCGAAAAGTAGATGAAAAAATGAAGCCTATGCTGAGAGAAACAAAGGAAAATGTACAGGGAACCAATAGTGACGCGAAGGAAACTGGGACTCAAATCAATGGTGTGGACCAGAAGGAAGAAAGAAACATCCAACCAGAAAAGAAGGAAGAAACAAGAATTCGGAAAAATGAGGAGAGACTTAGGAACCTCCAGGACATCTTGAAACGTTCCAACATCCGAATTATAGGGGTGCCAGGAGAAGAGGAAGAACAAAAAATTGAAAACTTATTTGAACAAATAATGAAGGAGAACTTCCCTAATCTGGCAAAGGAAATAGACTTCCAGGAAGTCCAGGAAGCTCAGAGAGTCCCAAAGAAGTTAGACCCAAGGAGGAACACACCAAGGCACATCATCATTACATTACCCAAGATTAAACGCAAGATTACTGTATCCAGCAAAGCTATCATTTAGAATGGAAGGGAAGATAAAGTGCTTCTCAGATAAGGTCAAGTTAAAGGAGTTCATCATCACCAAGCCCTTATTATATGAAATGTTAAAGGGAGTTACCTAAGAAAAAGAAGATCAAAAATAGGAACAGTAAAAATGACAGCAAACTCACAGTTGTTAACGACCACACCTAAAACAAAAACAAGAGCAAACTAGGCAAACAACTAGAACAGGAACAGAACCATAGAGATGGAGATCACAGGGAGGGTTGTCAATAGGGGAGTGGGAGGGGGAGAGGGGGGGAAAGGTACAGAGAATAAGTAGCATAGATGATAGGTGGAAAATAGACAGGGGGAGGGTAAAAATAGTGTAGGAAATGTAGAAGCCAAAGAACTTATAAGTATGACCCATGGACATGAACTATAGGGGGGGAATGTGGGAGGGAAGGGGTGGGCAGGATGGAGTGGAGTGGGGGGGGGATGGGACAACTGTAATAGCATAATCAATAAATATAAAAAAATTAAAATTAAAAAAAAATAAAAAAAAATAAAAAGGACCACAGCACACTGATGTAACAGGTCTTGCATATAGAACCTGAGAGGCCAAAAGACTTCCAAGGATCCTTCCATCCACAGGCTGAGAACGGCTGGGGACCAGAAGAGAGGATGCCCTGGTGAGTATAGAGTTAGCTTCAGCTAACCACACTGTGGCAGAACGTAACACAGAAGCGAGGCTCTGCCAACAGAGGCTTGAGCCACAAACCAAAAAGCAATCTGCATGTATACATGATGTGGCAAGAACGGCTTGTCAGATGTTGGTTTTTCCCAGCCACAGCCTCGCATGCAGCGGTGTCATCTTCAAATTAGGAAGGACAGTTTGAGTCTTGGACTACGCAAGCATGAGAGAAACTAGTGAAGGATTATGCCCTATACTGACAAGTTAATGTCTCAGCAGGAAAGACCAATTAGGAAACGTGTCATCAGGGGTGCTGCCTACAATTCCAGAATCAATTCAAACAATGTCTCTGCTTGAACTGATATCTCGGGGTAACGGATAAAGGCCGAGGCTCTGGAGTCAGACAGCACTGCATTTGAATACTAGCTCCACCATTCGCTGACGGTGTAGTTGTAATATTCCAAAGTGCTAGAAGGGGGATGATCATAATGGCTATTTGGTGGAGCCGGACTGAAGATTAAATGTGATGTTTCAGGTAGAATTCCTACCACCACACCCAGCAACACAGAGTAACCCTTTGCTAAATACCTGCTGCCTTGTGGCTACCGGTGTCCAACCAAGAAATCACTTAGCTCATTGTCACGTCATCCCCTGCATTGAAGAGCAAAGGACACCGCTACCGTCCATTGTGTCGAATGCTGAGAACTGTGCACTGGGGCCCAGGGGCCCGTGTACACTGAAGACTGAACAGTAAACTGGAAACGTGACTCGTAAATTTAGGATTCTCCCTACGCATGGACATAGCCCTCTTTCAGTGCTGACAGATCCACGAGAACTTTTGTCCTATGTTCTTTGTCATGCCCATATCGCCACCATTTGGGGAAGAAAATGTGTTTATTGGGAATAATCTCTTCCTCACACACTTTTCTTTCTTAGCTCTGATCCTGGGCAAGCATGTGGCACCGGCCGGATCGTGTCGGCCGCTGAGGTTCCCCTGGGGAGAAGTCTGCATCGGTCAGTGCAGTGTTCCTCTCAGGGCCTATCGTGAGAAAACAAAAGCACCTTTTCCTAAAACTCAGAGGAAGCTAAGCCTCTATCCCCAACACCACGCACTGGACCACAGTGCCTCTACTGAACTCTAAGGGACGGTTTGCTGCCTAAAGAAATGCTTGCTAAAATATAAGTCAGTTTCATAGATAGAGGCAGGGAAGTAATACAATGGAAGAAAGGAGAGAAGCATGAATTTAATTAAATTGATATTTCCCGTGTTTGTTCTGGTGGCTATGAATGCAGAAATGGCAGGAAAGTTAACATTTTTTTTGAGGGCTTACTATGTGCCAGGCACTGTTTTAACTCTTTTACTATATTGTCATAACAGTCTTATGAGATGGAAACTATGGCACCCACATTTGCCAAGATAAAGGAAAGGAAGGTTAGAGAAATAATGTATCGAGATAACACAGCTCGTAAGTGGCAGGTCCAGGTTTAAACTCAAGCTGTACGAACCCAGAGCCTTCCCTTTGAGTGTCCACATGTTAATGCCTCTGAATAAAAGTAAAGGAATATGGCCTATCAGACCCCATTTAAAATCTATATAACCACCCACTTCACAAAATAACATTAGGAAATGAAATGATGCTTCCATCATAGACAATGGTTTTGCTTCAGCCAAATATTAAGGTTGTATTTTAAGGAGAGGAAAGAGATTTTTTAATTCACTAGGCTGGACAGTTAGTCTACAAAACATTTAGAATTTGGCAACTATAATGGTCTTAATGAGGATTATTTTTTCTTCCAAGTGTTTTAACATTTTTATGGAAAAGGAAGATGAAATTTTCTCCAAGTAGTCTAGCAACTATAAAGGGCAGTCTTAAATTTTTCTGATTTTTCATTGCCTCATTCTATTTAATTCACAAATTTGCCTTGTTTCCCCATAAGTAACTAAAGCATAAATTCAGTCTTTTTCTAATTGGCTCACAAGCACCATCTAGTGAAGAAACAGAATAATTCCTACTAGTGATCACGATTTAATCTTTACTAAGTAAAGCCTAAATGTGCCCCTTTTTACCATTGTTCTAAAACAGAGATTTGTTCAATGCAAATATTGCAGATAAGCTTAAACGTATTGTGTATTTTGGGTTCTGGTATTATATTGAGCTTTTAGAAATCGAGAATTAGCTCGTCTTCTATTTCCCACTCCCACTGGCCTCTCTACTACCCAGGACTGCAGGTTCACACACAGCAGTTCAAGCGGCACCTTTCACTGTACCGATATCCCAGAGCGGTTGGTTTTAGTTGGTTCTCCATATCGGCCCAAAATTTGCTTCCTTCCTCCTCCCTTTCATTTATCACACTAAAATAAAACTTTAATACAGTCTCCCTACTCACTTATCAAGGACCATCTCTGCCCTCACGAGGCTCACAATCCAGTAGACGCAGACGTTAGGGAAATAAAGTGTTACAGTTGTAGAGCTGAGTTAGTCCACCCACTCAGCAGGGTCAGAAAGAACTGGCTACCATTTTGCAATTTCAGCAGATGGGAAGGAGTGCATTTTTTTCTCCAGCAGCTGCTCTCCTTGTTAACCTCCATTTAACCAACTCATCCCATTAACTGGAGCCCTCCACCGCATCTGTAAAATATCCAACTCATGCCCACTGCCCACTGAATACTCAGGGCTAAGGCTACTCCAAGAAAGCCATGAGCTTCTGTTCCTACCCACTGAGTAGAATGCTTCAGAAGAGGCAATTGGATTTTGTTCCCAAATATTGTAGAAACATGCCAGTGTAAGTTGCAGCTACACGACATTAATTACACTGTTTAAGTAAATACAATATCGATTGATTGAACATAAGTTTAAAAATTAGCCTCAAATTACATACAGAAGATTGGAGAAAAATTATAAAAATTGGGAAGGATTTTACATTCAGTTTGGTTTAAAGATATTTTTAGATTCTTGCTCTAATTTTTTTAAAAAAAGAACCTGGAAAATCTTAGCTGACACTTGTGGGTACATTTCATGCAAGAAGGGCAATGCACGGCATGGCTAGGGTCTCAAACTCTGAAAGGAAGTGAAAAAAAGATGACAAAAGGGTTCATTCCCAAGAAAAATATTAAAAAGTGGCACAGAAGTAGAAGAAAGGAGCCAAAGAAAGCAAAAGTACAACGTGAGCTCAAGACTGTGGAAAAATAGAACAATCAACTGGGCTCTTTAAACTGCATTTAGAGAAAACTGAGATCATAAGTGGTACAAGTCTTGGGACTCCGGCACACGTTGCCACGGTGACAAGGAGCAGAGAGAAAGCTGACTTCCTCAAATTCTCATCTCCTTTCGTCTTCGTAAAGGAGAGTGAAACTTTTCTGGAAAAGGAAGAAGAGAGGAGTTCATAAATAACCTTGTAAGGCCTCTAAAATGTGACTTGTACGTGCAATCCCCAAGTTTAACTCCAAAGGTGCCCTGACACTGCTGAGTCTGTCGTCAGTCCTCTTGGAGGAATCCAGACAAGCAGGAGAAACATTCAAAGATGGATCATGGGCAAACACATTCCTGACCTTCCAAAAAGGGCAAGAAGTAGATATTGCAAATGATGGACTAGAAATATGCCAATCATCCTCAGCTACATTCTGTACAAATTATTAAAATTGCAGGCGATAAGCATTTGAAAAGGGAACAGTGTTGAGTGGGAATCACAATCAGTTTGTAGGGAACAAGTCCTACCAAAAGTAATTCACCTGTTTTTGTAGGTTTATTAGGCTAGTTAATTTCCTATGTCTGTGTACCTTTTAGAAGACATTTGACAAAAATTGAAAGATACCCTTTTGGACCAAAAAGTGAAGACATTGCTGTTTGTACCTAAATGGTCCTGAATAACAGATCAAAGCCAGGCCTGGAGAAGAGTCAGGGGGCACATGTTATCCGGTTTCATCCTAGCCCCTCAAAATCCAGACAATTTTTTTCCCTCAATGAATTTAATAGGAAAACTGATGCCATACTTGCAGGTGACACAAAGTTAGGACTAGTCAACTCACTGGGTGGCAGACTCAGGATCCTGATCCCAAAGGATAGAAAATGGGCCCAAAGGAGTCAAGGTTATAAAAACAAACTATATAGAGTGTACATGGGACAGAGATTAATTCTCAGCAATGTGTGTGGGAAAACAGTTGAGGACCTTAGTTAAGTTATGTATGTCAGTGACGAAGAGGCGATGTGCTCATACGCCACATTAATTACAGTAGCAGCATCCTAGAGGATGCACCCTCCACAGTGGCTGATCGGTGGTGTCAGATGCTGCAGAGATGTCCCAGAGAGTGAGTTCTGAGATGTACATTTGGTGCTAAGGAAGTCATTGTTGACTTCCAGGAGAGCGATTTTAGCTCGATAACTAGGATAGTACCCAACGACGAAGGTTTTTGAGGAATGCAGAGAGTGTGAACAAAAATGAACTACCCATTTGAGATCTTTGATTGATAAAAGAAAATAGTTTTTAAGTAGAGAAGATGCACTAATATTGAATGAATGTTAAGTTCTCTTGTTTTAGAAAGCTTTGATGATTTTACACAATTAAGAGCAAAACACAAAACTAGAATTAAAATGTAAGAACACTGTTGTGATGTCCTTATGCCATCGTCCAGCTGCAGCTGTGCTCTGCCTCCAATAATCAACAAGTTTTCATGTTTCATTTTACTTTTATTATATAAATAAGCATATCAGAAAGACTGGCTCTTGGGTATTATAGAAGAACTACACTATGGTTTAGCAGAATTATTCGTCCAGAAAAAGAAGAGAGGGGTCTCACTTGTGAGCAACTACACACAGAAAGACAATTTTCTGCAAAAACCCCATCAGCTCTACTGTAGAAAAGCAACCTCCTCAGGGAGCATGGAGCAGTAGGGGACAAAGGGGAAGGTCAGAGGATGAAGAACCCAGAGAGTAACAAAGAGCAGGACCAGAAACAGAGGCAGGATGGAGATCCTGCCCAAACCAGACCGCACTGCAGATCACTAGACGGGTGCTGCAGAACTGCCTAGCAGAAAGCAGTGGTGATTAACACCAGAACCATAATGTGGTTTTGCACTTGAATTATTTGTAGCATATTGGGTGGATCTGTGTGCTTAAGTACAATAAGGCCTACAGCTATGGCATTAAAAAAGAAAAAAGAAGAAAAGGAAAACTCAAGAGCAGCGCATCCTTTAAAATGAGTAGTCCATCCTCGAGTGAAGCACATGACCCCTTTCGCGGCACCAACCCCAAAATGACAGATTCTGTATTTCTAAAAGGTGAAGAAATCTTTCGGAAAAATTGACTCTGCCAAACACATGCATGAAGTTAAGCAAATGTCAAATTGGTACATTAATCTGTTCTTCTTTGCTTCTTTGTTTAGCAAGCCGAAGAGTTCATAAATTACAAGTAGTTCCCAACTTACCAAGAAGTTGTTTTCTAAAAATTAGTTGGCAAATCAGTTCCGTGACAGCATAGTACTGAGGATCAGCGTGGAGCCAGGCCACCCAGGTTCAAATCCAGAACCTACCACCTACCTAATTAATTGGAATCTGGCTTCCACAGCCATAAAACGGGATACCTACTCCAAGGATTGTTTTGTTGTGAATAATGAGCTATTGCTCTGAAAGTTCTCAGAGTCATGCCTGGCACATAAGGAGTGGTCAACAGTTGCTGGCTATTATTATAATTAGCACACTTATAAGAAGAGGAACACAGTAAGTCTTTACTAGAACAGGAGGATCAGACAGGACAGCAGTTATGGGAAAGGACAAGGGAGAAATATGTCACCAGAGATTTGGTAAAATGCCTATACCTCCCCATATGAATAAGAGGACACTTCTCTCTAGGTTACATCTGCCAACGTGTTTAGCAAAACACATCTAAATTCTAAAGAGTGCCCTGGCTGGCGTGGCTCAGTAGATTGAGTGCTGGCCTGTGAACCAACGGGTCACCAGTTCGATTCCCAGTCAGGATATATGTCTGGGTTGAGGGCCAGGTCCCCAGTAGGGGACACATGAGAGGCAACCACACACTGATATTTCTCTTCCTCTTTCTCCCTCCCCTCCCCTCTCTCTAAAAATAAATGAGTAAAATCTTTAAAATAAATAAATTCTAAAGAGCATGTTAAGCATAAATAAATAAATATGCTTAATTAAATTTTAAAATTCAGTAATCAGATGAAAATGGGAAATGTGTATATATTATATCTTTTCTTCATGGAGATGTACAGTGTATGTTATCAATCTTGTGATTAAAAAACAAAATCCTGTTGAACTTGGTTTAATCCAGCATTTTCTACACGATTGTGCCCGTGCAGCCAGCTCCTTCTTCCCTGCCACGAGGAGTACATTTGGGGAAAGGCCTCTCCAAGTCGGTCACTTCCCAGAAACTCCAAACTGAAGAACAAACAGCAGTTATCCCAAAGGAAACTGAAGTGGAGGCTTTTGACTCACCGCCCCTGGAGGATTATGAAAACACTCTTCGTAGTTTGAACATCAGTGGAATCATGACCAGTCTTGTTGCGCAGCCCCTTCCGAGTCAGACTAGCGACATTCAAATAACACCTAAAACTCCAGCACTCCCCTTTCTCTGCTTGTTTCAGTAAACCCACTCTGTATCATTTTTCTGTTTAATTAAATCTGAGAACTGTAAAGTCTGTTGGTGCATTATAGTTCTTCCTTAATAAATCCAAGACAGTTTAATTTTTAAAGAAAGGGAAGCTTTTAACTATTATTGCATGGAAAACCAGGTAATACAGCCACCCGGTGATGTTTTTACAGCGTATGCTGGCACTCCCGTTAGCGCCCACTAGCTTTCTTGCTGGCAATGTCCTTTATCTGTGGGTTCGAATGTAAATGGCTCGGGCCTTGCAAGGGGGCCCACATCACTCTAATAAGTCAGCCTCAGCAGAGCTTCCTCAGCCTTCATTTCCCTTTGTGAAAGCTCTCATAGGTCTTTTAGAATGCCGTGCGCCTATTTTCTTGCCCACAGTAGCAATAAAACACTCTGCGAGGCACAAACATCTTTACTGTAAGGAGTAAGAAAGCATTTAATTGTTCAGAATATCAGCCTCTGGATGCATGCCCCTTGCTAATACCCCATTGGCCAAAGCAAATCACAAGCCCAGAGTCAAAGAATTGATTCCCTTATGCAAGAACAAGGGAACTGCTGAAAATGGTATGTCTTTCTCTGCATGTGCACCTGCACTATCAGCAAAGCATCCTTAAAAGTACTTAGCTTTCTCCCCGTATCACATCTGCAAACATTCTTCACACACGTCCCCAACTCCCTGCCACAAAGAAAACAGATTTTACAAGTGTCTTAAAGTCCCTCATGGCATTAAATTGTGCTCTCTAGAGAAAGCAAATATTTATATGGAAGAATCACCAAGTAAATTTATCATTCAATTCATTTGTAAAAAGACAGTGAAATATGAGTCACCCGATTTTGCCATTTGTGAGGCAAAATGGTTGAAATTATTAAATAAAATGTTTAATCATCTGCAATTTCAATGACTTACGCCATCCCAGTTCCCTACCACAAACCAGCTATGTGAGAATTCATGATGTGTTCAATAAATCAACAAACAACAAGTGCTGGCGAGGTTGCAGAGGAAAGGGAACCCTCGTGCACTGTTGGTGGGAATGCAGACTGGTGCAGCCACTATGGGAAACAGTATGGAGTTTCCTCAGAAAACTAAAAATGGATCTGCCTTTTAACCCAATGATTCCACTTCTGGGACTGTATCGTAAGAACCCTGAAACATCAATTCAAAAGAACCTATGCACCCCTATGTTCACTGCAGCATTATTTACAATAGCCAAGATCTAGAAACAGCCCAAGTGCCCACCAATAGACGAGTGAATAAAAAAGCTGTGGTACATTTACACAATGGAATACTACACATCAGTAAAAAAGGAGGAGTTCTTACCTTTTGCAACAGTGGAACTGAAGGCTATTCTGCTAAGTGAAATAAGCCAGTCAGAGAAATACAAATACCATATGATCTCACTTATATGTGGAATCCAATGAACAAATGAGCAAAATAGAACCAGAGGCACAGAAACGTGGAGCAGGCTGACAGCTGGTGGAGGGATAGGGGTGGGGACTGGCTGAAAGGAGGTGAAGGGCGCAGCCAAAGAACACACACGCATGACCCATGGACATGAACAAGGTGTGAGGGTTGCCTGAGGTAGTTTAGGCAGGGGGGCTGGATGTAAGGGGGCAAAGGAGGAAAATTGGAACAACTATAATAGCATAAGCAATAAAACGTAATTTAAAAAAAAGAAGAATTCATGATGTGTATTCAGGGAACTGTGCCAACGGAGGTTTGATCACGCGAGCGGAACCACTACGCGAAAAAGGAAGAAAGCGGTTCCTAGGACTTCAGCCTCGCACAGTGTGGGTGCTGGGAACAAAGGCTCCTAACGGCTGTGGGCTCTGCTCCTGCTGGTGGGTGTAGGGGGTGGGGAGGCAGTAAGTGAGCAGGGGCAGCCCTACAAGAAGTGGGGGACAGCAAAGACAAGCTGGAGCCTTCATCTGTGTCTCTCACTCAGCCCCACAGGCCACTGCAGAAGCTGGTGTCCTTCCCCACAGAGCTGTACACGTGTCTTGCCCAGGATGTCCAAAAGCTGAGAAGGTCTCTACCCAGCAGGAGCGGGAGGAGCTGAGGTCCCAGCCGGCAGTCCTGCGCTTCTCCTGGGGCTAACCTAAAACCAGGCAAGGGAGGAAGTTCTGGGAAACGTACTCCCGGCCTACCTCGGTGGATGTAGCACTAGGAACCATGCCCATCCCCCTCCAAAACAGCGCCTCTTCTCACCTGATAGACTGATCTGAAATCAACCCAGAAGGAAAAAACAAAAACCAGACTCCAGGAAAAGGTAGAGAAACTCACACCACTGAATTGCTGCTGCCCCCGCGGACTCAAAATTTTCTTGGTAACTGGAGCCTCCTGTAGCGCAAAGACCAGATCTCCTCCCGCCCGCCTGCTCTGGCAGAAACCAGTTGGGAACAGGCTGTGGGAGTTACCAGCAATGTCATTTTTTATTTCACTTTTGCTTGAGAGCAGCATAAAAAAAAGGGAGCCTAGTCAGTATGAAAATTGACAAATGACTATTGAAAGGCATTTTTTTTAATGTAACTATTCCAAGAGCTATGGCCCCAAACGTTCTTCATACTAACATTAAAAATGGTGGTCCCATAGCAATAGAATTTTATTTAAAACATTAAAAACTATTCATTAAAACACAGTACTGTGTTACATATTTGAGGAGAATTACTGCCTTTGAAATTTCTTGATTTGGTGAATTTTCACATGCTTTCTTCTCCATTTAAATGCCTGTCTCTTCCTCATCTGACTAACCATCTCCTACTCATCTTCCAGGACCCTCCTCGGCACAAGCTCCCCTGAATTCACTCCTCTTCCCCCGGCAACAGTAATCAGTCTCTTCCAGGAGCTACTGCCATAACTTGCAAATCGTGTCATTTTTACACTTACACCAAATCATAACTTTATTGTCCTTATATGCATCCCACACAGCACTGCAAGGGTCCACGCCACATGCACCTGTTACCTGGTTGGGCTTCTCATTGGCCCTCCATCATGTATTTTACGGACAGAAGACCAAATTAAGTCCATGGTGGAGGGAACAGAACTCTAAACATTTCAAGTATGAGCAATTTCTCACATCACCTTCAGATCTTAAAAAGGCCACTTACTACTACTATTAGCTTTTTTATGGCTTCTTCTCATTAGAATTGCAACCCCTCACTCCACATTCCTTCCAAAAACCTTATACTAATGATGTCTGCTTCTCCACCCTTTGGACATGCCCTGCGTCCATCTGGAATCTAAGAAAATCACCCGTTGTTTGGGTTGGTCTCTCTTTCTTGGGGGTTTTCCTCCCCATGCCAGGGGAGGTGCGTGTTCCAGTGCTGAGGGCTCCACTCCCCCGAACACGCCCCTCACCCCACGGGCTCCTACATGAGAAGCAGCTCTTAGGCTAAGCTCTACCTTATCACCCCACGTTCTCCCTTGCAATCAATTCTAATTTCACACTCAGGTAATGGCATGAAAACATTAAATCGTGGCAGTTTTAAACATGTTTTTTCTTCTTTGTTCTATTTTGTTCAACTTTCTTTATTTCTGGGGAGAAAAAAAATATTATTCCAGAGGAGCAAAAAGCTTATGTACAAAATAGGAACCATGACATTTTTTGAAATGACCAAGCACTAGTAATTTAAGAAGGAAATATAATTAATTGGCAGAAGACATGGTTCTTGTTGTTCCATCTGCCACAGAGTAATTATGGGAAGATTGTGATATTTGTTTGTGTGCCAATTTCTCCAGTGAAAATTACAATTAATAACATACACAGAAATCACTGTTTTTTAAAAAGTTGCACTAGTACAAAAAATTAGATGGACTAAAAATGCTAGCTTGTGTGCTTAAAAAAACAATAACTATCAAAAGAGCTGTGTTTTGACCCTTCTATCTTCGTTTCAGATGTGCTCCAACTATGAATGAATAGTTCTTTTCAACTTCTGGCTATAGATTTAATACCAAAGCACTGATGATAAACTAGTAGAAATTGGATGATGGAGCATTTAATATTCCTCACAGGGCAAGGGGCAAGAAAGAAAAAACCTTCTCCAAAACAATTCAATGTCTCACTAAGTTTTAAAAAAATACAGTTATCTAAAGCAACTCAGTCTCAGAAGAATAATCAAATGGCTCTTCTAAATGCTTTACTTAAAAGCATTTGGTTTTTATTGGTTTTCTTAAAAGATTTTATTTATTTTTAGAGAGGAGAAGCGAAGGAGAAAGAGATGGAGAGAAACATAAATGTGTGGTTGCCTCTTACATGTCCCCTACTGGGGACCTGGCCCACAACCCAGGCATGTGCCCTGACTGGGAATTGAACTGGCAATCCTTTAGTTCACAGGCCGGCACTCAATCCACAGAGCCACACCAGCCAGGGCTGCTTAAAGGCATTTGAATCAATTCCATTTCAAAATATCTAAATAATAGAGCACCAACTACTTTTTTGTGCAAATACATTAATATTCCATTCTCACATAAAACCCTTTTAAAAAATTTCACCCAAAGACGGATTGTGGTAATGGATAAATTTGCCAAAACATGCATATAACCATGCCCCCTACCTTGTGAATTTGTTCCTTCCTATTCCATGTGCTTTAAACATTTTGTAACTTCTTTTCTCCCATTTAGCCCACAGAAGAACTAGAGGATGTCAATGGGCAAAGATAATGTAACCACAACTAGGTGGACAATACTCATCTCAGAAAATGTCGGACCGGACAGATGAAGACCAAGGACCCGACCCACTCCACTCACCCTTTGATGTTGTGTAATTCACCTTGATCGCCACCCCACTCTGCCTCTGAACAAAGATGTGCCCCCAGGGGCAGAATGAGGAGGAGGAAACGCTGTGAATAAAGGTCAAGTTCCCATCCCCAGGGAAAATGGGAGCTCAAGAGAGGAATTCAGTTTGGTCATAGAAAAGAAAGTCCTTTTTTGGCACAACTGAGTGAAAGACCTGGGCAATGAAAATTCCTACCAAAGAGCTTTGGCCTGTCTGGCTGACAGATGGGAAGGTGTCAGAAGTCAAAGCTGGTTAGAAGGTTGAACAAGTCTGGTCCTGAAAAGAAAATCCCAGAAAGAGGAGGCGGGGAACCTGAGCCAAAGCCACCTCTACTCTGCTCCCAAGAAGGAGAAGCATCCTGAGGATTTAGGCTTTTGTTTCGAGGCAAAAATGGCAGCAGCTGCTTAAAGAGAGAAAGGTGGAAGAGCAAACCTCGACATCTGCAGGGAAATCTGAAAACAGCAGGCTCTTGCTTCCTCCAGGAAGGTGGGCACCTTCCTTCCTGTCATCTTGTAAGCAGTTGGCATCTTCTTACTGGACTGGCAGCTGAGTTAAAACATATCTATTTAAATAGTTTGGTTTGATATGGTTCTTCCCTTTCATGAATGGCATCCTTACCTTAGATGTTTGTAACAGACGCCAGCCGAGTGGTTAAGTGAGTCTTGCACTCAGTCGGATCTGAGTTGGTCCCACTCTGCTAGTTTCTGTTGATACCTGGATAGGATGCTGTTTAGCACAAGATGAATACACGTTAACCAGTAGCTACTCTCACTACGTCCCGCCCATTAAGCTGCCAACATGAATGAGGGGCGGTCTTTCCATCCAGAATGTTTTCAAAGCTAAGATACACTTTCAGTCAATGAAAACTGCCTACACACAGTCAATGTGGAACACACTCAGTAATGCTTTGCCCTTCCTCCGCTCTGCACGACAATGGGCCTTTGTGCTTATTTTACCAAAAGGTGACGTGAACCCGAGAAACATAAACATGACCAAAAGTGATTTGTTATGCAGAAAGCGGGAACACCTCCATAGCAATGCCATTATGTAACTACTCATCTTGAGCTCATCTCCCAAATCCACGCTCTGGTGCTGCTTGTACAGACAATGTCCAGGATAAGATGCTTACAGCAAGGACCGAAGCCAGCATAGGTACTTCGAAATTCTTACGTGTACAGAATCCTCATCCGATTTTCTGTTAGAGTCTTTGAATGTGCTATTGGTCTCATTTACACTAATGATTCTAATCTCTGCAAGACCGTGTTTCCAAGTTACATAATT
Source organism: Desmodus rotundus (assembly GCF_022682495.2). NCBI lineage: Eukaryota > Metazoa > Chordata > Mammalia > Chiroptera > Phyllostomidae > Desmodus > Desmodus rotundus. The sequence continues at coordinate 205,835,892 of NC_071387.1, read as the reverse complement.
ATAGCCAACAGCAATGAAGCAGTTATCCCCAATCAGACACAAGGGGGGACCTGAAGTATGTCTAAATCTCATGCCCATTTATAGACCAAAGGGACCAAACCACAGAGTTAGCTATAATTTGCAAGAACAAAATTTTCCATGAATCAGTAAAGCCCTGAAACCTTTAAAATGCCTTTTCTAACGAGTAACTTCTGAAGCACAGTACTCCGGCAAACTCAGAGGGTATAGCCATCCCGGTGTATCCAAGAGAGCTGTGCTCCAGGACCCACAGTGGATGCCCGAAACTGGGGGTGGAGGGGTAGCGAACCCTATATATTGCAATATATTGGTTTTTCCTCTACATACATAACTTTTCACTTAAAAGAAGCACTTCCCTTTGAAACAGTCAAATTGCCAGCATCGCTACACTTGGGCTTTGGGGCCATAATTACGTCAAATGAAAGTTACTTGAACACAACGTCACTCCGACAACCACGACAGTGGAGATGCTGGACAAAGGGGTAATTCACATCTGCCGGGGGAGAGGGCAGAGCGGGACTCACAAAAATTCATCCAGCTACTCAGAACAGTGCATAATTTAAAACTGATAAACTGTTTATTTCTAGAATTTTCCATTTTATATTCTCAGACCACGACTGACCATGGAAACTGAAACTGTAGATGAGGGGGGTGGGGGGCAGGCGTGACATTCTGTTCCAGGCCCGTGGGGAGAAAATCACCTCCCTCCTGACCTGCCAGAAGGGGGTTATTTAGACCCCTCTCTCCCAGGCCTCTGGGGAGTTCCAGGTGGGCCCCTGCAGCTCACAGGTGAGGCCACTGCCCGTGTGGGGGGCAGGACGGGGCTCACAAGGTCTGAGGAGAGCTGACCAGGCACGAGGCCCTGCTGTATCAGCAGAAGCACCGTGCTCCAGTGGGAAGAGCACTCGCTGGGGGGGCAGGGGGGAGGGAGAAAACAAGGCTGGCTGGTAGCAACTCACTGGCTTTGGGAAAATCAGTTCCAGAAAAGGACTGGTTTAGACAAAAGTTCCCGGGCGAAATCGAGTTGTATACCTTATTGTAGAAGTTTCCAGGTTCTGCCTTCCCTATAGTAAACCAAAAACAAAGTAGGATGGAAAACGATGGCCTTCTTCAATGCCTACATGGTCCCTGTCCATGGGCCGCTGCAATTCCCTACATCCCATCCCATCGCTGTGCGCTTTTCATCTTTCATGTAACGGAAGGAGGCAGAGACAAGGTCAGTTAGATCCTCATATTCCACCCGTACAACTCCAGAAGCAACTCCAACCACCTTCTCTGAGTTCTCACTTCCCTTTCCACTCGTCTCCATGGTGGCAGTAAGGAACTCGCCACCGTCCCCCTGCGAGTCACCTGTGCTCCAAATCACAGCCCCACCTCAGTTCTCACAGCCCAACACAAGCACCACTGCTCTGAGCTCAGTCGCCCTAGGGGGCCGCACCACTCGGACCCTGTCCAGCCCAGCACCTTCACTCTTCGTCATCCACCATGACCCAAACGAGGCTGCCCAAGCGCCCAGTTCCTGAGGGCCTGCATGAATCGGGGGCTGAAATGTGAGATACCCAGGGGCAAACTGGATTTCACATCTGTGAGGCAATCTTTCTATTCGTATCACGCTTCACAAATAGGCTTTGGAAAGAACTGGAAAGCAAAGTTCAAGGTTGTAACCTTTGGCGAGAATACGAAGTGCAAATATTTTACATAGAACAAGGCTTTGACAATCAGCATGACAAAGATGTATTATCTCATTACTCAGGCATCAAGGTTTTAGAGTTCTCCACAATCATGAACCTGCCTTCCTCTCCCTCTCCAGGATGATTTTGACTCCTGCCCCAAGAACTTATCTATTATGACCTATTTTTCCGTAACACTATCTTCATCATTATATGTAAGAGTTTCAAATGTCGAATTACTGTCTCATCACCTACATCATTGTTTTACCAGAATCCAGAAGATTTCCATCCAGAATTACACTATACACCATGTTAAATGGCTGTAAGCACTTAAATAGTGAAGAACATGGTTCAGTTCCTTAGCCCAGTATGTGACTAAGAGACAAGAGTTTAAGAACAGCAACCTCGAGATCCAAATGTTACCATTTCTGCTGCTTTGCTAAACAACGTTTCACAAGAAAGTTTGTGTTCCTCTTTATTAGTTAACTTAATTCTTCTTTTGAGAATCTAAAGAGCAGCTGGATTATGCAAGTGGCTGCCACTCCGGTGAAGAGTTTTGGGGGATTTTTACCATTCTGACCCTATAACATTTGTGTGCAAAGACTCTCAAAAACTGGCAAGAGCTACAAATTGGATTTTTGAACTATTCTCCAACTTTCCAGCACTAAAATGCTTTACTTCGCAAGACTTAGGCCTTCAGGGACTAGAACGTTTGCCTGTAAGTCAGATGAACACAGGGGTCATGAGTTATTATTTATACAGAAAAGTGTATGTGATCAGATAAATTGAACTAAACCCTAAAGCTGACTGATCCATAATCTATCCCATATTTGCGCTGGATGAGAAAACAGCAAAATCTAGAAGACAGGGTGGTCATGACCTGAAGGGAATCAGAAAGGCCACGGCCCACTTTCCATATCCTTTACCAAATGCCTAACTGCTGTCCCTGACTCAGGGAAGGCCCGGGAGCATGAAGTGACTGTCCTCTCTATTCCAACCCCTAGAAAAAAGAGTTACAGAACATTAAAAAAAAAAAAATTACATTCCAGAAAGCTGTCCAAAATTAGAAAGGTAGACAGAAAATATATATATAATGTATAAAAATTATACATTTACTTATCTATGTTCTTTCCTTAGATGAGTCACTTAATCACAGACTCCCAATTTAAGAAAAACAAGGGGGGAAAAAAAGGATGGTTAACGAGGCCTAAAAGACAAATCATTATTAGCTTTTCACTGCCTAAGAGTGATTCTTTTTCTTTTCACACCAGACTATAGGATACAATGGAATAAAAAGAGATATTGATATTTGGATATCAAAAAGATACAGTCAACAATACAAGAATAGAAATAAGTCATTTCTTACCAGTTGTATGACTGATCAGAAGAAGAGAAACAATAAAATAGTATAGGCCCTGGCTGGCGTAGCTCAGTGGATTGAATGCCAGCCTGCAAACCAAAGGGTCGCTGGTTCGATTCCCAGTCAGGGCACATGCCTGGGTTGCAGGCCAGGTCCCCAGTGGGGGCTGCATGATTGATGTTTCCAGATCAATGCGAGGCAACCACACATCGATATTTCTCTCCCTCTCTTTCTCCCTCCCTTCCTCTCTCTAAATAAATAAATAAATAAAACCTTTAAAAAAAATCAGATAGATGAGCCCTGCCCAGGTGGTTCAGTTGGTTGGAGCGTCGTCCCATACACCAAAAAAAGGTTCCGTGTTTGATTCTTGGTCAGGGCACATACCTAGGTTTTGGGTTGGATCCCCAGTCAGGGTGTGCACAGGACGCAGCCGATCCCCCTCCATATCCATGTCTGTCTGTCTCTCTCTCTCTTCCTCTCTCTCTAAAATCAATAAACATATCCTCAAGTGAAGACTTTAAAAAGATAAAAATAAGAGATGAAAATTATGTTTGTTGATTTTAGACTTCACCATAATTAATAATCCAAGACCACCAACCTTTTGGAGTATTGACTTAAGAAATTATGTTTCAAAAAAACTCTTTACATATCCTAACCAAAAAGTAAAATAAAACCAAATGGAGCATAAATTTTCAATTCAACTAACACAAATTGATAACAAAGGATTACTGAGTATCAAAGAATGAGATCATCCTAAATTTTAAAAATATTTAATATAAATGAGGAAAATAAATTAATAAATCCAACTATAATTTCTTTGGTTTACACTGAATGCAGGAATTCCCTAAAGAAAAAAAATCCAAGTTGCTGCTCTCCAGATAAATCTACAACTACTCTGAGAAAAGTAAAAGGGCACAGCGATACCGTCTACTTTCTTCTAGTAGAACTTTCATGATATAATTCAGTCTTGAGGTTACTTACAACCGGAGCCCCATTAACAAATTGCATGTATCACTTAAAAATTAAAAAGGAGACCTTTCTGCTTTACAACAAATGTACACACACACGCACAATCTTCATTCCACGCATAGCAAAACAGAAATTGATCATCAAACCAACAGGTATTGTGAGTTGTAAACTCAGTAAACATGAGCATCACGGTAAAAAAACTTCTCACCAGTTATTTCTTTTTTGTTGTTTTAGAGATAGTTCTTATGTGTTAATAATTGTGTCAAAAAACTCAGTGCCCCATTATATAGAGAGACATATATTGCAAACAATCATCACACATTCAACCTATGTAGAGTTTTTGGCAATGCAGCAGTCACAAAAAAAAAAAAATCTACACTTTTACTGCACAAAAAGACGTGATCTTTACTGGTGCTCAAACAAAAAGGTAGCTAAAAAAAAAAAGTGCCACCATTTCTCCCAATTGTGATCAATTACGTAAGACTTCAAAGCACACTCTGATTTGGGAAATAAAAATAATAATTTCTTGAGACGTGAACTCTTAATACAGGTTAATTTCATCTATTTTATAGTAGCAAGTCTTCCCCAGATGTTAATAACAAGCAGAGCTATTCAATGTTAGCATTTTGCCGCCAGAGACAATTGCTACAGCACTGTGCAAACATAATGAACTCATTTTATTAGGCAAATAGTTGAATTCCATTCAAGTGCACTTAGTACAGTACTACACATTATAAATTGATTGAAATTAAAGAGATCTCCGATTACAAATGGGGCTTTAAAAAATACAACTAATACTGATTTGACATTATGTTTCATTGGTGTTCTAATGAAATATACAAAGCGAATGATTTAACTGCTTCCAGCATGGCTGGAAGATCACCTCATCCTTCGATGTATTAAAATAGAAGTGAGAAAACACACCCCTGAAATCTGCAATTGCAAGTACAGTTTGGAAAATCGAAGCCAACGTGATATGGATGATTCGGATTATGGTTAGAGGTCAGAGGACGGCTCAGGCGTTGATGAAAGTTTCAAATTAGTCACATTTGTTGAAAAACCATAAACACAGGTGCCGGTGATGTTTACGCTGCATTAGATTTTTCAGATCCATATTGGGTTAAATCTTCAAATCCTAGACTTAATTTCTTAAAACGTTACTGGCTACTGAGCAGGAATTTTTTAAAACTCCAAATGGAGTAGATACAAAGTGAGGCTGCTCTTTCTCCTTTTAGAAAATACTTTTTATTCATAACACCCAAAAAATATGCACAGAAAGACATTTAGAATTTTCGATCCTTTTTTAAAACTGAGGGATCAGTGCTCTTGAAAAGTCTCCCTGAATCCGCTTTGCTTTCTTCAGGGCCTTCCTTGTCTTCCAAGAGCTTTGCTCCAGATGTGTATCAGCTGTTTATAGTGATATTTGAGTTGCCTGTTCCCACAACTGGAGAGGTGGCTTTGTTAGAGGACAGCGTCACCTCTGAAAGTTACTTCTCGTACGACTCTCGAACTTTCGCCTGCAGGGCATCACATGTCTTCTTGGCGTCGCCTAGAAGCATGGACGTGTTAGGTTTGTAGAAGATGGGGTTGTCCACTGCAGCGTAGCCAACGCCCAAGGACCTCTTCATGACAATGACCTAGGAGCCAAAAATGAAGGCAGAGAGTGCGTTTAACAGACCTGGCTAGGAGGTGCTGGGCACACAAACACGGCCCCACCCTGACGCGGAACAGGCTTGGAGAGACTTTTCAAATACTCAGGGAGTATTTTTAACGTATACTTACATTGTATGAACTCTAATTTTTTAAATGGGCCCCCACTTTTATACCCATGAGAGAGAAAGCCACGTTAACAATAGTTTATCACTGAATGAGAAGATTGTAAGTGATTTTCTTCTTAGTGCCTTTGTCCATAAAGACTATGCATGGCATCTACTAGTCATGAAAATAAGCATCTTTCTATGAATGGGCTCAAGAGAACAGACAGAGTGCACAAGCTTCCACTACAATTTTAAAGTAAATGTAGCTGAGTGGGGAAAATGGTATGATTCCTATTCTATCACTTTGGTAAAATATATCAGAAAGTTCTAACACAAAAGCTCAGCAAGGGGAGTGTTAATAACTAATAACGCTACAGAGCAAAGTGGAAGGGGTCAGCCCATCTCTGATGCTGAGGGGCTACAGGCTTTTACGATTGCACAGATGATGGAGGGTGATGTCCTGTTCAATATCCAGGCAGTGCTTCAGAAATGAAAAGCCTTTCTATGGTCCTCTAGGACAGGTCACCTGCCCGAAAAGGAAAGCAGTGCAATAGGTTCGTGCTTCAAACAGCATTAGTACGATACTGTACTCTGCAAACTCTCAAATGGTAACAATGACCGATGCAACAATTCTTCATATTTACATGAACCAGTGCATGGCATTCTCCTGAAGCACCACAAATACTGTTTTAAATTTACATATGTACAGTAAAGAGGGACAAACTGAAAGGGGAAATGTACATTTTGTAATTATAGTTCTTTTTTTTCATTTTTTAAAAGATTTTATTTATTTGTTTGTTTGTTTGTTTATTTATTTATTTTTAGGCAGAGGGGAAGGAGAGGAGAAAGAGAGGGAGAGAAGCATCAATGTGTGGTTGCCTCTTTGCACCCCCCACTGGGGACCAGGCTGGCAACCCAGACACGTGCCCTGACTGGGAATCAAACCAACGACCCTTTGATTCTCAGCCCACGCTCAATCCACCGAGCTACACCAGACAGGGCTGTAATTATAGTTCTTAAAAGGCAGCTGTGACTCGGGAGTGGTACAGAGCCGTGCCCACTGCTGGGGCAGAGGAGAACTGACAAGCCTCTGAGCTCCCCGGCCGTCCACTCTTTCAGACGTAACGTGCACGCGCAGAACTTGCTTCCTCGTGCCATGTTGTTGTTGGGATTTCCACGGCACCTGCCTTCTAGACACCCCGTGATGACGTAGCAAGTCCCTTTCAATACACTGAATGGAAATATGTGCTCGTCTTCACATACGAGGGCGATGACGCTGACTTACTGTCCCACAGAGAAGCCATCTGCTTCCCTGGACTCACACTGCAACGCAGCCAGACCCAGTCCAAAGCTCTTGTTTTAGTGGGGGTTTCAGACTCCGTTCACCCATCCACACAGGCCCATCGATTTCCATGCAGGATAGGGGCATGCATTCAGATTCTCTGGTGACCATGGAGGGATAGAGGCTGCATCGAGAGAACTGGACCCTAAACATACTCTAACCCCTGGCCTCCTAAACCTTCATCACTTCTCGTCAAGTGAGCAGGGAGAGCTCTGTGTGTGCATCTGAAGAGAGTGTTGATCACAGAACGAAGCACAAGCCTGGAACTGTACCTGCTTTGATTTCCAGACCTCGAGAACTGGCATGCCTGCAATAATAGAGTTGGGGTCTTCCTGAGCCGCTGAATTGACAGTGTCATTAGCTCCAATGACAAGGACCAAATCAGTGTCTGCAGAATAAAAGAAAAGAGAGAAAATATAAACCTTAAGGAAGTCGCTTTCACTTCTTTCCAGGCAAATTACCATGATCTGACTTTATAAAAACAATAACAACAACAGCTAATATTTATAGCACCCACACTTCTGCCAGGCACTGTACAAAGAGCTTTACCAGAGAGGTTTAGTAACTTAGCCAATGTCACACAGCTAAAGAGCAATACACCCTGCATCAAAACCTGAGCTTCCTGGCTGGAACGTGGGTACTATTATGCTTTCGTTCCCCACGATGGACCTACCTAGTGTGACTTTACCTAGTTCTTTCACTATCCCAAAATGATCTTGCCAGTTACATTATTTTATAACGTTTGCATTCCATCTTCAACTTCTAAAGTGACCAGTTAAATACAATTTGATATCTAAAAGAAAATGGTCTAAGAGTCTGTACTATGTTAAAGCTGTGTCCATAATTCCTGGAACTGGCAGGTTTCACACATAATTAAGCAACAGTGAAATGTGAAAGGCAGCATAAAATTAAAATGGCCTAAATGACCTCTTTAAGCCCTATAATATAAACTACCTAGAACTCTGCCAAAATGCCATGTGAATCTAGATGTGCACACGATTTCATTGTTTTTCTCTAATAAACAATATTTTTTTAAGTTGACAGTAGATACTTGCCAGAGGGAACCGGTTTAATTTTAACAAACATGATCCTGGGCCAAATGTCATTAGCATTCAATACCCAGTGACAGCCATAAAGTTCAGTGCCATACCTAGTCAAGTCCTAGAACTCCAAAGAAAACAGAAAACTGCTTTTCTGATCATGCACTGATACAACTGGAAGCCAGCAAACACTGCAAGATGAGACACTAAATCATCAACAGCAATTGTACAAATGAGGGAGGAACCTGAGGCTGAGTACCTAGTTCAAGATCACGAGAGAGAGAGTCAGAGCCTAGATTTCAAAGCCAGGTGGGCTCCGAGTCCCCACGCGCAATGCCTTCACGGCATCACCGCCCAGGATCTGCAGTACCCTTCCGCTCTCCTCCCAGGGACACAATTAGCTGCGCTGCTTACAAATCTGGTGACCCTCCGTCAGTACTGTTTCATTTCTTTGGTTTCCACTGCATCCCTACTGGGAGCAGGTTCCTCTTCCTCTGACGAGGAGGTCTTCCGTGAGCCCACGCTCCACGTCCTGAGACAGGCATAGCTCTATTCACACTAAGAGTGTGTAAGTGTCCCCATCGGCCCCGTCACTTACCTGGGAAATCGTGGTTGATCTCGTCCATTTCCAACACAATATCGTATGGCACCCCGGCCTCGGCCAGCAGCACATTAAGCTGACCAGGCATCCTGCCGGCGACTGGGTGAATTCCAAACCTAGACATGAAACAAACGAACAGCTGGCCTTACTTGATGGGCCAAAGTGCAGGGAGACCCCGATATCACCTCCCAATCTGCACAGCGTGTTCTTGGCACCTCTGCCTCTCCTGGTACTATCTCATCTCTACAGGCAGGAATAGAATTAGCCCAGATATGTGGTCAATTTACAAATGTTGAAGTCGGAGATTCATAGCTCTCAGTATACACAAACTAGAACTCCTCTCAGAAAAATCAGTGTAACTTTAGAACCTGACTCTTCTATACACGTTTTAAGTACAATGAACTTCCCACAGTATTAATATATAATATCCCCTTGCATTTAACACAGTGTTCTCTCGTTATACTTTCTCATATATCTTGAATCTTTAAAAACTTATGGAAGTCAGCATGGCATTAAGCAGTTGGCATGAAAAATCAACATGATTCCACCAAAATCTGACTCTACATTCAACTTTAACCCCTACGTTCGAAAGTGGGGAAATAACATATCACCATGTACATAGTTAATGGCCTTCGATCGTTCAGAGAGCGATACGAAGCATTACTCCACGTCACAGAAGGAACATGTTAGGAGCACGCTGGAGTACTGAAAAGACAGAGAAACACAGAAAGCAGAGCTCCACACTTTACCAAGGCAACAGAAACCGAAGCGCCAGGCAATTTCTTTCAGCCACAGTCACAGCCACAGTGGGGTCTCTACAGTCATTCACTCCAACTCTTCACCATGTATCGATCACTGTCTCCCAGCACGGGGCACAGTGCCGGTCACATAGGAAGAGCTCAGGAAAAAGTGAGCAAGCAAGTGAGCAAGTGAATGAGTCCAGTGAAGAAACACATTTTATAGAATCCATTGGCTGGTATCCACCCAGTCTCAGCTCAAATACCTTCAATGACCAGAAACTGACTCCCTCCTAAGGTTTACTGCATTACTAGACAATCCCAATAATGACATATAACGCACACTCACTACAGGAAGCCAGGGAGAACCCCCACCTCGGGGCTCTCCCGGGTCTGCAGTTCTGCCATCTGGAACCATGAGTCTACTTCCTCTTTCATACAGGAATCCCTTTCAGCTATCCTAGGATGCCTACCAAGCAAAACATTCTCAATTCTTTCAACTATTCAACGACCAACAGGATGTCCTAGTTACCTGTCCCTGCCTCCACGGGCAATGGGCAGCTCAATCCTCAGTCCCCCAAAGGGAATACACTATGCTGGGTGTGATCTAGATGTGCAAGGCCCACAAGAAAATCCCATCCTCGGATCTCCCGCTGATGAACATACGTCTCACGGGCATCTGCAGCCAGCACACACGCCGCTGTCTCACAAAACCTGTGGCCGCTGACGGTGCGCTGCTGCCTGCGCAGGAGCTGCTGCCCAGCCAGGCTGCCCTGCCCACTCCTAACACAGGTCCTGTAGGAGCAGACTAAAGCACAGGAACTGACCCCTCAACAGACAGACGGAAAGGAGCTACAAAATGGCCATTTACACCACCCAGACAACTGACCGATGCTTTTCTACAGCTTTAAAACCGATCATGAAGAGTCTGAATTACTGGAAGGCTTATGATTGGGAAAAAAGAAAGACATCAAGTGACAGATAGTCTCTTTTACCAAATTCCTCTTTACATAATCTTCCCTCTGGGATCACTGAATGTTCCTAAATAACCAATTTATGTTTTTTTAAAAACCCCACAGAACTCGGGCTATGAGGAAACAAAACAGTGATCTGTAGGCGGCTGTACAATGGAACATCACTTTACTCCTCCTTTTAATATTTTTGTACGGGAATGTACAGTTTAAATTAACTGTAGTTAAAATAAATCAACATGTCTTGCTTTTATATTGTGATATCATTTATAAGTGATTTCTCAGATATTATTTCAGTCTACCCCTAACAATCTCCATCAAGAATTAGAATTTAGGGTAGTTGATTCAAAACTAGTACTTACTTAAATAAACTGGGTTTTAGAGCTGCATTCCTATATCCAAAAAAGCGAGCAAGAATGTATGCACGTATAAACAAGAAAATGTAAAACAATAAAAGCAACAATGATAGAAGAAAGAATGTATACAAGCGGGGCTGGCACACATTTTGACCTAACAGCTAAGGCTGACTCTTTAGGATGTACTATGCAATTTGCTGATCTTTTTTAGTTAAGCTGCTATTCAAACTCAGGTCCTTCGTCCTGAAGACTCTGAACTTTTAACTACTATACGATATAGTCAGTAGAGTCAGTCAATTTAAGAGATGACTTTGTTTAATTAACAGCTTAGGTTAACCAACTGTATAATGTTGGGCAAGCTACTTAATGACCCTCTCTGCCTCAGTTCTCCCACAGAGCAGTAACCAGCTGTTAGTATAAGCCCACACCATGCCTAGGGCTATAAAAACTCTGTAGAGGAGCTCTGAGAAATACCTATTTATCTCTGCTCAAGTGGGTGAAATAGGAGTTCCAAGATCCAATTTATTGTGTGCTTCGAGAAAAACTGAGAGCCAAGAAATGTTCAACAATGCTACAAGCTGTTAAAAATAAATAAATATTTGCATGGACACATAGACATAGGAGAAAGAAAATGTCTCTTGTATGCAAAGTACTACAACCATGCAAAACCTTGACCAGAACCCCTTAAATGCTGGGGAAGCAGACTTTGAAAACATGACTAGAGGCTGGGTGGGAGAAACGAACTGGATAAAATAAACTATTACTAATCTAAGATTCACTTGAGAGGAATTCACCACCTCTTCCCTCAGTGGGCCCCTGCAGTTCGACAGTTATCAGGTTACTGCAACCTCACCCTCTCACCAGGTTTTAATTCTTTAACCATAATTTCTCCAATCATTTTTGGGAATGTAACAGTTCAACACCTGAGTAAAAAAATTTTTAAATGGTCTCTAAGAACAATATTGCTGAAATCCTAATGCCATCCTCTGTTCCATACCAGAGTTTCCGATCACTCCTGAGAGCAAGAGAAATGAGACCAAACACTGACAACTGATGCTCACACTCTTCCCGCAGAAACACAAAGCACGTTCCGCACAGCTGCTTCCCACTGCCTCTGAGAAGCCATCTCCACACAGTCACATGGGCTCTCCAGTTCAGATACCCACTTTAACATGTTAACATTTTTACAGTGGCAATAAAACATTTGAAAAAAATTTCTCCAGGTATCAAAGTACATGGGAATTATTACTAAACTTTAAATATGAACATAAGTATCATTTTAATATTTTAATAATAACAGCATTGTAAGCATGAATATAAAAAGACAGCCCTGGAAAGAATGTGCACTATATTAAAATAACCAACACATACTCTTCAGCCTGCCAGTGGCCATGACTTTAGGAAAAGACATGCTAAGGGGAAGTTTCAAAGGTGTGTGACTCCGTGAACGAGCATCTGGGTCTTCAGTCCAGGACTCTGAACCTTGTCTTCTAGGATGGGATGGCTGAATAATCCCTTAAGTTCATGGGCAACAGCAGCGGTGAGAAAAATACATTATCAGGCTCAGAGAAGGTAAGGTCACTTACATGTAATAATTCAAATTTTAAAAAAGAGGGAAGACTGAATGTGTGTGATCCTTGTTTAAAGTGTGAAAGAGGGCAGAGCACAAGGCAAAATGAATGCACATGAGAGAGTGGCTTGGACATGAGGCTTTAAAGGCATGCAGGACACTAAAGTATGTAGAAATAAGGAAGTAACTTGAGCAGCAAAATAAATAAGGATAGCAATAGACTATAAACCACTGGGGAAAATGGGAATTCATGAGTCAAGACTGATAACAGACTCATAAGTCCATAAGGAAGGAAGGAAAGGAAAGAGGGACGGAGGGAGGAAGACTCTACCCTACAGTGGTAGACCCTCAGCTGATATACGTGGTGGGTTATAAAACCACCACTTTGCAACCATCATAATAAAAGTGGTTCGGATAAAAATCGGCAGCACGCATTCAGTCTAGGGAGTAAATTTGATGAGGGGCATTTGCAAGATCTTAAACAGATCTCAAAGCAATTTGCCCGTCCCTTCCTCTTACCTCACCAGAGAAAGAAAAAAAAAAAGTTAAGATGATCAGTGCTTTTTCTGAGAGCTATTTTACTGAAATTGGTCGATCAGAATGAGTGATTATTAGACACAGTTTACTGTTTTTGCTACACTTTTTGCACCATGGGCATTTGATTAAGTGGACAGAGTCCATATTTCTTTCTCCTCAGCTAACAGTTCCTTACAAATGCCTAACAAAATAGATTACCAAGATTAACAAACCAAATCTCGGCCAAGAAGAACTTACAACACTGGAACTGTAATTTCTTATTTTAATGCACTATTTGGTTTATATGGGTACTAATTCAACATTCTTCTAAGTATTATGTGGGAGAACCAGAGGCCCAGAGAGTGTACTCCAACGGCAGAGATCCTATAATTAAATTGGAGGAGCCTGATGTGTCTTTTGTTTTTAACAACGATGGAACAAAATAATTTCAAACAGAACATCTTAAAATCAAAACTTCTAGTTTAGAAAGGTCATTTCCCTTTACAGATTCTAACGTATTATTTGTCAGCCGATTTTCATTCAAGAGTAATGCCAGTTTGTATTTCAACCGTGTCAAGTTCAAGTCAACATTCCAAATTAATACAGGTTTGTTTTCCCACATTCACAAACCAGTGCTCTTACCTCTGTCACTGACTAGACCCAATGACGTAACTAAATAACTAGATTTAGTTCAGGGAGCTGCTGCTTAAAAGCATCAGAGGTTCAAGAAAAACACAAAATACCCAAAGACTTAGAAAACAGCACACTCTAAGTGAAAAAAAAAATTGGCAAGCTAGACAAAAGGCAAAACATTATTTTCAAGCAGACCAAACAAAACAGAAGTTGAGCAAATAGTCCTCATTTTTGGAGAACAGAAAAAAATAAAATGGTCTTCAAATGCAAAAGAAAGAATTGGAATTAATTTAAAAAAAAAAAACAAAAAACTTTCTGTTAATTTAAAACAAATGCCCCAGTGAGGGAACATGACAGACTTCTTTTCTGTGGATCAGGGAGAGAGAGCTGATTACTAACCACCCGTTCAGCACAAAGTGGAGTGAAGAGTATTTCACGCACAAATGCGAAGGATGGCTGGGTGGCAACTGACAGGAGAAAGCTAGTCCTAGCAGCTGGGACAGCCCTGCAGGTATGGGAGGGGGAAGGGATCAAAACCAATGGTCAGAACTACCAAAAAGAGAGGAGAGGCTTAGGTGGGACTCGGGACTTCCAGAACCTAAGACGTTGCTCCAACTCAATCCTGGAGTATTAATTGCCTTGAATTACTCATCTGAGAGTCTTCTGAGATGTTAATAATAGTTTTGGACACCAAAAACTTAATCTCCCTATCCTCCTGATCACAAACAAGTATTTTCTTCTTTCCCCAGGTCCCTTCCTCTTTCTAAAACCTGATTGGTGAGTCTTAAAAAGACTAAGAGTCACTGTACCACAGGACACGTAAGGTCTGAATTAGTTTCCTATTGCTGCTGTAACCAATGACCACAAATTTAGCAGCTGAAAGCAACACAAACTAATGCTCGTGCAGTTCTGGAGGTCAGAAGTCCAGAACCAGTGTCCCTGCACCGAAATCAAGGTGTGGGCAGGCCTGCATTTCCTCTAGAAACCCATTCCTCGCCTTTTCCGGCCTCAAGGAGGCGGCCCACCCCCCATCCTTGGCTTGTAGCTGCATCACTGTGACCTCTCTTTCCATTGTCCCATTTCCTTCTCTGACCCTGACCCTTCTTCCTCTTTCTTGTGAGGACCCTAGTGACTACTGGACACACCTGAATAACCCCGGATAATTGCTCTGTCTCAAATTCCTCATCTTAACCTACAAAGTCCCTTTTGCCATGTAAAGCCACACATCCACAGACTTTAAGGATTAAGAGAGGAACTTATCTGGGAGCCATTATGCAGCCTACCACAAACTCCCTTTCCAGCCCTAGATTGCCATGAACGAGGGCTTCTATTTTAGCTGAATAAGCCAATATACACATTGTGATTTACTTTTGGATTTCGATTTTGTATTCCTCCTGGATTCCATTTTTTTTGTTTAACTTTTTGTTTTTAATACTGCCTTTGCTTATCTTTAAGTTAATCCATCTAGCTATATCATCTTCATGCTTTCTCTTAGGTGCCTTGGACCAAAGTAGAAATCAAAAACCTCTAAATGTATTAGTTATCATTGTAATATGTGATTAACTGCAGACTCCATAAAGATGATGTTCCCTTTGAGCTAGTTGCAAAGAGTAAATAATCACAAAGCTAACCAACATGTTATGCTGAACATCCCAAAGGACAGATCACTTTATGTCTGTTTGCACGATAATTTATTATACTAAAATTTAAGACGCTAAGATTGGAGGAAAAACACACGCGAGGCTATTATAACGGAATGCCAATGTTTTGAGAGAAACAACAGAACACGCTACATCTATAGAAATATGTATGCACGTTGATGAGGCAATGTGAGTTTATAACAATTCTGGCCCGTGTAACTGGCTAATCTCCAAAGTACATATTAAAGTTAATTATATCAGACATTGGTTGGCCATCACCGCCAATTTCCAGGAACCGCTGGCCCAAAGCTCATCAATGTTCCATCATCACATGAAGAATATCCAGAATTCCAAACTGCAAAACCTACTGGCCTTTTACTTCTTCCCTTTGAACTACAAAAAAATAATTTATATTGTGTACATGCTTAACGAAACAAGAGTCGACTGTCCCTGACCACAACATGATTCTACAGAAGGGAAAGGACTGATGCAACAAGATCACAGAAGACCTTCCTCGCTGCCCCACGCTGCCTGTACGCACCTGCCCTTCCCATGCCTGTGTCCTCGTGACTGGTGGGCGCAACTGCAGGCTCCAGACTAAGAGCTCCTGGAGTGCAGAGCCACAGCTTATTCAGCAGTCCCCATGGTGCCTGGCTCTTGAGTCTAAATAGTCAACTAAGATGGGGAGGGTTTTAAGCAACATACTGTGCCCCACGTGGTGTGCCGACTCACAAACTTTCTACATCTCCTTCTAGACAAAGAACTTAGGGAAGCTGTACAGAGTAGCAGTTAAACACTCTAGAGTCCCACCGCCTGAGTTCAAAACATTTGCTTCATACAATGTGCCCTGGCCAGTGTGGCTCACTTGGCTGAGCATAGTCCCGTAAATCAAAAGGTTGCAGTTCGATTCCTGGTCGGGGCACAGGCCTGGCTTGTGGGTTCAGCCAGTCAAGAAGCAAACAACTGATGTTCGATGTTCCCTCCCACTCTTCCTCCCTCCCTTCCCCTCTCTCTAAAATCACTAAGTATGTCCTCAGGTGAGGATTAAAAAAAAATGGGACAATTTACATCTGCATGCCTTCTGTCCTCATGGGAACAGTGGGACCGATGAAAACTGTCTCCAGAGGATCACTGAGATTTCGGTGAGACGCCCTCTGTAGAGAGCTTTTCACACAAAGCACTTTAGATCAACCAATGGCTGGCACACACCAGCCTTCCATAAATGTAACCTATAGTTATGACATCATATTCAAATACATTTTGGTAATTAATGTTCACCTGTATTTTTCACTTAAACGGACATTTTAGTGATCATTTACATAAAAAGAAGCACATTTTTACATTAAAACAAATGTTGGTTTGATATCAGCATTTTCTAAGGTGGCTTTCTAATTTTTACCTTGAAATCCTAGTAAATATCAATATAATCCAACAAAAGACAGACATTATTTGTACTTACAACTACATCAAGATTAGAGAAATTATATCGTCAACACAGACTGAGGCAAACGATTGTGAACCCTGAACTCATTGGGAACTCGGTCACAACTAATATTCGAATACAGATTTACTGCGATAGAGTCAAATTTCAAAAGGCCGTATTTGACCCTCCCACAGACATTACTGGGCAAAGAGTGTTATTTCCTCAACTTACAAATGTCACCATGTCAGGGCAATCTCTTCAATTACCTTGAAGTGAGAAAATTTTTAACACTTTTGCTATTTTCCTCTCTCATACATATATGAAAATGATAGAGTCTTTCATAGAACATTACATAAGAAAGGTTAAGTCTTCACTCACCAATAAACATAGACCCAGGCCCAGTTTTGTTTTTTGGATTTTTTTTTTTGTAGAATAATCCACTCAAATGAAACAACCTGGTCTTCAGAGCCTTTTAAATTAATCAAGAAAGAATAAAAACAAGTAAAAGTGTATATAAGAGCTATCCATGAATATCGTATGAACTGGGTAAAATCTGGTGAAGAAGCAACTTCTTAAAAAACCATAACCTTAAGCCCGTCTTATATGATATCAATTTCATCCTTAAACGTTTTTACTGCCTCACATTAGATTTCAGATCCCACATGCTCTAAAGGGGGCACAACAAGGTGAACTTCTACGACCTTGGGCCTTGGAGACAATGCGTCCCGACCGTTGTCTGGACGCTGATATGCCCTGACCAGGGTGCACTGTATCAGCTGTTCTTGGACATGCGGGAATATTCCAGCGTGTGAGACAGACTCATGCGTCCCACCACAACTGTTCAGATGAACTACGTTCTCCTTCCTGCATTATGGGAGCACCCAGATTCAGTTCCATAATAAACCACGAAGGAGAGCCACGCACCCCGACACAGGGACGACCATGCCCTGTTCCAAAGTATGTAGAGTGTCTTCTCCATTTTGCAGCCTCTTGCAAATAAATTGTGAAAAGGATTTCTGGATTTTTTAAATCTCTTTATATGTTTTGGGAATCACTGTGCAAAATCTATTTTCATACTCAAGATATTCAAAGGGCTAATTTCCTTTCTGTGACTGGGTTTTCCATCTTAAAAATCAAACTACAGGACAATGTACATTGATAGGATTTTGGAATTCTGCCTACCCAATATCAGCTTCCCCCATTTACCAAAATACGTTATTCTCAGCTCCAAGGAGTAGGACAAATTAACTAGAAAAAAGACATAGCAAAGGAAAAAAATAAAAGGAGGGTTCCTTAGAAGCCTACTTATTCTTCCTGGTTTGAATCACAAATATTTATAGATCAATAAAACCTTAAAAGTTGACACAGATCTTAAAGACCCTCCAATCCAACTGTTCCTTAAGGCAGGAACCCTGTATTTAGAATTGCAGCATATACGTGCACACATTGTTCAGTCACAGAACGGGCTGGGAGTTCCCCTGGGTTGCAACAAGCAGTCCCTGGAAAGGGCTACAGATTAAGGACCTTTTATTCTGTGTTTGCATGTGGCAACGTTCCATTCTGAGAAGGGCCTGTGGCGGTAATAAAACGATTTGCTACTATATTCAGTATTTTTTAATTTAATTGTGCATTTCACCTGTGAAGAGTAAGGTGGCATCTGAAAAAGGCAGGTTTCTTTCGTTTATCACATTCTGATCCGAATTTCTGATGGACAGTTACATGTCACTTACTGAAAGTGCAAGAAAAAGCTATTTTTTAAAGAATTGATTTTAGCAGATGCAGTTTGGAATAAAACCTTATAAAACAGGAAGGAAGGAGGGTCAATGTGACGTGAACTCCCCTTGCTGACGAAAGGCTGCGAGCAGCCAGGTGGGGCTGGCCTATCCGTCTCAAGGGGAACATGGAAGCGAAGGGGAAAGAAGTCTTCCTCCCAAGGTGGACCGCGTCCACAAAGCCTGATCAATGACAGAGATGAGGGAACCGACTTTCTGGCAAAGCTTCTTAGGCAAAAGGACAGACATCCAGCTTTCAAGATTGTGAAAGTCCTTCCTACAAGCAGTGGTCCAAACGAACTCACTCATACAACTCCAAATGAAAAAGAAAGTGTTCATTTCATTCCCTAGGACTTTCCAACAGCAGAACGAGAGAACAGCATGCATCTCCCTGTCAGCGAGTGAGGACTGAGCTGCTGCTCTGATCTGAAGCCTGCTGTTCGGCCATGACCTGTCTTTCTCCAGGAAGAAGACAACAAAGGTTAAAGAGCTTATGAAAATGTCTCAGGGGCACAATTTCTCCAGTAGAGAATAGTAGAACCTGTTCAATGACGGGGAATAGGGGAAGGTTTGATGAAGGGCGAGGGTCACATTTTCCATGTGGACATGTGGCCTGTGCCACGGAGGCCACCCAAAGAATAACACGTCATCTGAAGACGATGCGATCAGGCCATTGAGTGCAACACTAACCATGGCACGATACTACCTTGCCCACTCGGAGGAGATTATTAAGATGGGGCCCAAATATGTCTTCTCTACCACCTAACGCAATCCAGCTACCAAACCCTGAAGATAATCAGAAGCACTACTGAAGCAGGTTTTACTTCAAAATAACTTCCAGCAAGACTGTGAAGAACGATACCAGAGAAAAAGCTAAACTTCTACTTTGCCACTGCTGTCCCAGACGATGACATTCTGACCATGCTGCAGGGATTCAGTGGAAACCGTAACTGTATCATTCTGTCTGATGTTGCTGAATGGCAATTGGAACGCAATGGCCAGTGAGCACAAAATGCAAACTATAAGCAAGATACTGAAGGACTGGAGCATGAAATGAGAAGAGGGCTTTTATTTCTTTACACTCTGCCATGTTTGCATGGACCTTTCTGAATAAAATCGGCTCAGGGAGTTTATTGTGACTAATGCGAGCACTAAGAACCCAAAGTCACCCTGATGGTCAGAGTGTCCAAGGAATGAGCCTGGAATGCGCGGCTGGCAGAGGCTTGATAAAAGCAGCCAGTCACAGGCTTCTAACACAGTCTTCTGTGGTGGGCGGTATAAAGCGACAGGAAGTTCGGTGGACAGTCCACATCCAGAAGGAAGATGGGCACAATAGTCACCTCTGACCTGAGAGGTCACTGGCGAATCCATACATAGGGTGAACAGAGATGTGAATGAAGACCCACACTTTCTTTGGTTTTCCTCTACTCCACCGAAAGTGTCACTCCTTCGACCAACTACACAAATAACTCCCACCATGCCTCCTCTCCAGCCACCACGTTTTTCCGGAAGGCAAAGAAACACCCCATATTCTTTCAGAAAACCAGAAGCACTGGCTAAATTGTCACCAAACAGAGCCAGTTACAACTCTGAAAGTGACACTTTATTTCAACTCGCATCTGAACTGGAAGCACAATGGGGTATAAGTGACTCACAGTTTAGAGTATCTGAAGCCTGTTAACCAGCCTCCCCCTGAATGTGAACTCCGCGGCGGCAGGCATTGTGATCTGTGCACTCACTGATACATCCTACAGACCGAGAGCAGTGCCCGGCACAAACTTGAGTGTACTTACTTGCTCAGTGAATGGCCATTAATGGTCACAAACAGTCACGTCTGAAAAGAAAGTATTGCAGAGCTGGCATGAAATGCTAAATAATGTCTATTCTTTACCCAAATACGACACTGAACCTTTTATCTGGTGTAATTTCTATTCTCTTTGGAAACATGTACCTTTATAAATTTGCACGTCTTATCTCTTCCGGCACCCCCAAAACATAACAAATCTAAGAAAGCTGAACTCTGCTTACTTCAAATACATTGAATCCTGAAATATGGGAAAATTCAGTTAGAACAACAAAATCTTCCAGGACCTCCAAAGAATGGATTTCTTAGTAAAAATAACATATATTTACACCTATAGCCGTGTCAGACGAGACTGTGAAACACTATTAAACTGTAGGTACCACTGGCAGCTAGATGTGTTGAGACAGAGGATGAAAAAATTAATATTTACTTTTAAAAACCTGCAAAAATCCTTGCATGACGAGTAATATAAGCAGGTTGCAACGTCCCCCGGGCGGTCACCTGCCCCTCTCCCCTGCATTCCTTCCCTACTTCTGCGCTGCTTCTCTGAGCAAACCGTCACAGTAAACAGAGTTCATCGACGCTTTATTTGTTTATAGATTTCTTTTTACAACTATAAGCTTTGAGAGTGGGAACTGGGCTAATGCATTCTTCTCAGTGCCCAGCGATAAATTTCTATCAATAAATTATGAATAGAAAGATATAGTTAAACATCAATATGAAAGCGATATATAACATCAGTTAGTCGATCAAAGAAGTTGAAAGGTGGTTTGATAAATTCAAGACTTCCGTGATAATCCAAGCTAATAATGCTTCATAAAAAGAAAATCAAGCAATGATTGCTTGTAAAAAATAAAATAAAAATTATGCCTCTTCCTAAGAATTATTCGCTAGGAACATAAGCTCTGCTTTGCAAGGAAAAGCCTATCGTATCAACGCAAGGATTGGGAAATAAAGACAAAAAATGTCTACGTTCTTGTAAGCTTTCCCATGGAAATGCTTTCGGAAATCGAGCGTAGCTTAGGTAAGCTCCAGAGGCGTCCTGGGCACCTGGGCCGCATTGCCCTCCCTCAGCTGCCCGGGACCATGGTGTGGCTGTGGCCAAAGGGAAGGCACACAGGGGTGGCTCAGGCCATGAAGTCAGTCTGCATGACAGATGCAATTTTTCCTGGCACCACGTGGGCATAACTCACTGATGACAGTCGTATGTCCACGCTGGCACCTTTCCACCAGGGACGGGTGCGAATACGTCACCACATCTGGATGCTGGGCTCGCTGGGGTCCTGGGACTCCAAGAGCTCCTCGAACCAGAGCCCCGCAGCTGTGCTCAATGAACAGGCGGGAGCGCCAGGGGTGATGAAAGGGCTAAATGACCGCAAACTGTAAATACAGACTTCTTTCATTAAAGCTCGAGGTAACCGCGGCAGCCATCTCCTGTTGGAAAAGACGGTCTGCCTCTTGAAACAGCAGCCAGCGGCTTGTCCATACGTATTCCTAACTTTGTAAAGCAAATGCGCAGTTCTGCTAGGAAAAGACGACACACTCGAAGCAAAGCCAACAAAGTTCCTATGATTCCCTTTAAATTCAAAAAAACATCTTCACACGGAAGAAAGGAAAAATATGTAATCCACAGTCATCATTTATTCGTAAGAACAGCTCTCCCCCATTTAAATCAAACGTGAGATTTACATAGCTTGTTACAAAGCCATGTGGAAAGTTCAACCTACTATAGTAAAAATAAAAAACTATTATATGCTAACGCAATTAAATATCTCCCATAAATCTTCAGTCAAATAATTACTTTTCCCAGGCAGCATGGCAGATGCCACCCGAAAATAGCAGTGTATATATATGGTCCTCGTGGACAAAATGCAAACTTTAATGAGGTCAGAAACTAAACTTTCATGGGTCTTATCCCTTTTCTTTTCAGATCATCTTTTCCACCTGCTTATTCCACTCCCTTCATGTCCTGCCTCCCATCAAGCTGCCCAGCAGCCGTACGATGCCCTCCAGCTCTGCACCCTCCTAACTCTGGACCGACCTTCCACGGTGTCTAGTGGACACAGGCTGGCCAGTGGTAAACAGAGAGCAACGTCAACTGAATCATTCCTCCTCTCTCTCTCTCTTGCCGTCTCTCTCTCCTTTACTATGTTTGCCACTCATTTCCTAAACATTTATGTGGTGAGAGAAGGCATTGCTAATACATTCGACTTTTCACATGTGGATTGAATACAGAGAGACCATTTCTTTTTAGGAAAATCATTAAAGATTCTTTAACACATCTTTTCCACTTGTAGGTCTGCAAATGCTTTAAGTGGCAGCCGTGAATAAAAAGGGAAGCAGCGTTTCAGAGCCTATGTGAAACCAGGAACAAGTTACTGAAATGAGACTTCTTATGTGAGATGATGACACAGAGTCAACGACCTTTCTGACCTTCTGTCTGCAGTGCATCTAAGGTCATACTAACTGTGGGAACCCTGCAAAGCCCAGGAATGCTAGGCCTGCCACAAAACAGTATTTTAACTCTTTGTATTTAAAACACACAGACTTGAGATCGCCGGATGGCAGAGATTGGAGGAAGGAGTGAGAGAAGAAAGGGTGGGGAAAAAGAAAGAGAGAAAAAAAGGAGAAAGAAAGAAAATGCCACCTACGATGCACATTTTAGGTCATGCTCTGACTTCATCAGGAGTCTCTCACCAGCACCAATAGCTGAGACATTCTGTCTGAAGCTCGGGACCCTGCATGCAGTCATGCAAACACCCTGACTAGTTCTAGTTTGAGGCACGCCATTTCACTTATTTTCTTTCTTTTTTTTTTTAAGATTTTATTTACTTATTTTTAAAGAGGGGGAAGGAAAGGAGAGAAACACAGATTGGCTGCCTCTCGCACACCTCCACTGGGGACCTGGCCTACAACCCAGGCACGTGCCCTGACTGGGAATCCAACCAGCAACTTTGGCTCGCAGGCCAGCACTCAATCTATGGAGCCACACCAGCCAGGTCGCATTTTCTTATCATCTGCCCTGAGGCAAACATGTAAGGTTGGCATCTACAAGGAATCTTTATGTATGGACATCAACAGTTTTGTCAACATACTTTAACATCCTGGTGAACAAACTAATTTACTTAATCACAGTTATCTTGTCTCCCAAAGTGATGCACCTGCTCCCCCACAGAACACGGCCTGCCGTGTGCCTTTCCTCCCAGGGAGAAGTCCACACGGCGCCTACACCACCCCCCAACCGCGCTCCAGAGCAGGGATCCAAAGGTGCAAAGGACAGATGCCAGGAGCCACGAGGGTCCGCTCCTGCTGTCCCCACTGGTACATCCCTCAAACCCGCTCTCTATCCAAGGCCCTGCGGAATGATCTAGAAATGCAGGGTGCTCCCCTTTGCCATTCTTCTATCCTCCCAAGAGCAGAGTCCTTTGCCCAAATGGCAACTGGCCGCCACAGCTTTTGCTCCAATTCGTATTTCAAAAAGTGGATGTTTCATAAAAAGAGAAGTTTCAGCAGCCTCTTCCACCCTGAGAGTGCGAGAGCTGAATGAGTCTGATGTTAGCCCAAGTACAGGCTTCCCGGGGTCCCCTTCTTCAAAGACCTCTCACCTGCAATGGCTTCCTTCAGTGTCAGCGACAGAGGCCACAGCCACACCTGGATGTAGTTCAAAGGCCTTGCCTGACCTTCTTCCCCAAATCAAACCGCAGAGAAACAGGGCTTCTGTTTCTCCCCATTAATAAATATCCTGGAATAAATATTAGCATAAAATCTCCCTTTCTAAAATAAGCCTATATGGCCCTGGCTGGTGTGGCTCAGTGGACTGAGTGCCAGCCTGTGAACCAAAGGGTCGCTGGTTCTATTCAGAGCACATGCCTGGGTTGCAGGCAAGGTACCCAGTAGGCATCCAAGAGGCAACCACACATTGAAGTTTCTCTCCCTCTCTTTCTCCCTTCCTCTCCCTCTCTAAAAATAAATAAATGAAAAATCTTTAAAATAAGCCTATATTTAGGTTCCACGCTAGTAGACAGAGACAGCGAAAGCCAGATACTAAGAATAAGGCTAGAACAGGGTTTTTTGCAACTTAGCTTTGCAGTTTTATGCAAAGCTGCACTTTGAGAAATAGTCATAAACGTCTAACCACTATGCCCGACACCAAAACCAATAAAATATTGAATGTCAACTGTAATTGAAAATTTAACATTTTTTTTTTTTTTACTTTTTTAACTCAATTTCCCAGTCTAAGCCCAGGAAAGTGCTCGATGGCCTCGTGAGGTTGGGGGCTACCGGCCTGGAGCGTGCTGCTCTAGAACTCGCCCGTTTTCACAGCAGGTTCTGTTGGTTGATGTTGGTGTGGACTCTGAGCTGCTCCACTCGGGCCTCGGGGCCGGGACGTGAGCCCATCTCCTGAAGTGATGTCTCTGCTCTCACCGTTCACAACCCCCGGGGCAGGGGCAGACAGGCGCCCTCCGGTTATTTCTGCAGCTGGTCCCTAGAGGAGTGTCTCTGAACCCGCAGAGCGCCGGAAATGGGGGGAGGGGTGCTGTTGAACGAGTTCACAGTTACGTAATGACCGCTCTCGCCTGTACAGTAAATGCTTCCGTGGTGGAAAGGGGGCCAAAAGGCTAATAAGGACTGGGGTTACCTTTTTCTTCTTCCTATTTATGTATGCTCTTTGAACTGTATTTACTAAGCACAATACTCCTTTCTTCATTAACAGAAACTGCACGTAAGGTTACAGGAACAAGGCACAGTCCTCTAAGAACAGTCCAGTTTTCCTCGGGCTCACACGCCGAGTCCCCGCGCACGCGCCTACCTGACGTTCTTGCCCTGGGCGCAGAGCATCTTGACCAGGTCGGCGATGGGGTACTGAGCCTTGGCTGCGCAGAGACCGTAGCCTGCGAGGAATAGGACCAACACGTAAGAAGGTGGTTTGTAGTTTGAAATACGTTTTTTAGTTTGAAATTTTTTAATTTCTCTCTTGATCAAAACATTTTTATGCCAAAAACAACAGTCCAATAGTAGGACTAGAAATGAAAGCAAAGTTATAATGTGGACTTTTTAAAATACTGGCCTAAATTTCAACTTCAAAATCTAAGGATCCCGCCACAATTTGGTGCAGGTCTGCTAGATCTGCACAAAATGACTTGACCAATGTCCTGTCAATTGTTCGAAGCAAAATGAAACCAAAGTGAGAAACTGAGACTCCCAGACTCTGTCTACCAGGCCGGGGGACCTCAGCTTGTTGGAAACCACAGGATTCGCAATGATTTTTTAAGTATTTACTTTTAAAAAGAAACAGGTTAACACTTACTGAGCAAGTCTAAAGAGAAGGCTAGATCCTTTCATATACTATATCAAACTTAATCCTGACAGCAGGCCCAAAAATTATCAATAAATAATCAAGACTCAAAGATGATTTATACATTTGTGCAGAACCACTGAGAGACATGGTACATACACTTCATCAGTTTGTTGAATCTCTGTGTGATCCCCAAAATATTAACCTAAGCTGAGAATTCTCAGTATTTTTCACTTTGTAAGGATAAGGTTGCTTCTAGGTTCCCCTTATGTTTTCAAAAACAAACAAGTCCCAGTTAGATTAGTCCCAGTTGGTCCCAGCTGGATCGATTGCAACAGCTATTACAGGTTGTTTGTTTGCTTTTTCTTTTTTACTTTACCTGGAGTAATAATAATGCTATTAGCCTCTCGAATCATGTCAACTGCATTGTCAAGGTTGATTTCTGTATGTGTGCCAGTAATTTCCATAGGTTTTCCACCAGCCGTTGACGTGGTGCCGTAGCCGCCAAGAATCACATTGGCCAGGGAGCGATTCATGGCCTGGAACGCAGAATGACCCGCTGTGAGCGTTTAATCCACATAACTTTCAGAAAATGATCTGTGTCTATGATATTCAGAGCCATTTAAAGAGGTGTATTTGACCATCTAAAACATTTTAACCACGTAATTTGATCTAGCTTCTGAAAATTATTTCAAAAAGTTAAATGAAAAGAAGACATCTGGCAAACCACACATTTTTCTATAAAATCAACTATACACAAATATATTTTCAATAAGAGAGTGAAATTTTTTTAAGGTACTTAATGGAAAGTTACCAGTTACAATTAGAAATTAATGAAAACCAATGTCTCTGGTTATATTTTGTTTGCTTTTTTCTTCTATCGATTATGTTCCAGTTAAAGGTGAGATCATATGGTATTTGTCCCTCACCGCCTGGCTTATTTCACTTAGCATAATGCTCTCCAGTTTCATCCATGCTGTTGCAAAGGGTATAAGCTCCTTCTTTCTCTCTGCTGCATAGAATTCCATTGTGTAAATATACCATAGTTTTTGGATCCACTCGTTTGCTGATGGGCACTTAGGTTGGCGGGGGGGACAGTGGGAAGAGGGGATTACAGGAACTACCATGGAGGACACATGGACAAAACCAAGGGGGAGGGTGGAGGTGGGGGAGGGAGGTGGGTTCAGTTGGGGTGGGGTGGAGGGATGGGGAGAAAAGGCATACAACTGTTATTGAATAACAATAAAAATTTTTAAAAAATTTAAAAAAAAAAAACCGCGGAGCTGGTTACTGCCATCTGCATACTGATGAGCAGGTTGCACTTCCATACTCCCTCGGATTCCACAAGAGTAAAGAGAAAGCCCAGGGGCATGAAACTCTGCAAGGCAACCCGCGAGATCTCCCAGGTGAGTTCTGCTACCAGCTGCAAGCTGTCCAGAAGCCACCGGGAGGAAAAAAAGGGTAGGGATTCATTTCATTTAGAGCTCTGCTGCCCTCTGCCGTCAAGAAAAAAACATGCAGAAATCGCTACAGTCTTATTTTCCAAATCAGCTCTACAAAGCTATAATAGAAGTGACTAGATGCATTATTAGACTCCTAAAATATTTTATTTCCAAAAAGATAGATAAGTTATATTCTGTTTCATTAAAATATACACCCACCCATTTAACCTGGAAAAGTTGTCATGGAAGAAACCATAGGAAGGCACTGCTACTTGTTCTTGTACAATCACCTAACAATGTCCCTCCCATACAAACAGCACAATTGAAATGTGGTGGTAACTGATTGAATTTGGAAAATAGTTCATTTGTAGACCCCTCGAGGTGAGGTGGTAAAAGAAAAGAAAAAGAAAAGAGAGCCCTGGCCGGGTCAGTTGGTTACAGCATCGTCCCATACGCCAAGGTTGTGGGTTTGATCCCCAATAAGCGCACATACAAAAAACAAGTGATAAATGCATGAATAAATGAAATAACAAATCTCTCTCTCTCTCTCTCTCCCTCTCTCTCTCTCTCTCTCTGTTCCCCTCTCCCTCCCTCCCCTCCTCTCTCTCTAAAAATCAATTGTAAAAAAATGAGAAGACAGGAAGTTAGATGTTTTGAGTAATCAAAGGCACTTTAAGAGTTCAAGTCCATGTACATGATCAAAGCAGTCATTCTACATAATCACAACTGAGTTTATCACTTCAAAAAAAAATTCCAAAAATTATTAAACACTATTTTAAGTGTTGTAATAAATGTATCATTGATCCATTGTTTATGCCATTTCTAAGGTATATAATTATCAATCTATTACTTTTTTTTAAAAAAGACACATTGTTATTAAAAAGCAAAAGAGCACCTGGAGATTTGCAGTGATAAATAGCAGAGAAAAAAACACGACTCCCCACCCACAGCCAGCCCCACCCACTACCCCCTCAGGGGAGATGTGTCCCTGCACTGCTGAAAGGGACTGAGGACAGAGGGACAGGACACAAAGACAGATGTAGACATATAACCCCTTTATTCTAACTTAAAAGGAACCATTCCTTACTTCCTATAAAACTAAATGGAGAAGGAGGAAAGAATTCCTAAGGACATTTAACTAATGCATACCCTCTTCTGATGGTACCTTAGGGAGGAGGCTAGGGAACCACACGGTAGTTTAACAATCAAAGTCAACTTGTTCAACACATACCCACAATTATATCACCATTAAGCTAATTCCATGTGGTCTCTTAAAAATTGAATTATTTTTCATCTCTGAATTTACCATTGCAACATCACATTTTCAACAAATGTTTAGGGTTCAGGGCGTGGTTTCCTTTTTCCTTTTTCTTTTTTTGGCTTGCCTAAGTGCTTGAATGATTAATGACACTATCATGTGACCACTGATCCCCAGACTGAAGCGTTCCCAGCTTCCAAGACAAAGCGTTTGCAACACTGTCCAAGACTGTTCCTTTTAAGTTATTAAGCCCTATAATGAAAATTGTATGCTACATTAAAGGGATCCTTAATTCAAATAATTCTAAGCAAAATGTAAGAAAAAAATCTGAAAACAAAGGAAAGGTCATAAAAGAGACAAGACCAAAGCAATAACACCATATATGCCATTTACTGGCATCTCTCATTTCAGATTTGTAGGTGCTAATTAATTGGTCACAAGGCAAAAAAAAAAAATAGTTTGGCACTGATCCACTTCATTCTGTTCTATTGTCATTTGAAAACAAGTGGCAAAATGCAAAAATCAAAAAATTTGGTCTGAAAATGCTGCTCCGTTTCCCAAGTAAATGGACTATAAAAGCATAAAAAGAATAATATCGAATGACATCTGGGTATAAGGCACATCATTCCTTGGAGATGGTTCTTTGAACACTGCTGACACTTTTCGGTTTTTACAACGCCGGGTGTTGTGCAACCACCCGCTGGGCTCAGAGAACACCCAAACCTCTCACTGTCAGAGCAAAGCTCAGTTTGGGGGACTGCTGGTCAGTCGCCTCGGGGTGTCCCATTCCCTCTCATGCAACAAACCCCCCCTGCTCTGGCTTGGACTTGCACATGTCGATATGTAATAAAACAATGACGGTAAATATACTGGTAATAATAATAGGTATTGACATACAATAGTGCATCTGCTATCATAACCTATCTAGAGAGGATTCCAAACTATGAAAGGAGCTAACAAAGACGATATACGTCTAAGAGTTGTTTAACAATTATTATATTCATTTGAATGTGCCGGGTCAGGCTCCAGAAACACAAAGCAGATAGTAAATGACATCTTAAAACACCTTCCTTGTAAAATGAGAACAGGGTTTCCTACCTCCGGACTTAGGGTGGGGAGTGAGGGAGCCACTACCGCTCAGCACCTGGCATCGGGCCGGCAATCTGGTCTGGGGCCCGAGGGCGAGCAGCCACCCCGTGCTGCTCAGCGCCAGACATGAAGAAAAAATGTCTTATCATAAACAAGCACAGAGTGAGAAGCAAGGAAGATGAATGTGAGAAGTCAGAAATCGGGAAAGTTTAGAAGTGGAAATGTCTGTCTTCGAAACGGAAACATTCGGCAGGCTTGTTTTTGTTGTTGCTGTCTTGGGTTTGGGATGATGAGACAGAGGAGCAGAGAGTGTTCCGGAAAACACCCATTCCGTGCATCGCCCACTGGGGAGGACTTTCTGTGGTGAATCCCTTGTGGACATCAATTTATCAACCTCAACAGCCAACACAAAGATCTTACTCCCTTTGACCAAGTAACTGAAAAAAAATTGGCCTAAGGAAATAATCAAAGATACACAAGGAGAATATACTGCAAGAAAAAAAAAAAAGGTAAACACAGCTCATAAAATGGACTTGGGTAAATAAATTACAGTGTGTCTGTATGATACAATACCATCTTAGCAGACACTGAAAACTGTTAGAAAACTGTTAGTCAGAAAATTAAACACCACAGAATGTATTTAAACATATGCATGTGAAAAAACTATAATTAGTTTATTAAATGTTACCAGTTAAGTCGTAATGGAAATAGAGATGATTTTATTTCCTTATTCATCCTTTTCTATTTTCTTCCAAATTTCTCACATTAAATGTCTTTTATTTTCAGAATTGAATAATTTTTAAAAATTAAAGCTTCAACTGTCCTTGAACCCACGTTAATGAAATTGGCTACTACAGAGGATCAATCTGACCCAGTGTGATACTTATGGCCACAGACATATTCCCTTAAGAAAGGGAACACTCTCTTAGCCTTACATACAGTATAGGAATAAAAAATATCTGCAGTATGTTGGCGGTAAATGGCATGCCTGAAGCAGAGGAAAGAGAAACAAACAAACAAAACAGAATAAGTAGAGAAAGCAGATCAAGAAATAGGAAACAGAAAAAATTGAGAATGATGATGTAATACATAAATATACATAGAAAAGAGTATTTTCAATGTGTGCCTCTTTCTACTTTATTCTAGTTACTGTTATAGAATGGCTACCATCAAAGATACTATAGTTATTACAACCAAAAATAAGAAATCAAATGAAGAAGGGGAAAGAAATGGAGAAGAAATAAAAGAGGCACAGACAGACAGAAACTGGGGAAATAGTACTGATAAACTTAAGAACCTAAAGAAAACCATTTAAGAAAAAAGAAAGGCAAGTAGGTACCTGTGATGCCACTCCAAGACCCAGGTACAAGTCCTCCCTTCTCTCCCCATACCAGAGTGCCACTAGCTTTGTTGAAACTTAAATATTCTCATTTAATTTTAAATCAGTATTTTGCGCAACTGTAAGTATTAGTGAAAATCTGCTGCCCCCCGCTGGTCATTCAAATTCACCAAATGAAGCCAAGTCAAACTAAGGAAGGGTTAAAGGTTCATTTTGAGAGAAAACTATTTCCAATATGACTAAATGAATGTTTTCTTCATCATAAACATTTGTTTGTTTGTTTTTTAAATCCTAAAGCCTGACACTTTTCAAATAGGAAACACAACCTCCACCTTTCCAAAATTCCCTGAACAATGTGAGGGATTTGATTTTAAAACCTCTTAACTTGTTTTGAACTTGGGCTATCAAACCCTTTTTTTTATAACATGACCAAAGAAAACTAATTTCTTAATAGAAAAAGGATAAATCCAGCATTCAATTTACAATGAATTTTTCAGTTAAAATATAAGAGAAACTCTCAGTTGTAAGATACGAGGTTTTTTAATAATGCAATAAAAACTAGAGGCGGGATAAGCATTCTTTTCTGCATCATTAATAAGTGTACAGTTCACATGCTGATTTCACTCAGCTTCATGCTTGAACTTTCACAGTCGTTCAAAACTAGTATTTAGATAATAGTATCTATAATTAGAGAAAGGTTTCTAGTCAAACCTTTAATTATTTGCAGGATATCTGCTGGCCATCAAGAAGAGAATTTTAAAAAAGAAAGCTAGAAAGTATTTGTCTTGTTCATTTTTTCCTTTATTTTTAAGAAAAATCATGCCGACCACAAAACTCCAGGAGGGCACTCCCACAGAGGACCAGCGGGAGCATGAACTGCAGCAAGTTCCCGGAAACCACTCGGAAATGAGCAGAAAGAGCCCAAAAATGAGCATGCCCTTTCCCTTCTACGGCTCGCTCATAAGGCAAAAGTCTCAAGTGCTGAAGACATATTTACATACAAACAGAAATAACCACCAAATGACCTAACAGGTACAACGCTAGGGAAAAACTAAATATACTTTTTATATCCATGTGATAGATTAGGATACAGTCCCTTAAAATAATATTTTAAAAAGCATTTTTAATGATAAGAAAATGGCAAGAATATATAGTTTGTAAGATTAAAAAGTAAATGTAAAAGTGTCCCTTATGAGCAGACAAGTAAATACACAGATATGTAATACACCCAAAAAATTCAATAGAAGGAAATAAACCAAAACCCTAAGTGTTTATCTCAGAGAGAGTGGGAAGATTTTTGTTCATATTTAATTCTACACTGGAGTCCTTTAACAGGAGCCTAGCACACTTATTCAAATGCTACACTTTGGTACCCGGGCTGAAGAGAATATAAATGGAGACAGTTGTTGCTACTGCCCTTGGAAGAACCGCCCGGCCCGGCCTCGCCCGCAGAGCACGCCCGAGTCGGCCGGCGCGTGTCCCTTACCACACACATGATGTAGGAGAGGATGGCGCCAGAGGAGCCGATGAGCGCGCCCACGATGGTCAGCAGGTTGTTGTTGAGCAGGAAGCCCTCAGCACACAGGGCCCAGCCAGAGTAGCTGTTCAGCACTGTGATGACCACAGGCATGTCCGCTCCCCCGATGGCGGCCGTCAGAGTCACGCCCTGGGGAGAAAGGCAAGCGCAGCTCGGAGCTCAGAAAATAAAAAATAAAGCCTCTGACCTGGAGCACCTTGGTTCTTGACCATTCCAGTTCTCCGAGTACTATATCTACATAAAGGTTTCTCGGCTGGTAACGCCCAGGTGCCTCCTATCTGACCAACTCCCCCACAGATGGAGAAATGTACACCTGGAACCACCTCCCCACAAAAAAGTCCTGGAGTCCCCAACAGGCAGTGGTGGGCAGCAGGCCTGACCTCGACGGGGGTCTGGAAACAAGCAAGCACACTGAGGGGACGTCCCAGCTTTTGTGGCGTTCGCCTCAGGGCAGGTCCTTGTGGGTGCCAAGTGCAACGCCGAAAACAAAACAGAAGCCCACAGTCTCACTAGACTGAAGATCAAGGGTAGGGTTCAGGGTGGCTAAGGCAGCTGGAAAGTGAGAAAGTCAATTCTGCAAAGGAGGAGGCTATAAACAGAAAGCCCGAAATTCTGTGCATAAACTCTGCCCAAATCTCTGGCTGACTCCTGAACTGGGCACATGTGGCAGACTCCACGCAATCCTGTCAAGGATAAAACAACAACAGATTGTTGGGATGGAAACTACAGCCCAGGGAACACAGTCAGTAACATTGTAATAACTACGTGTGGTGCCAGGTGGGTGCTGGAAATAGCGTGGGAAACACTTCGTAAAGTATGGCTTCCTAACCATTATGCGGTACGCCTGGAACTAATACAGAGTAATACCGAATGTCAACTTTGGTTGAAAACTGTTTTAAAAGACTGCAGCTGCCCCCTACCATAGGGGAGGCAGAGTTTGAAATCTGGACCCAGCCTGGTGAGGTGCCTCCAAAAACAAATTTAAAACAGCAATAATCAATATCCTTGGAGGAATAGACAGAATCCAAAGTCTCTATCTTTCACAAGGCCCACAATGTGACCCAAAATCACTAAACCGGAAAGGAAAAGGGGTGGGGGAGAGAAAGATTTCTGCTTTGTATTCCACATATTCCTACATATTCTATGTTTCTTATTATGTGGACGTATTCTTGTATTTCTTCTTGAAGTCAAAGCCAATTATAGTCCACAAAATGTTTTGTCTTACTCATTCTCATAGAGTCATTAAGTATCTTTTAAATACCAAATTCACCTCCTCTCAAAACTAACAAGTCTTGAAGTTTTATATTTCAATGCTACAGGTTTGATTTTGGGAAATTTTTTTACTTCTTTTGCCCTATTAGATAAAAATACATCAAAACTATTTTTCTTTTGTTTAAAGTAAAACAAAAGTCAGAATAAATTAGATAATAGTAGTCACTGAAAGATAGAATTTTAAGTCACTTTTCAGTGTTCTAAAGGTTCTGTGTTGAAATCATGGCCAAACTCTTAGGATTACATAAAAATCAGTGTCATTTTAACACTAAATCTTGTGTTTCTGAACCACGCAGCCAGTATTTGATAAGCAATTGTTATAGATCTATAACACTAAACTATTTTTAAAAGCTGAAATTATAAGCCCTGTCTACAAAATACACACTAGACCAGAAAAACATGACACAATTAATTAATAACACAGAGCGGGACGCTACAGCAGCACACACTGGTAAAATAAAATGCTAGATTGTAATATATGGACAACTAAAGAACACTGTATGCATCGACATCCTAAGTGGGAAAATTAGAGAGGAAGAGGAGGACCAACCTATCATGAAAGGCTTCACTGAACTCCCTCACTGACCAGTTTATTAAGTGCATTGCATTTTGTAGAATTATTTGACTTGGTACCATAGCTGCCAATGAATGTGAGAGCAACCAATGGCCAGGGACTATCCTACACTCCCTGCATAAACTACTTTGTAGGCCTTGACACACAGCAGGCACGGAGTGAATGGGACTTAAATGCTTGGCGTTTTGCCTGGCTGCGTAGCTCAGTTGGTTAGAACATGGTCCCAACACACCAAGGGAGCGGGTTCAGTCCCCGGACAGGGCACACTCAAGAAAGAGTCAACCAGTGAGTGCACCAGTAAGTGGAAGAGCAAAGTGATGTTTCTCTCTCTCTCTCTCAATTCAATAAACATAAATGAATGAATGAATGAATGAATGAATGAATGCTGGGCCCTTTAAAACACATCGATCCAGTGAAATGTCCGCAGAGCAATAAAGATGTCACATGTGACAACTTTAAAAGGAATGGTTAAGTAGAAAGAGTGCTTTTCTTCTTACACTTTCCTCTACTTTCCAGATTCTAAAACCATAAACACCAACATCATTTTAAACCATATTGATTCCGTCGGGGGTCTTGAAACCATAGAAATAGGATGAGACTCTCATCTGACAAACTACTGCCAGCTCCTGGCTAAGCGCGCCTCCTAGGCATTCCCATCCCCGACTCTTACTTACCATGACCGAGGACAGCGCCGACACAGAGCCCAGGCAGAGGATGCCAGTGGTGAAGCTGGGGTCCAGCATGAACGGGATGATCCCGCCCACACTGGTGGCCAGCAGGCCGGCGTTCAGCATGTGCCGCCCGGGCAGCAGCAGGGGCGCGGAGTTCAGGATACCTGAGGCCGAGCACATGGCAGTCAGAGTCCCTCACACACGAGTATCGGTCCCCTAACCCGCAACTACCGAAACGTGATGTTAGAATTAAACCATGGCATTGAAAATATCGCTCTGGGCCACCGGGTGCTGCACTGTAGACGCAAAGGAGAGTTCCTACAGGTAGCAAATAACCACAGGCAGCAGGAACGGAACACCCCCACTCAACCGTTCTCTACCACACGAGTTTCTTCACTCTGGCCACGGAGTCTCGAAAAGTCCCTTTTTTTCCCCATAGGACTGACATGGAAGTTATATGTTTCATTTATTTAAAACGTCAAAACGAAGTCCTAGCGCATAAGCATTTCTGATACTGTTAACTGAGCCCAGGTGAGAAGATGCTCGTTTGCTGGCTGTTTCTAAAGACAAAGTGTAAGATATGTTGCAGGCTCGAAGTTCTTTTTATAATGTTTAACTTTCACGGAAGTTCCCCCCTTAAATTGAGTGACTTGATGACTGAGAGGCAAGGCGAGACTTTTTAAATCACAAAGTCACTTTTCTAGAGACTCACTTTTTCATGGAAACCCTGAAAGCAGCCTGCGTGGGGTTTTTTCCTTTGCTTCTATTTTCATGCTGGGTTTCAGCAGTCACAGAAGTTGCCAAACTAGAGCCCGAAAAGGTATGTTTGCTTTTAAGATGAGTTCTGTGTACTTAGAGGAAATAAGCTTCCCTCTATTCTGGAAACCAAGGATTAGGAAGATGTTGTTTTGTTCATACATATCAATATTTCAAACAGCACTCAGTCCCTCTGTGCGAATGCCTGTGCCCTCTTTCCGCCCTCAGCTGTGCGCAGAACAAGCTTCCAAGCAAAATGAGATTTGTAATGATAATGGGAAGCCACCTTTATAGAGAGAAAAAAAATGTTCATCTATTCTGAGTGCTACACAAACTCCTCAGCTTACAGGTTCTACTGTTAAGCTATTTTCTGAAATCGAAATGGATCTCTAAACACTCCCCACCTAAACAATAGCTATTCAGCCTCCTATTGTGTGGGCTCACTTACCCTGCAGTTTTCCATAGGCAATGAGAGACCCACTGAACGTGACCCCACCGATGTAGGTCCCGAGGTAGGCCACGATCTTGGTGAGGTTCGCTGCCGCGTCCGTGGCGAAATGTGGATACTCCACAATGTACTCGGCTATGCAGGTGAGCACGGCTGCCAAGCCCACCAAGCTGTGGAAAGCAGCCACTAACTGAGGTAAGTCGGAAATCTGGATGCGTTTGGCGATCGTCAATCCTGTTGGGAAATGCACGTCAAAGAGAAATTAAAACTGGACAGGCCCTTGAGAGGTAGCCACAATAAAGACCACACTTAAGGATTTCCATCCTTGTCACCACTAATTGTCTGCTTCCTAGCATGGGCTAAAGACACTCTAGAGGAACTGGACAGGTGCTAAGGACACCCCTTCGAAGAGCAGGTTTTCTTCAACACACCTAAGCAAGGCCCAACTCCAAAGAGCCCCTTCCCTTCCCAGCCTCCGTACGCGCCCTGGCCGAGTGCAACTTCATGTTCCTTAGAGCTCCCATCAAACCCCCTTAAATTCCCCCACGGCATGAATGACCCAGGCCCTGCACATGGGAAACAGCCAGATATGAAGAAGGCCTAGGTTTTCAGGTGGGCGGACAGGAGCCAAGTCCAACAGCAGTGAAATGCACACATCTGGGTAGTGAACGTCCAAATCAGGAGATGCTGAAGGAGTTTCACGCCTCTAGCTAGGTGAGGTAAAAGGGCTAAGTTCACGTCTAATGGTTCTCCTGCCTGGACCCACAGCACAGACATCTTCCTGCGAGCGTCTTCCTAGGCACAGCCAGGGTAAAAGGGGCCGATGAACAGTGCACTGGTAAGTATTTAACCAGCAGCTCCCCGGGAAAAAATATCTGTGTGTATAGATACACACTCGACCTTTTACGGTTATAGAGGTATGTAGCACACCGTTTTCAAGTGAAGATGAAATATACAATATTCTTTATTGTAAATTCCATGTGGCCAACTGATTTTCACAGAATGCTTTTGTTGATGTTGGCCAAACTCGGGTATCACAGCCAACCTAGTGTTTGCTGACGAACGAGAGTGGTTCCCAGGTGAATCTTGGTTAACGATTTTGTTGGCAGTGAGAAGTAAGACCAAAGTGAAACAAGACGCATGTGAGAACTTCCCTCACTGTCAGCCATGTGAGTGACAACTTCGCTGAGTCTGGCCACAGTCTGCAGACACTTGAAGGACGCTGGCTCATTTCTTGTGCTGTTCACGACGCAATGACTACAGACACAGAACACTTTCCAGTTTACACTGCATTGCTAACGTTTTCTCCACCGCTTTCTGAGGTCCGGACACCAACAAAACAATAAAGAAGCCCAGATGTGTAGCATGTGTTGATTTCCACGGTGTAAATACAACCACCACGGCCGAATTCAAGCTGCCAACGTGGTCATGAAGTCTGGAGTTGGGAAGAGGCAAACCTAGTATTTCTGGCCCACAGATACAATAAACAGGGATAACCTCAAGAGTCGAGATAAAAAAATGTTTATCTATACTGAGTACTACACAAACTCCTCAGCTTACAGGTTCTACTGTTCTACCTGAAACTTCTACAGGTTCGGGTTCTATCAACCAGAAAATTATTATAGCATTATTACCTCTATTTCTAATATAATTTATTTTACCTTGGTGAAAAGTCATCACAGTTGGTATAATTCTCATTTAAACACAAACACTTTAAAACATTTAATTGAGTAAATACATCAACAGAGTTAAAAGTGGCCTAAGAAGTGGGCCCGGGTTCACGCAGAGGCAGAAGCCCACGAGTGCTTACCCATGGTGCCGCCCAAAGCCATCGCTCCAGACATCTGGGCCAACAATCCGGGGGACGGGTTCAGGCCTCCCAGTGTGGCTGCCAGGCCTCCGGCCACACCGATCATGCCCAAGGCATTGCCAAGACGAGCTGTTCCCTGGGTGGAAAGGCCGGCCAGGGCACCAACACAGCACAGGCCTGAGCCCAGGTACATGATCTTCCCAAAG
Organism: Desmodus rotundus; assembly: GCF_022682495.2. Lineage (NCBI taxonomy): Eukaryota > Metazoa > Chordata > Mammalia > Chiroptera > Phyllostomidae > Desmodus > Desmodus rotundus. The sequence continues at coordinate 205,798,015 of NC_071387.1, read as the reverse complement.
GAAAAGGAAGAGAGACAGAGAGAGAGAGGCAATAAAAACTTTCAGTGTACTAACACAGGGAGGACCTCTCTTGAGGAAACAGGGTTCTCCAAAGACAATTTTAAATTCAGACAACAGAGAGACCAACATGAGCTCTTCTTTTACTACTTCAATATATCCTCCTATCCATTGGGGATGCTAAAGTACATTGTACTTGCAATTATACCATCTCTGTACATTGGTTTCTTCGAGATTTGACCGCATGCACAAGGCATACATAGAAAAGTACCTAAATTTAAATTATGCCGTTATGGGATCTAACCAAATGCCACAAAGGAAGCAACCGCTGCGGCCCTAAGTGTCAGGGACCAGGCCACACGCATCTCACATGCTGCAACTCAGTCCCCTGAGACCCACAGGAGGAGAGAATCGTCGGCCTCCCTTCACAAGTGAGAAGACCAAAGCTTAAAGAGGTTACATAATTTTTCCAAGGTCAGATGATCAGCAAATAGCAAATCTGGCTCAGACATGCCTCTCTCTGACTCACGGCTCCAAATGTTCTCAGAAGAGATTTTGTTCATTCAACAAATGCCACGTGTTGGAAGTGGGAGGAGTCAAGAGAGACGTGATTTTTCTGCTGTCAGGGAGGCTGCGGTTTAGTGCTAGTCATTGCAAAGAAATGGAAAATGCTCAGTTCAAAGTGGAGAATTATAATTATATTTAGACCTTTCAAAGTTCAACTTGATTATTTGTTTTTCTATAGGGCATGTGTTTTTAACCTACCTTTTTTAACTTAATTGGCATAACATCTCCTAATAAGAGATGATGTACTGAAATTGTAAGGGGAAAAAAGGAAAAGGACTAATAATATTTTATAACAGACCATAACATCTCCTAATAAGAGATGATGTACTGAAATTGTAAGGGGAAAAAAGGAAAAGGACTAATAATATTTTATAACAGACAATTTTCAAATGTGTTACTGATTATTTCCTTGTATCCCTTCAATAATCCAGCCAGGTACATAAGAGGACACTAATAACTTCCTCATCTCTTCTAAGATGTATAAGAACCTTGGACAAATAGGCACTGCACATCTGTACATTCAGTGAGCGGGTCAACCTGTCTCCAGAATCCAGGGCCCCAATTCTTCAGGGGTGGAAATATTCTGGAAATGTTTTATTTGACTAAGATGTTTCTAGAGTTATTGTTGTATCTGCTTGATAGAGTTTGAGCATTTGTAATGACACTGTTAAATCATTCTACTTAGGGGAAAAAGACAGTGGCAAAAACAAAACTTTCCAAAGAGCCTCTTACTTGTTCAATGTTATAACCACTGGAGAGGGCAGCTAAGTATCCTCCGACGAAGGTACCAGCAGGGAGCAGATACAGGTAATTGTATTCTGGGGGATCAGTGGGACGCTTAAACATGTCCAGCATCCTCTGAGTCACCAGAAAGCCACCTTAGCAAAGTAAATAGAAAACACAAAGGTTATCGTATTGAGCGACATGATTTCTTAAAGTGCTACAATTTTTCAGTTTTAAGCACATCTTTATCATCTATAGATACACATCATTTTGAGTAACATTTTAGACCATCAACATTAGAAGTTATTTTATTATTCAAGCCAGTTCCATTGAAGGAAGAAAAAAATCCCCTAAATGTGCTATTGGTGCAGAACCAACCATTTCCACATGACTACAAGTAAATAGCCTTTCAAACAGCTTAGGAATGCAAACCACTAAAGGCCAGGATTTATTTTCCAACAGGTTATTCTGGTTGATAAGCCCTACAATGAAAGATAAAAGAGAAAAGGACCACATCACCCAGCACCAAGTTTCTTGGACCCATTAAAGAATCTTTAGCTACAAAATAGCATCAAATGAGTTTCATGCACAAATTTATGTGCTAGGCTTTCAGATTTTAGAAACAACCACACGCCAGGCTAAGGCAAAAGGCTAAAGTTTTATCTCAAATTATACTCATTTAGAGATTTTATGGCAATAGCTCTTCATGAACATAGTGCCAAACTATGCACTAATAACTTGCCAGCTAACCTGCAGCAAGACATCATTCTCCATGTTTGTTTGGGTCACTGGGGCTTTTATCAAGAGTTCCTAAAAATTACAGACAGGCAAAATAAACTAACTTCCCCTCACAGAGAGCATTTACAGCCTGAGTAAAACATTTTTTCAAAGCACAAATTCTTAACATCGGAATGTCTGTTTTATAATTATTTATATTTGTTTCTCACGTCCCCACTCAAAATAGCACTGTGGCTTCTTGCGCCGACATCGTACCTGCGATGTTGACCGAGGATATGAATGTAGCGAGAGCAGCGAGGCCCTGAGAGGTCGTGGAAGGGTACAGATGGCCTCCCATCAGTGCCAACCCGCCAACTGCAGTCAACCCTACGGAGAAAGCACCGATGTGGTCAACAGTTACGGTGACGCTGCCAATCAAACGTCCCAGGGGACAGGCCTCGCATGCGCAGATTCATAAAGCAGAAAGTTCTCACACGCCATTGCGCTGAAGGACTCTCTGGGCAAAGAGTTAACAAAACTCCTCCTTTTGCTTAAAATTTTGACCTCCCCTTATCTTTTTCATCTCTGTTCCCCTGATACAGATATAAATCAATAAGGTTATTAAGCCACATGGCTTATGGTAAAAAGGGCCCCTGGAGGATAAATTGCATCAGCACTGGAAGGAACTGTCCCTGAACTGGAATCCGCGCTATGGAAGCCACCATGCGGGGCTTTCCCGAGGACAGTGCTTCTTGGAATCGGACGTTATCCCTTCGGAGATCCCGAAAGCTACGTCAGTGACAAGGTTATGAGCAAGGCCTGCTGGAGCCAGGACGCTTCCAAATAGGGCAGCTCCCATGTTTGTACGAACTGGGTCTCATCTTTTAGACTTGAGCCTTCACTGGGGGCCGAAGGGCACAGCTCCCGCAGCGGCGTGGACGGCAGCACTAGCCTCTGCAAGGATTGGCACCGAGAGGCACAGGAGGCCGCCCTGCTGGCCCACTGTGTTTCCTCCCATTAGCAGCTCGAGCCCAAGGCCGGGGTGGTCCACAGTGCGCTGGCTATGCGGAAGGCTTAACTGAATCTAAGGGCCCCGAAAGGATGCTGTAACTGTGATCCTAGGAAACACTGGTTTCCAAATGCTATCAGAGGAGTCCTTTCTTTGAAGGAAATCATAACTGAAAGCAATAACAGCGGCCTGCACTGCTTGAAATGGAGGCAGCCCAGCACAGCCCCGTGCCCTGTGGGCTGAGCCCAAGTCACCAAGCACCAGCCCAGATGCCAAGCCGTACAAGGTGCAAACAGACTCCATAAACCTCATGGCAAGCCCTCTATAACCCATGAAATGCCGGTACGAGGGAAGGCGAGGAACAAACCTGAGATTGCATTGGTCACAGACATCAGTGGTGAGTGGAGGGCGGGGGTCACTCCCCAGACGGTGTGGTAGCCCACAATGCCGGCTAAGCCAAACGTGGTCACCATCTGGGAAAAGGCCAAATTGGGAGCTGCGAGGCCCAAGCCCAGGATCCCTGTGAGACCTGGAGAAGGTGAGGGAGGAGGGTGAGCTGACAGCCAGTTGTCTCTGGACCATGAGGAGCACACACCCCCCGACACAGAAGCAAACATGTGGCACAGTCAGTGCTTTTGGAGCCCACACCCTTGCCAACAACGACCAGGGCTTGGAGGCATTTCACGATTGGGAAGGGGGACAGAGAGAAGGTGAAAGGGACTGTGAACAGAACTCAACTTCGTGCCCACCAAGCCCCAATATAAAAAAAACTGTACAGATCTATTCCAATTTACGAGTCACCTGAATAACAATTGTCACGTTTTCCCTTGTGTGGCTCATTCCCTTCCCTGGTTTAATTTTCCCTGAAGATGATGCCACATGTGTTCGTACAAGTGTCTTTATTCCAAAGCAACAGGCCTACAGAAGACCTACCGAAGCTCTTTCTACCTGGGCAAGACACCACCTTCATGGGACAGGACTTCCATGAGGCCAATTTTATGTCCCTTCAGATCTGGCTGAGGAAGAGGGATTTGAAAAGAGTAGGAAGGATTTCATTTCCTCCAGCACCTCCCCAGCACATATGGCTTCCACCCACCCGGGACAGAGTTTTGCAACTGCTCCCAAATCTGGGCGGGACTGCTGGCTCGGGCAGTCGGCTCCAGCCTCAGCACCAAGTCAGCAAACAGGAGTGTACAAAGAAAAGGGGAAAATAAATACAAATTAAATTAAGAATGTGCAGAATACAAACAGTCAGCTCTGAACATGCATCTTTAATTATCGCCTTTCCTACCAGCAAACACGTGGACGGCAGCTCTGGAAGAGAGGAAAGGGTTCCCCCGTGGCCAGGAGACAAAGGAGGACGATGGGGGACCAGGGAACTGGAATTCATTTTTCCTGAATGAGGTACTTTTCTCCCTTGATATGAACTATTTTCTTATAAGTGGCACAGATAGAACATTAATTTTACCTTAAATCATTCAATGAAACTGTAGTTTTATTTTATATTTTTCCACACCCCTAAGATTTCTAATGCAGGGCCTGTTAACCATCTGGAGGGAGCGTTAGGTAGAAGTTTGTGTTGGGTTCCAGTTAATCATTAGAGAAGCTGTACAGAAGCTGTAAGGCTATGGTTAAGGATACCTTTTCTTAAGTCAGGCTGCCTGCTTCGAATCCCGACTCTACTGCTTGCTAGCTGTGTGATCTCAGGCAAGTTACTTAATCCCACTGTGCTACAGTATCCTCACCTATAAAATTATTAAGCCTCTTTGTTCTCATCTGGAAAAAGACAGAAATCACACAGCTGAAGGTATTCCTATCACCTACTTAAGAAACTAATATCCTTTCTATAATACATGTAAAAAGGTCAATTGTGCTCTTCCCATAGACTGTGTGACACAGGAAAGAGAAGAGAAAGGCAAAGAAAAAAGAAAGGGAAAAAAAGAAAATCAAATTCATTGCAGTATACTATTCAAATAGATTCCTCAACACGTACACAATAAAAATACTTGTTTTTATTACAAAGGAGGAAGTTCAAGGTCAAACAAAACAAATATAAGGCCATCCTTTCACTCACTGGACTATGCTATTGTCACATCTGTGAAAATGCAATAACTTTGCCTTAAACACATAAGAAAAACCTAGAAAAACAAATCACCATGCACGCCTCTCTGTGTTTCCTCATGAATGTCCAAGACAGGTGGCGATTTGCAATCCTTCCCATAATACTCTCCATGTACATTACAAGAGTATGGCTTCTTTTTTTTTTAACAAGTGCAAGTAGGGACACTACCCCATTTACTCACGATGTTCACCACCAGAGAGTTTTTTTGGGCATTTTGCTGAGACTTGCTCTTTATTCAAGGAGAGTTAGTTATGTGCTTGGCTTTACAACAGCTGGCCTCCCAGGGGAGTGAGAAAAATGCTGAAACTACAAGAATTCTCTCTGCTGGTGCTGGGCCTTAATTCTGTATAGTTTGCTTTTGTTTGGTTTTTGTTTTGGCTCTAAGCAAATCTAAACATTTTTAATTCGTTCTATGAGACAGAAACCAATATGATATCAAATATCCCTATATCGGACTCAACAATTCATAGCCAGAAGGAGTACATGTCCTTATGTTACAGTAATTCCTTAGTGTTTTCACAAAGATGGACTTAAAAGCACAGAACTGACATTAAATCATAAAGAAAAAGATAAGCATTTAAAAACTGTTTGGTTTTTTTTTTACCGGGTGAGTAGGTCAGAGTGTTGGGCAAATGTTCAAAGGCTGTGCCTGTGTTGCAACACCTGCTTTCCACGGAAGCAGCTGGGCCCCAGTCGTTCCCAGCTGTGCAGGTGATCACAACTGAGGTTCGATAAACCACCAGACAAACAAGCAACCACATTTCTACACACTCAACATTAACACTATCTGATGGACATCATCAATCACTCTGCCTGATGTAGATAAAAACATTAACAATTACATGTAAGGTATTTTTATGAAAGGAAAGTATTAGCTTGTACATTCTTTCACACACACACTCATTCCAGTGTTAAGCACAGCGCCTCCTGTCTCCCGGGGCAGCAAATCCACACAATCTCCACTTCCACAGGGGGCGGGGCAAATAACACGGGTATGAAAACTTGCTCCCAACAGGCCCGATTCCTAATGGAGTCCAAAGAGGGGCACAAGTATTTCATTTAATGATTTTGACAATGAATACATCACTTTCTAAATTCAGACAACCACGGCTAAGTCCAGGTGAGTGGGGCCCGCACCTGCCGTGTACGCGGAAGCCGTGGTCATGGTTTTCCTGAAGGGGGTCACAGAAGCCGCTTTTTCGGCTTCCAGCTCAGCCACCGTCTTCGGTTTCACTGGAGCACCTTGAGGAATATTTTGGGGGGTGGGAGCAGGGAAAATCACTTTGCCATCCTAACAGAAATTAAAAAAACAGCATTTTTTAAGTCAATCCAGTAATGCAGGGGATAAAATGTTCTTTTAAAAATAATTTTAAATACATTCTTATAATGCATAGCTTATCACTTTATAGAAATACATAATGCAGCATACATAAATATATAACATTGTTATTACACACTTAGGCAGAGATACATAATTTCCATGTGCATAAAACACGCATGGAAGAATACAGATGAAACCCTTAAAAGCAGATAGATTTGAGAAACTCTTCATTTTTACTTTATTCAATTCTGATTTTTTGTTTTATTTGTTTGTTTTTCAAAAGCAATGCATATTTTAGGTGAGTTATATATGTATATGTCTTTGAAATATTTAAATCATTCTGCACTTTTAAACAATTTTTATTGCCATAAACCCGACACATCGATACTCTATTAGAATAGATCTCAGTTCCAAAATAGCACTCTCCCATGAGCAGAAACCCTGAAACAAACGTATAACGAAAACTCAGGAAGGACCGGATCTCTATGCTTACCTTCATCACTACAGTTCCTCTAATGACATGGCCCATCGTACCAAAGTCAAAGTCATCTTTCACTTCAAAATAGAAATTATCTTTGTCAGGGCTGATGGCCTTCAGCAGCTTGGTGATGTTGTTGGAATACAGGGTGCTGGCCTGCGTGGCCATGCGGCTGGGAAGGTCTGTGTAACCTATGTGCGTAACGCCCTGAATGAACACAAACACCGTCAGAAAGCTCTGTGGCCGCATGCTCACACTCTTTCTAGAACACGTCCCAGTCACGGGCAAGGGCAAGTTTAGAATTTCTTTATCTTTATAAATATATACACATACTCACAAACAAATACATATTCCAAAAGGAGCCTTAAATGTGCCCATATCTTTATTTTTAGTGTTTTATTTCAGGCTTCAGTTTCTCTAAATACTTGAAGGCACGAACACTCTCACGCGAATCACAGCAGCAGCACCGTACCTTGTGTACGTACAGCTCCCCCGGCCGCGTGGTTTCAAAGTTCCCGCCGGCCTCAGCAGCTAAGTCCACGACCACAGAGCCTTCCTTCATCGACTCGATCATTTCTCTTTTAAATAAGACGGGAGCTTTTTTACCTAATAAAATAAAATAAAAGTACAAATTATAATTTTTTTAACTATATTCTGAGTATTACAGTAGTCCCTGGGCACTCAGGAAGCTAACGTCTGGAACTGTAACTCTTTCCAGAGATGCCTCCAGTCCACACCGCAGGGGAGACTGGTCATTCTCCTGAGGAAGCAAAGCAGGCCTGCAGGATGGAGCCCTGTGCGCAGCGTGGAAACCAAAGCGCCGCTCTTCCCAAACGGCTTACATCCAGTGGCACTACGAAAGAGAGAAACACTTCGCGGTTCTTTTTTAAAAAGCATGATGATAAGCTATTAAGGAAACTATATGCACCCAAACTGGACAATTCGTGAAAACCACAAATGTCAAGGGAATATTCAGTACAAAATTACTAATTACAAAATGGAATATTCCTAATCATTTTAACAAATGTCACCACTTCTCCTGCTTGTTCTATTCATCCACCTCAATTTCATACAGGGTAACTTCAGAGAGAGTCAAGAAAGTGCCACGACCCATACACATTGAAAAAATGTTCCACGTCACTAACCATCCGAGAGATGCAAACTGGAGCCACAATGAGATACCACCTCACACCTGATAGGTAAGTCAACAAACATCAACTGCCGGCGAGGATGTGGAGAAAGGGGACCCTCGTGCACTCTCGGTGGGAATGCAGACTGGTGCGGCCACTGTGGGAAACAGTATGGGGTTACCCAAAAAATTAAAAATGGAACTTCCTTAGGACCCAGTGATTCCACTTCTATGAATACATGCAAAGAAAGCCAGAACACTAGAAAGAATACATGCGCCCATTATTGAAGCATTATTTAGCCAAGATATGGAGGCAGCCCAAGTGCCCATCAGTAGACAAGTGGATAAAAAAGCTGTGATACATAAACCCAATGGAATATTACTCAACCATAACAAAGGGTGAAATCTTGTCATTTGTGACAACATGAATGAACCAAGAAGGTACTATGCTAAGTGAATTAAGTCAGACAGAGAAAAACAAATACCATATGATTTCACTTATATATGAAATCTAAAGAACAAAGTAAGTGAACAAACATTTTGAAGCAGACTCATAGATACAGAAAACAGACTGATGGTTGACAGGGTTGGGAGGGGGGATGCTTGGGAGCTGGGGGGAAAAGCTGAAGGGATTGAGGAGTACAGACTGGCAGTTACAAAATAGTCATGAGGATGTAAAGTACAGCAGGGGGAACACAGTCAATACTATTGTCATAACTATGTGTGGTGCCAGGTGGGTGCTGGGAATATTGGGGGGACGACTTTGTAAAGTATGTAATTGTCTAACCACTATGCTGTACACCTGAAACTCATACAAAATTATATTGAATGTAAACTGTGATTAAAAAATAAAATTGAAAAATAAAATAAAAATTTTTTAAAAATAAAGTGCTGAGAAATGAAAGCAGTAGGGCACCACAACCCCAAAAGGCTTAGGGACCACTGACACGCTTTCACTCCCACAGAAGAACTACCCTGGGGGGTCGAGCCTTACGCCTGGTGGTGGGAATGTGCTGGTCGAGAAACACAAACTCCCTCATGGAACATTCTCCTCAGGAGATACTTCACACTTTAAATTCAGTCACTGATTCGTACATAAAACATAAGGCACCAAACACAGGAATTTTTCAAGCTCATAAACATCCATATGCTCAAGGATGGCATACATGTTCAAGTTTCATGAAACAGTGTAAATACCTATGCCAAAAAATAAAATGAACTTGTGGCACTGGTATCAGGAAAGCAAAGGGTTAATAGGCTAATTATCTTTATCTCCTCTTTTGAAAGTTTTTGACTCTGTGCTTACAAAATTTTAGTAAAAACACTCATTTTATAAATGAAAACCTATTAAAATTACAATTTGTGTTGTAATCTGTTTTTCATTGGGATAAATGTGATTTATAAAAAGTGCTCCTGGTCGGGCAGCTCAGCTGGTTACAGTGTCAGCCTGATTCGCCCCGGTCTGATCCCGGTCAGGGCACACACAAGAACCAACCAGTGAATGCACCAATGAGGGGAACAACAGTCCAGGTTTCTGTCTCTCCCTTCCTCTCCCTCTCTAAAATCAATCAATAAATTTTTTAAAAGAAAAATTGCTTTTATTTATAGCACGTGTGGAAAAAGAAGTGCTAAAGATACAAGTGGATGTTTATATAGTACCCCCTTTATTCTTGATGCAAACTTTGTACTTCCAAGATAAAGTCCAAATGCTAAGCCTCCTTCTACGAAGGACGCCATGCTCAGGTTGAATTGCTCTTTCGACCATTCTCTCTCACTGCCGCACCCCCCCCCACCCCCCCACCCCCCCCCACCCCCCCACCCCCCCCCCCCACCCCCCGCCTTCCACCCCAGCCCCGCTGGATGGCTGCCACACGGTGTATCAGATGGCCTCCGGGTCTGTCTCCTGAGTCTCCATGAAAAAGCAAGAATGAGGGGATGTTTTTCCCCAAGACAACACCCTGAACTCCTAGTAGCTTAACCGCTTCTCAAAATTCTCTGGAAGTATTCCTTTCCTCGAACCCCCCACGGGAGGCCAACAAAGGCATCTTCAATATGTAACTTTTACTCAAGCGTGGGAATTCAGGGAGGCAAACCACATACATCTGAGGAGTCTTCCCAAATTAAAGGTCATGCTGTTCAGCTCTGCAGTGGTTTGCAGCCATGGGCCATATGGCTGTACCCACAGGAAGGGGCAAATGTAAAGCGCGAACCTGCATTTTCCAGGTAGATAGCGTATTTACTGCCATCGCCCTCCCGGCTGATGCGCACTCCAGAGTCTCTTCTCTAGTAACCAGCCCCTTGTTTGTTCCAGCTCTCCCCCGCCTTCCTGGCACCCGGCAGCCCCGGGTGGACGTGGCTGACACTAGTGGCGTGACTACAGCCCACTGGGATCTGGGTCCACCGGCTTGTCTTCTAACTGCACCAACATTATGGCCACTGATCCACAAATTTGATTTGGCATCTGATTTCTCCTGCTCTCGAAATTCTGGATTCTGTCTTTCTTCTGAGACATCTACAGCTAAGGCTCCGTCCCTGGACTGCAATGCTACCCATTTTAAGAGAGAGCCAGTGGCCCGAACCATTTAGGCTCCCTAGAAAAATGTCTGATGTACCGCCTACTGTCTTCTCTGACTCCTTCAACCTTCACAAAACAGTTGGGCCGTTGCTGGCACCCTCTACATCCACACACACACACGGACACACACACACACCTGCGTGCCACTCTGAAACCCAATCCCTTCTGAAAAGATAGGAGATTCTCTCACATAGACTAATTTATTTAGTGTCTAGTCAAATAACTCTGGGTAAGTTTAAAAAGTTTACTTAGGTTATAGAGGAATGTTTAAGACATGGAATTGTTATTTTAAAAGCACGCAACAGCCCTGCCCTGTATGGCTCAATTGGTTGGAGCATCATCCTGTAAGCCAAAAGTCGTAGGTTTGATTCCCAGTCAGGGCAAATGCTTGAGTTGCGGCCCCCAATCAGGGCGTGTGTGGGAGGCAACTGACTGATGTTTCTCTCCCTCTCTCTCTCTCTCCTCTCTCTCTCTCCCTCACTTCTTCTCTCTCTAAAATCAATAAACATGTCCTTTGGTGAAGATTTAAAAAATAAAAAGAAAGCATGCAACAAAATTGCATGTGTAGGATGCTCTCATTCAGTAAAAATAAAACATATATGTATATGAATGTTTCACATATATATATATACACACACATAAACTATTACTTGTGTTATATAGTTTCTATTAAATTCTATATAATAGAATATTTAACAACACCAGGATATCTTTGAGTGATGAGAATAGAGAATAATTTTCTTTGTGATTTTCCTTACCTCCTAAATTTTCTATAAGAGCTTGTTTTAATTTTATAATTTAAAAAATTAAATAAGGGCAAAAGGGAACACAATGACGAATGTAACAGAGCAGCTGCCTTCCAGCACTTACATGTGGATTAGTTTTTTGAAAATTCTGAAAAGTGCAGAGATAAAAATTAAAAGCAGAAGGGAAAAAACAGGGCCAAAAAAGAAGCAGGGTAATACATAAAAGTCTGAATGAGCAAATCCTCCAAAGAATAGGTCAAGAGACAGAAAAAGGCTGAGAAGGCAATTTCAAAATATTGTACTATCTCACCCTGATGGCTAATGTGACAAAAATGTCATGTATGATAAATGTGGCATCACACAAGGGAAGGGACAAAGTTGAATAAGACAATTAGTCAGGTATTGGGGGAAAATCTACCCAAACAAAATATCATACTTCACACTAACCTCCACATTCTATGGATCAAAATTAATTCTAATTAAGATAATCGACCCATAAAGAAAAAGAAAACAAAAAACCTTGGTGAATATCTCTGTAGTCTTTGGATTAGAAAGTACTTCATACATTTAAAGTAATGGAGAAAATTGCAAAGGAAAATATTGATGGATTTAAATATGAACAGTGTATATTACAATCCTCAAAACATAAATGACAAAAATTTAATTAAAATGTCACAGAAGTTTAAATAAAACAAAACACTAAGATCCTAGTAGATAAATGAACAGCAATACAAATGGTCATTTTAAAGAGAAATGGAAACCACATGAAAAAAAAATGTCCACCCTCAGTGAGAATCAAAGAAATGTGAGTAAAAACATGAGATACTTTGTTTTGTCCCTCTAATCGAAAGAGTCAAAAATTATAAAAATATTGAAATGAAACCATTTCAATATTTGGATGAGCTTAAGAGCTAAACAATCGTTCAGGAGAGCGCAGTTTACTGAGCACGTACCAACTGGCCAAAATGTTGCTACCCGTTCATCCAGTAAATCTACTTCTACAATCTGATTAATCCTGAGAAAATCAATGAAAATCCAGGCACATGAATAATGCAGAAAAATGTTAGAGCATTGTTTTTAGTAAACAAAAACTGAAAATAAAAAGAAAAAGCCCAACTTGGAGGGAACTAACAAAATACAGTACATTCGAACAAGAAAATCCTATAAAACCATTAAAATGTGTTTATTTACAAAGAGTTCTTAATGACTCTGCATATTATATTAAGGGGAAATTTTTATGACATAATATTAAGTGGAGAAAAATAAGAAAGATATTGTATTTTGATCTCACGCTATAAAATACATGAAAAGAAGCTGAGGGGAAATGGAAAAATATTCATAGTATTTGTCACTAAGTAGAGGGACGACCTATTGCCTTCTTGGTGCCTTACTGGGTTTCCAACCAAAGTCACATACAATTTTTATAAAATAAATAATAAAGTATTCCTGCATACTCACAACCAGTTTCTGCTTTAAGTTGGAGACATAGGTTAAGTTGAAGACTAGGCCTTGGCTGGTGTGGCTCAAGAGATCGAGTGCTGGCCTGCGAAGCAAGGGGCCGCTGGTTCAATTCCCAGTCAGGGCACATGCCTGGGTTGCAGGCCAGGTCCCCAGTGGGGAGGCACACAAGAGGCAAACACACATTGATGTCTCTCCCTCCCACCTTTCCCCTCTAAAATTAAATAAAATCTTTTTTTAAAAAAAGAGTTGTACTAGAAGAATTAAAATAACATAGAAATGCCATTAGACCAATTGATTTACTGACCAACTGGAAGGGCTTCTCTCAAAGGCACCTGCCCTTCCTGCCACAGCACTTGAAGCAAAGGTTAAGACAGCCTTTCAAAGAGTGCATCGCCACACTTACAGAGGGAGACAGAGACAGAACTGAGGATGGATAGCCAACAGGGGGGTGAGAACAGCTTTTTTACAATGTAGAATAGAACAGGATATATCCGATGATTAATGCAAATCCTTCAAATACAAAGAGATGTCCCATGTACCTCCGAGACAACCTGGCGCAGATCCTGGATACAAAGGTAAAAGGTCAAGTGAATATATCAGGTGTTTCAAGACATAACTGTAGAAGGAGTTGGAACAGTTCATTTTAAGGCAGATAGGGTTATTTTTTTTTAAGATTTTATTTATTTTTAGACAGAGGGGAAAGGAGTGAGAGAGAGGGAGAAAAACATGGATGTGTAGTTGCCTCTCGCATGCCCCCAACCCAGGCACGTGCCTTGACTGGGAATCAAACCAGCGATGCTTTGGTTCACAGGCCGGAGCTCAATCCACTGAGCCACACGGGCCAGGGCCAGATAAGGTTATTTTTAAAGACACAGTTGGGATTTCCCTTTTGACTGCTCATTTCTGTTAATTTTATCATTTATCTACTAAGGATGAGATATACAAAAAGACCAAAGTTGTTACATTTCCACAAACCCACCTTCCCATCTCCCCCAAAAACATCACTGTGATAGGAAGTAATGAGAGAAAAATTTTCAGTGTATCCCCTGGCACAGTACAAACTGCGGATGGAAAATCTGGCATGACGGTCAACCTGCTGAACCATTTCTTGGTTCACACTCCCTAGTAAGATCGCCCGGGTCCCTCCTAGCTGGGAGTGTATTTCCAAACTTTTGTCAGGGCACTGTTGCGACATCATGTAGTCACAGCCATCATTCAAATATCTACTCACTGATTGACTCTGTTAATACTTACTTAGTGCCCACCAAGTACAGGCTATGTAGGGAAGGAAAATTTTACTTCTAGCTCTGAGGTCTAATGTTTTAGGCCTAAAAGAGCCTGCATTTGAAGGTTAGTGAACAGTGGTGTTATTAGAATAGCTGAAGGATTAAAAGCACTCATCTAAAAATTTTAAGTATAGAGTTTCCCAATTGGGTGGCCATTCTTTGGGGTGCGTAGGGGTGCCATAGATCAGTGGAAGGTGTCCCTGAACCTCCGCGTGCGCCAAGAACTGACTGTAGACTGACAAAATGCCTCACCCATGCACGGTTGGCATACGGCTGTGATTCACACAAATCCATCCTTAAATGTGATTCAGTTCACAGTATCTCTTCATACTCCTGCATTTGCTCACTAATCGAATACTAAGTTGAAGTTATGAAAGTATTAAAATTAGAAAATTCTAAAAAAAGTACTCATTTCTAAAAATTGCTTTAATAGTTGTCTGCATTTTCTCCCCATCCCTCCACCCCACCCCAGCCAACCCTACCTCCCTCCCCCGCCTCCACCCTCCCCCTTGATTTTGTCCATGTGTCCTTCATAGTGTAATTGAATAACAATAAAAAAAATTTTAATGTAATTTAAAAATTAATAAATAATAAAAATTGCTTTAACAGCTTATCGCTACATATAGCAAAAGAATATACCATTGGTCTCTCTACGGCACTAAATTCAGAAAGAGTGACCGAGCTTAAACTAAACACCAACAACCAGTGATTTACCAGAAATTTTGCGATGTACTACACCCCTGTGAGTGAATCAGGCCTGACATGATCCTCTGAATTCAACATGTTCTCAGATTCTGTCTTACTAGGAAAAGAACCAAGCCCTCTCAGACAACTTCAAGGGCATCACAAAAGAAAGAAATTAAGAGGAAGCCACTAAAAATATTAAGAACAAGAGACCAAGATGAAATGGGTTTACCACAAAATTTTATGATGTTTCCAAAGAGCGTTTCGCATTATTTACTGGAATTACTCAATGGCATGTGATCAGATGGAGAAATTCTTAACTTCCGGACCTGGAAGGCATAGAATCAGACCAGGTCAAGAAAAACTTCCTGCTGCCCCAAGGACATGATATATATAACAATATAGTAGCAAAGAGACTAATAATATAAATCATGGGATACATTTACCCAAACCAAAATACACGCGTCGTGAACAAGCTCTAGGAGGACAAGGATGCCCTTCCGTGTAACGCAATATCAAACGCATGGACTAAATGCAGGACAGAGCACGTGAGGCCCTGTGAACAGGCGTGTTCACACGTTCAGAAATGTCATTTCGAGAACACAGCTCCGCACTGAGCTCTGTTGGTGTTTTGCCAGCACCCTCCTCCCTCTCTTGTCACGACTCTGGTTTTCATTTTCCCCACCCAGTCCGTGAGCCTCAGGAGAAATGACCTACAGAACCGCTCCAGAATGAGCCTGGCTGACCTGAGGGTCTTCTCGTCACCTGATTAGTGCCCGGTGCAGAAATCCAGGTGGAAGCCGAGGGGCATCTCATTGCCCACCTGCACGGGCTGGTTCACCCCATTGGAACATCACCCAGTAAGGCCAACAAGAACCACCACGCAACTCAGCAAATCCACCTCTGGGTACTTATCCGAGGAAAACGAAACTGCTAGCTGCCCAGTCTTAAGTTATCCTCAACAGCGTTGCTATCCAAAATTGGAGTCAACAGAGCATTCTCTATCTTTCCTTGGATAGCCCTGGAAAAATGAAAGAATTGTACCCATCAAGACCTAAGGAAGGCACCAGGGTTATTAGCTTGGCAGCGTTAGCTGAGCCACCACCGTGTGCAAGGCTCCACGCCAAGCACGGGCCAGGACGGGATAAAGCAAACACTCTCACCACGTGAACAGGGGTACAGGGCAACCACGGGCAACCGAGGGCAATGACACTGAGAATGGCTGGCATGGGCTGGCATGGGAGACCCAGCTGAGGGCTATGAATGAAGGAAAAGGAGGGCTTCCTACCCAGCAGGCGATGGTAGAAACTACGGAGGAAGTGTTAACTGGCTTGGGAAGGATTTTGAAAGGCAGGGCAGGGCAGGGATGCATTCCAAAGGGAAGGAACAATATGTGTAAAGGCCTGAAAGTCCTTGGCCTATTTGAGGAGATCAGAGCAGCCAGCACGACTGAAATCAGACCCAGAGAGTAATAAATTAGTTTAACACGAGGCCCAAAAGCTAAATCGGGACTAGAAACTGAAAGGTGAGGAACACCGTACCAAGGAGGACAGGCTTTGTAGCGCAGGCTGGGGGCATGGGGCTAACGTGATCCAACCCTGATTATTTTAGACACCTTCATCGAATGATGCTGGGACCGCAGGGCTCCAAGACAGTCACCACTATTGAACAAAACCCCAGGATTTCCAACAGCTATGGCTCAATCACAAAGCAAGGGCAAGACCTGAGGCAGGGAAGGGGACAGTGGAAAAGCTAGATGGTCTCTTGATGCTTAGGATTTTTCCAGAAGGTGGTTTCTGTCAGCACAGGCTTGGTGTAAGCCCCACAGTCCTCAGTTCTCACTGGAATTTGGGGGAAACCTGCCTACACACAGTCAGAGCTACAGCACCCTGATGCCTCCTCACCCCACCCCGACCCTCCCCTCCTTAACTCCCTGATCAGATTTTCAACCTGATTCCACCTCCTCCTGATCAACCATTCCAAGTCTGTGAAAAGTCTCTCCAAAACACGAGGGATGCTTGGAAAAAGCCTCTCGCGTCTCAAAAGGTGTAGCAGAAAAAGACTATGAGCACAGCCGGAATAGTCCCTGGGAGCAGGGCTGCCTTACTTTCTGAGGGTGGTGTCCAAGGTCAAAAAGCTGGACAGGGAGGTGGGGGGCTCGCCCTTGCGAGCAGAGCACCACCAAATGGCACTGTCGGGGAGGCCCCATCCTGAAGTCACCCACATGGTGTGAAATCCTAGCCTCTAACCCAGCAGCCAGCCCCACCCTAGGGGTGTAGGTGATGGAGCATCAGTGAGGTACAAAGTCCCCGGCAGCACGGTAGTTTGCTGGCCACAGAAATATTTCACTCCCCACACAGCCCACAAAAGAAGAACATCATTGTTTTCTCAAGCCCACTGACTGACGTGCACCTACGAGTCAGGTCGCAGCCTGAAACTCGCTGCCTGTGTCCCTCTCAACACAGTCACCCACACCCCGCCTCCACACAGCCACAAGGATCCCAGTCTCAGGGATCTCAACTCGGAGCACTTCTGACATTTAACTTAATCCCCTCTGGATCCCACTCAAGGAAAACCTCAGAATAACTTTGCCCTAAGCGTCTTCCAGGCATCAGACACGCTGTCAGGTGGCCCAGGCAAAGGCTCAGGACAAAACCCTGCAAAGGTACAAGGCCCAGGACACTGATTTTCAAAGGGCATTTGTACCTTTTCGGGGGGGGGGGGGGGGACAAAAAAAAACAGAACTTATTTATTAAGAATTGTATATTTATTCTTCCACGTTGAAACTTCAGTCGCCTTCAAAGTACTCTCCATTTGCTGCAATACACCGACCGAGACTTTTTTGCCCACTGCTCAAAACAGTTTTTTGAACTTGTCAATTTTGATGCCTTTTAGCTTCTGCTGTTTTTTGTTTCACCTCTTCCACATCAGCAAAACTTTTCCCCTTGAGGACTTTTTTCATCCAGAAAAACAAAAATCGCTCAAGGGGCGAGATCAGGTGAATAGGGAGGGTGGGGCATGGTGTCATGCCATTTTTGGTCAAGAACTGCTGAACACTCAGCTTGGTGTGGGCAGGTGCGCTTGTAAATCACCTATCATGAGATGGGCAAACACGTTGAAAGAGTCTTCAAAAAAATTCACTGGAACCAAATGCAGCCTCTCACAACAACGCCAGCTGGTACACTGATGCAGATGGGTTCTGAGAACACTCACTTAGCAGGGGAAGCCTGTAGTACAAAGGACCCACCCTACAGAAGATAATTCCAGGTTTTGGGGTGCCTCCCCCTCGTATACAATCTTTTCAATCTCTTTTAATGCTCACACTTTCAGGTTTCAGTCCCCCAAAAATAGGAAAGATCTTTAAAAAGATCATCTTCTCCCGTACAATATTTTAATTCACTTTTTTTTTTTTTTGGTTTTCAAAAAATTAAAAATAAACAGAAAGGTCCTTTTCAGACCAGCTGTCTGAGTGCGAGCTGGGGACTGAAGCACTGGGCTCTCTGCAAGTGTAGTGCACGGAGGCAGAGCGCAGCTTCGGAAAAGGCTGAAGACAGGAAAGACTCAATGGAACACATTGATTAAACTTCTCAAGAAGGCTCCTTTAAGAGTTGTTATACAGGCCCTGGTGGGGTTGCTCAGTGGGTAGAGCATCGTCCCAATATGCCAGTGGTTGTGGCTATGACCCCCGGTCAGGGCACATACAAGAACCAACCAATGAGTGCATAAAGAAGAGTAACAGCAAATCGACGTTTCTCGCTCTCTCTCCCTCTTCCCCTTTCTCTCTCTCTAATTTTTTTTTTAAAAACTTGTTACACAACTTGACCTTCCACTAAAGTTCACTTACTGCAAACTACTTAGAAAAAAATAACAGCCCAGGCTGGGTGGCTCAATTGCTTGGAGCATTGTGCCATACTCAGAAAAGTGCGGATTCACTCCCCAGTCAGGGCACACACCTAGGTTGTGGGTTCGATCCCTGGTCAGGGTACATATGGGAGGAAACCAATCAATATTTCTCTCTCACGTCAATGTTTTTCTCTCTCCTTTCCTCTTTTCCTCCTTCCCTTCCTCTCTCTAAAATCAATAATCATATCCTCAGGTGAATATTTAAAAAGTGATAATAAGATATTATGGAGGGCATGCCCTAATATGTGTTTTACAAAAGAAATCATGAGTTCTATCACTCACTTCAAGCTTTATGATCAATGATAATTCTACACGCTGTGTCCAAACCTCAGTTCTTTAGAAAGGTCTGGCTGACTATATGGACAAATGCTACAGCACCCTCTGCTGGCCACTTGTCACATCTAGTCAGCTCAGGACTCCTCTCCCCAACACACAACGGCATCCAAGGTCAGATGACACACCAGGTTGCCCCATTCCTTCTTCAAAGCCACCTGTGCAAGGGCTGAGCCAGGAGTCACAGCAGGACAAATCCTGAAGGGCTCTCCTCCGGCAGATGGCACAAACACCACTCTGGGCCCTGGCCAGCCTGACCCGCACCCCCCTGCAGGCCTCATTTCTACACTCACAGCGGCCTCGGTGTGCTGAACCCTGTGACCCCGCTGCTTGGCTGCTCGTCCAGCCAGCTCTGGTGGGATGGGGGTGTCTGGAGAGACCAGCCCTCCTATCAGGCATCACCAGGCACACAGAGGACAGAAAGAGGAGCTTGGGAGGCACGTTTTCCCCACAAACTCATAGGTATGATGATAAACCTCCTGCCCCTGGGTCTATCGTAGCTAGATTTGGGGGGAAGTGGGGCAGAAGAGACCTTCTCCTCCCCCGGGACCTCATGACAAAGCAACCTCTAGTTGTCCACAGTTCCCTGGAGAAGGTGAGGCTCCTTTGGTGGATCAAACATGAGAAACGCCGTAAGCTCGCATTACATGGCCCCCTTTCTTCCAGGAAGGGAAACGATTAGAGTCGGCATGGTATTCACTATCCAATAACACAAGGACAGGTGAAAGGTAAGAATATAAAAGGTGCTAGATCAAGCTACTGCTTATTAATTAATAAGTGCTTATTGGTTTGGCATCTATCATTTATTGAGTGAAAAACATTCTTTAGAAGAGGATATAGTAATGGACTGGAAAGTAATTCCTGACATCGAAAAAGCTCTCAGTTTGGTTGCAAAGACCAAACATGTGAAAGGAAAAAGTTAGAAAGTGAGAAAGTGCCATATCCTTAAGTAAAAAATACAGGGTCCGGCAGAAGTAAGGCCTGTTTGAGTGTGGTTGGTAAGGTAACAATAGAGGTGTAATAATTTATAGTTTTACTTTGAATGTTTCACCTAAAATGTCATATGGTGTGCTTGAGTATGATATCATGTTACAGAATTACATGCTTATGATTTTGTAATAAAAGCTTTTGTAATTAAAAAAAGGGGGGGGCCGGGGGGGTCGTTATTTGTGCTGGACCTGAATATACTGGAAATTCCATAAATAAACACACACACAAAGCTCCCCTCTCCTTCTCTTACACATACAGAAAAATGATCATCAAAATATTAATAACAGTCATCTCTGGTAGGACCCCAGATCTGCACTTTTTCTCCATGGTCTTCAGTACTGTTTGAATTTCCTACAATAAACAGGCAGCATCGTACCAAAGAAAACAGAAATCGATTAAAAACCAATTTATCAAGGATGTAAATAGAGGAAATTATGTGCAAATATAGTCTTTTTTATGTACAACTATATCTGGGTTCATAGAATGCGATCTGTGAACACAGATAAAAATACACAGAAAAAAAGACTGGAAGCAAATATACCAAATCATCAACGACCATTTTTCTCTAGGGGCTGCCGCGGTTTGGTCTTTTCTGCCTCCCAAGCGCTTTCTCCTGTTCTAGAAAGCAAACCGATCTTTACTTGAAGAAATGCAAACGTGAAACCCTCACTGGAAGACGTCACGAGCCAAAGCGCTGCCTCGGGGCCAGGGGCCGGCACACACCTGGAATGAGGGCGGTACTGATGAGAATGTCCACCTCCTTGCACTGCTGAGCAAACAGCTTCATTTCAGCCTCAATGAACTCTTTGGACATCTCTTTGGCGTATCCTCCTTGTCCCTCGCCAGACTCCTTCACATCCACCTCTAAGGGCTCAGCACCCAGAGACTTGAACTGCTCCAAAGCTGCGGCTCTGGTATCATTGGAGGGAAAGCAGAGGTTATTTTGGGCCCTTAATACAGATTCAAGATCCTCATTGACAAAGGCGTTTTTTCTAAGAAAAAGCTGAATATATTCAAAAGTGGAGGCTTTCTTCTTATATCTCTGATTGGACTGTTGCAGTGTTTTTCTAAAGGGAGGTAATGCTTTTTATGATGATTTTTTCCTGAGAAAAAAGAAAACTACAGGAACTTCTTAGTCAAATGACAAAAGGAATTTCGCTCTTTCCAACTCCAGGAACCTATGATGCTTCTCGAGGCTCCACTGTCAAGGACGAAGAGAAACCTGACCGACATTTAGATTTGACTTCATTCAAATCACTCAAATGGAGGTTTTTGTTGGTAAATGTTCTGATTTATGAGGACTTTTCCCACATGAATGACTCTTACTTAGACATATTTTACCGAAATTATTTTGTCCCCAAGCACCAATTAAACCATGTTTGAAAAAAACTACTTGTAAATGGTATAAATGTAAAGAGCCAACACATTCAAATTATGTAAAAAACATTCAGTTTTTTATAAATATATAAAACATTGTGGGTGGAGGTGGGGGAGGGAGGTGGGTTCGGCTGGGGTGGGATGGCAGGGTGGGGAGAAAAGGCATACAACTGTAATTGAATAACAATAAAAATTTTTTTTAAATTTAAAAAAACACTGTGGCCATGCATTGTGTACCAGCTGGAAAACTGGAGCCACCAAAGATCTCAGCTCTACGGTGTTCACCTCGCCCACACCCGTCCTACAGTGAATCCCAACTCCCCTAGCGGCAACAATCCCTCCGGCTACCTGGTGAAAACTCAAATTCCCAGGCCCCTCCCCACACCCGTTCAATTACAACCTCCAGCAGACGGACCAGAAGCTCTGTTTCCAGTAAGAGTCACAGATAATTCTCGCTGTGGGGGAACTTTCGGAAACTGTGGTCTGAGCCCATCAGTCCCTGGCAACTGTCCTGGTCAGGGAGCAGACCCAACGGGCAGGACACAAAGAGCATGGCAGGACGGGGTTGAGCAAAATGTCCTCTCCCTTTCTGCTGGCACGAGGGGAGTCTGCTGAAGCCCAGAGGGCAGCGGAGAGGAGAGCCAGACAGACCCTGGTCCTGGCCGGCACACGGAGCTGCTGATTTGGGCCTTTCCATGAATTCTCATGTAGGAGAAATGATACATTTTATGATAGTTGAAGCCGGTTTGAATGGGTGTCTCCTATTCCTTATAGCCAAAGGGATACAGCTCTTTAAACAGTTTAATAAGAAATCACTACTATTTTTAATAAGATTCATTCAAAATGATATGCATGTATCTGTGTGTGAGTGTATATAAATATATATCAAATGATCCTGATTTTGTTCAAAAGGTATAAAAAAATACCAAAAAAAATCATTAGCAATTATATCTGGCTGATAAAATTATAAGTTATTTTTATTTTCTCCCTTATGTTGCTCTGTATTTTTCAATAATGAACATGTATAATTAAGTACTCAATGCCATTTTAGAATCTTTGCCCTCAAAATAATCTCATAGTTTTACAATATTATATCTCGATATTTCAGATGTGAATACCTTTTGATGCAAAAATTCTAGTTCTAGGCATTTGTCCTAAGGAAATGACGAGCTACCTCCACATACCTCTGTTCGTATACACATGCGCACACACACACATGCGCACGATGGAATCCTATGCAGCCTTTAGAAATATGCACAGGTAAAGAGCCTCAGAATCTACTGCTAAGTAAAAAGAGTTAAACAGTACTATTAGTAAAATTGCATTTTTAATTAATGTGTAGGAAAGGGAACATGTACTAGAATACCAATAGTCACCTCTAGGTAGGGGGATTTTAGGGTATTTTATTTTCACTTTTTGTACTTCTCACATTTTTGTGGATTAGGGGAATAAGCATGTATAATTCTTTATGATCAGAAAGAAAGTAAACTGGGTAAGTTATGAAATTAACATATATCTCTTTTAATCATGTAAAATAGGGCTAATTAACCCTGCCTCATAGAACTATTGTAAAGGACAAATAAAACAAAGCATATAGCACAATGCCTGAAAGACTGTAAGCATTTAGGACAGGTATCTGAAAACGACAGCCCCTGACCTGCCAATTACTTTTGTAAATAAAACTTTATTGAAACACACACATACAGAGAAAGGTAAGAAAGAAATGATGCTTTTACATTTCTCAACTTTTAATATAGGCATTAGTAAGACACTCTCTATTATTTATGAGGGGAATGTCCCAGCTAACTGAAAGAATCCAAAAGTCATACCCTGTTAATATCACCGGCCAACGTGTTGTCCTTAGGTTTTTGGATGTTTAACTGAACATATATACCACTCAGTTATCCAAAAAGCATTTACAATCAAGTGTGTTTTCTAATATACACTTTCTAATATATTTGGATTACATATTTATAACATGATACCAACCCCCAGTCTCGAAATAGTTACTCCTGAGCTATAATTCTTAGAAAAGTATTATAGCAGTTAAACCGCTTCCTTCTTCATTGTATACTTGAGGTATCTTAATAAAGGTAAATAAAAATGGAGTTAAGCAACAGCTATGTTCTAGCCGTCTTCTCTATACACAATCTAAACCAATGACATCAATGAACAAATTCTCAGTGGTTAACCCAACACCAAGTTTCCAATCATCGCTCAGTCAAGTACAACATATACATTCCCATTTTAAGAATACTGTCCACTACAATGAAGACTTGAGCCCCTGCTCTCCGCAGGCTCAGAGGTCTTCCAAAACTTCACATCAGCAAACATCAAAAATTAAAAGACAGGACCGATGGCATGCGTAACTCTGGCTCTCCTTGGCTCTCGTCCTGGTGACCTCGGAAATGCCTTTTCCTATTTCCGCAGGACAGCTTTTTATTAGCACACCACTTCTCTAAATGCCAGGCGAGCACTGTGAACCATATTCTACAGAACACTTTTTACTCTGAAAAGTTACATTCTTTCCACCCTCGAGTGGTGGTAAATTTTTTCGATCATTCTATATTGCAGGTTAGCAGTGGTATTATTCCTCTACTGACCTCAACTGATAATGAGTAACTACACGGCTCAACCTCAAAAAAGAACTAGAATGCAAATGACAACAATATTCAATAAGCATTTAATGAGATCCAGTATCTAGTGTCTTCCGAAAGATTACTTTTAATGGAACTTCCCTTTAATGAAATTCTAGGAAAATGTCGATATGTCTGCTTTAAAGAAATATACAAGGAATACGATCAAGTACTTTCTCCTAAGGGCTCTGCTGTTGCGCAATCAGCTTTATCTGCTTCTATCCAATCAATGCAGAGCACGCCCCTTACACACACACCCCAGTCTATTCTCTGAGGTGTCTCCTATACTCCTTCAGGCTCACAAATATCTGTGTTCACACCCAACCTAATTCCAACTCATTCTGAGCAGAGATGGGGCACAGGAGAGCAACAGTTAGAAGCTGAGGACAGAGATAGCTCTGGTCCCATTGCTAATCCATGAGAAGAAACAAAACTGAGTGTGAGCTTTCAATTCTTTTGTTTTGTGTTGTTTTTCTCATTATGTCTGCTGTACTGAGTCTCCGTCTTTAAATGTTTTCCGCTAAGCAATACTTTTTCACTTTGAGTTAACTTTGGAAAAGTGGACATATTTTAAAAGCTTTCAATGTGCTCCCTAAATTGATAAATTCTATGGAAAACATCCACCTGAAACGTGTTTTTTCCTCGACAGCAGTCTCTAAGAAAGCGCTCACCTAGTGTCGAATCCTCGCACGATTGCCCCCATCGACTTGGCTGCCCCGGCAGAGGCGAGCCCGGCCACGCCCCCGCCGATTATCAGAATCTAGGAAGGAAGGCAGAATCGGTTTGTTTTCAATCACGTTCAATGTCAACCGATGACAAAAACTCATCTGCTAATAACTCTCAGTGCCTGATAAACAGCCGGCATTCAGTAACAAACCAGGTGGTGCTGTGGCAATGACCAGCCCCCATAGAAGGTACTGAGTGGAGAGACAACTCTTTAACTGAAGGCCACTGTTTTTTTTAAATTTGTCAAAGGAGCACTACTGGCAAAGGCATCAACCGTCACCAAAAATAGCCCGACAATCAGCATTCAGGGTAAAAGCTACACCCAGCAAGATCAGCATTATTATATGTGTTAAAGGTCAACAGGTTCTTTCGGAAAAGCTCCTTCTACTAACATTCCCAGTGTAGCATTCTAGCTCCCCCTCGCCTCTCAAATGGTTAGGTTTCACTAAGTTCATAAAATAGCAAAATAAGTTACAAAGATGGGTACAACTTTGGTGAAACATCTACTCCAACCCCAATTTCAAGCTCAAATGCTTCTGAAAGGAACAGCAGGTAATCACTGCCTAATTTTTACCCATTCTGAATGAATTGTTCCTGAAATACAAAGTAATGTCATTAATCCCCCGAACCACGGGAGGCACAGAGCCAAGGAAACCAAAGAATTCCTCAGAAACAAGAGTCTCCTTTGCCTTCTAAGAAACAAAATGAGAACAACGTTGTCTCCAGTGCGGAGTAAGCCGTCAGAGAAAAGCCCTATTATGCTTCCCAGTCAATCGAAGGCAACTCCTTGTTGAGGGAGGGAGGGAGGGAGAGGAAAAAAAAAAAAAAAGAACACAGAGAAAGAATGCCACCCACAGAAACAGTGAAGCTTATGGACTGCTACCCACCCATCATGCCCACACCTCCTTCTCCCCTTTAAGAACACTGGACTAGTCTAATGGTGCTCCAGTGACCCTGGGCAGTGTCTCAAAAATCCTCTGAATTGCTCTCAATGGTGATGGTTTGTTTGGGGTGGGGGTTGGTGGGGGGAAAGGGGCAAGCATCTACAGGGAAAGGGATAAAGAGGGGCCAGAAGGAACAAACAGGCTCTGGCAAAAGACCCCACAATTTAAAAGAGGGAATGGCACTAGAACAAAGCAGGAATATCCTCTCTCTCCACTTGAACACTTAACACTTTCTCCACCTGGCCTGTTTTTAAAGCAATTAACTAGATTTCTCAAAGTGGACATTGTCTTCTTTTCGTTTTCCTAGGTAATTTATTTTGTGTGAGAATGCGGGGTTAATAACGACAGAGTACTTAAAAGCAGGGTGCCCCCATGAACCTGCACCCCACAGACAGGTGCGCGTCCCGCGGTGGATGACAACAGTTAAAGTCCCGTTTCCTGTGCCGTCTGATGTGCTCTCATTGTCATCGAGCGAAGGAAGGGTGGGGGGGTCACAACGTAATCTACCCTTTCACCCGGCCATCCCCACCGCTCAACTCTCCACTCTGCTCTCAATTTAGACTAAAGAAACCGCACCCTCTCCTCCTGCCAAATATCCTGATTACACCATCTCCCATTTCCGGTCCTCCTGACCCAAAATTAGACAAAAAGTAAGGAAACCAAAACAATCTTTTCAATGAACCAAAATGTCACAATAATTGGGAAATCAAGAATTAGCTGAATGGTATCTTGAAGCTTTAAAAAAAAATAGTAATAAACGGGCTACACAGAACAAGTTATCCAAAATCCCTTTAAGAATTCAAGTAAATCAAAAACAGAAAAAAGACTAGAATGTGTACGAATGTCAACAATCTTTTTTTTCAAGCAATTTTAAGCAGCTCTGAGGCCCCACCATACATCTGCACACGCCACAAAGGTCATTAGTGTGCAGGTAACATAACAAACCGGGAAAATAGCCGTCTTTTAAAACCCTACACACCCTCGCCACTAATGAGTTCCTACCATGAGCAACGGGCCACGTTTCACCTACCTTTGCCGGAGGGACCTTCCCAGCAGCTGTGATCTGACCGGTAAAAAAACGTCCGAAATGATTTGCTGCTAGTACAACAGCCTTGTAACTTTAAAAAACAAAAAAGAAAAGAAACAAATGAATAATTCCATACAGCAAAAGATGTTACGCTCCTACATCCTCATAAGTCACCCATTACAACTGAATCATCAAAGAATAGCTAACATTTTGCAGAGTACCTACTATGTGTCAAAATGGTTCTAAATGCTGTAGATACACTTACGCCTTTAACCTTCACAACCATCGGGCGCATAGGTACAATTATCATCTTCATCTTACAGGTAAGGAAACTGACACACAGAGATGAAGAGACCTGCCCAAGGTCCCCCGGTTAATGAACGGCAGAGCCAGAAGCCTAACCCAGCATCCAACCTACAGAGACTACTCTTTTTTTTTAATTTTTAATTTTTTTAATTTTTATTGTTATTCAATTACAGTTGTATGCCTCTTCTCCCCATCCCTCCACCCCACCCCAGCTGAACCCATCTCCCTCCCCCACCCCCACCATCCCCACCCCCCCCACCCCCCCGATTTTGTCCATGTGTCCTTTATAGTAGTTCCTGTAATCCCCTCTTCCCACTGTCCCCACCCCACTCCCCCCTGGCTATTGTTAGATTGTTCTTAACTTCAACGTCAGAGACTATTATCCTTGACATTCTCCACCTTCTTTATAACAAATACTGCAGAAGCTTGGTTGTGATTTTTTTTTTTTTAATTAAAGAAAGACAAGAAAATGCTCACAATGCTTTTCTTTGGGTACTGGAATCATAGGTATTTCAAATCTTCTGTTTTACTTTTTTATATTGTCCCAACTTTCTTTGGTGATGATACAGTATTTATATAACAGGAAGAAAACTTTGAAATTAAAAATTTAGGCTTGCTATATGCCTGTATATAATAAAACTCCAACTCCAACCTCAGAACAAAAATAGAAAACACCCCCTTGATCTCTATTGGTTGAAAGCGTGGGATTCTGAGACAGAGGGGCCTCAGTTCCCGCCACGTCCTCCGCTGACTAGCTGGACGACCGCGGGCACATCTGGTGTGCTCGTGTGTGAAGTGGGGACAAAGAGCGTCTAAGTGTTTCCATGAGGAGTGACTGACATAATGCAGGGAAAACACCTACCCAAAGCCCGTCACTGTAAGTGCATGGTAAATATTAGTGCTTTTAGCTAAATACACGCTCCATGCAATAAAAACTAGTAAAATATACCATCTTTTCTTTATCAGGATACTTTTAACACATTACACGAATTTCACTGTCATACCGTTTATACCTAAAAGACACTTTTACACATTCTCACTCAGTAACACCCACTCTAGCGTCCTGTTATAGTGCAACTATTTAATGATAAGCTCCACCTGCTGGCGTGCAATAAAACCTTGCCTTAATCCTATTTTTATAAAATAGTACATGACATAATAATTGGTGCAAAAGTATGCACTAAGTTAAATTATATTAAAAGCTGGAAAATAATATTTTGGAGATTACATGATTTGTTAGTCTATTTCTGAATCCAAGTGATAGAAACTTTCAAACATGATAAAGCAAACATGATCAAGATTCAAAGGCCACTGTAAGCAATTAAATTTGGAGTTAATGTTTTAAAAGATGCAGTTGCTACACTGAAGAAAACAAACTTGATTACATAGAAAATGTGCAAGAAAACATTGATGGAGGGGAAAGGTGAAAGTGGGCTTGTTTTTGGTGAGAGCAACAAAGCTCAGAATCGACCTCAGTGAACTGGAAGGAAGGTGTCTTCAACATAGTGTGGCCGTGTGTGTGTGTGAGTGTGTGTGTGTGATTTAGACAGAAAATGATTTCTGTCTAAATGATTTCTGATACTAAATAATACATCTCAAAGTATACCCTTTGCACATGTCAACTCAGGACATAAGTAGCGATTCTTTAAGTGTGTTCCAAGGGTCCCCACAGGTTCAAATTCCACCCAGCCCTGGGGCCCCAGTGGGTGGGATAGAGGAGAGACATGTTTCTGGACACCCCTCCATCCCTCAACCCAGCTAAGGCCACTCTGCCCTGAGTGGGTTTGTTTCCATTGCCTCATCACACTTCATTTGCTCAAAAGATTCTGCAGCTAAAAACCACTAGTCTAGAGCTGCTGGTTTTGATAACCTTTCCAAAGGTACATCTCACATGACAAAACCAACAGCACCTGCCCTTAAAAGTTTATGTTGTACATCTTCTATATAAAAGTTTAAGTCCCTCATTGCAAAACATAGCTCTTCTACAAACTAAATAAATACGGCAAACATTTATTTTGTTCCTTTATATGTAAGTTATATCACAAAAAATAGCTTTAAACCAACCATTTGCCATATTACACAAGGGCAACAAATTGTGTTTTCACTTTGTCATTTTTCTTTATCGATCTCATTTACATCCCAAGTGAGCAGCTGAAACCCAAAGTAGAGTCTGTGGCACATGATATGCTGTACCTAAGATAAAAACCTAAGAAAACTTTCAGCTCGAGCGCCAGGCTTTATTCAGGTTATTCTTCTTATCACGCACTGTTTTTTTTAAACATTTTCATTTTTGGTGCCTCATTCATATTAGCAAACTGTCACTACTAATAGTTTTCATGTGTAAAATCTCATCCAGCTACTTTCTTAGATGAGCTGATTTCATAAGCATCCTCTGATTTCCCGATCCTTCCCACCCTCCGAGCCGAGTGAGCGTCACGCCACACTCACAGGGCTATTCCCATCCCTCCCCAGTGGCAGGCGGGACTACGCAGAGCCCGACCCCTCCGAGCAGACGGGCCCTAGCCAGGATGAGTCTCCACACAGCGCTCCAGGCAGCAGACTCAGTGCATCAGAGCTGGACGGCCAACGAAGTCGATCGCCCTCTTGGCCGTTCAGGTTAGAGGAACAGTTCGCCTTCAGTTACCAGCATAGGTTTGGCACCAGATGAAACTTCTTCAAGTGCAGACATTTTCCCTACTAAGTATTTTATGAATTTACTGGAGCAAAACCTAATTAAAATGCTGAAATCTCTTAATATGTATATATTAGATTGAAACATAGGAAACTGCCAATATCCAACCATTTTTGACCTATAAAAACTGCAAGTTATGTTAACTAAGCTTATTGTGGTAATCATTTCACAACAGATAACGTGAATGTACATGTCACCCTTAAACTTACACAGTGTTATATGTCAGTTAGACCCCAATGACACTGGGGAAAAAACAGCTATTTCAACCTCATATATACCTGTATGCACACATAGATGAAACACACAGATTACAAATAATCTGCCAGTTATTTCCTTTCCTGGGAAGAAATACTCCTCGCCTTCTACCCAGGAAGGTTAAAAAGGCGCACACAACACGGAGAACCATTTCCTATCTGATGACTGGGAAACGATAAAATGAGTCTTTAAAAAATAATTTAGGTGCCCTCTCCAAAGGCTGCAGTCTCCAACCACGGCCACAAGTGAGAGGAGAGCTACGGCGAGTGTGAGTCTGGAACGCTGCCCTCCTCCCCTTCGGTGGAGACAGAAGAGAACCTACCCGGCAATGTTGGCCATGGAGCTTAGCGCGTCATATCCCTGAGCAATTGTGACTCTTGGAACCTGGTCCATTGCCAAAACTGTAGTTTTCCTTTTGGAAAGTTTATCTAGCAAGTCTGGATTTTGGGCTGGATAAATAAAACTAATCAGTGTTCCCGAGTTCTTTAAAAGGTCCGCTTCATGAGTGTTTAATGCTGGATTGAGCATGGGGGCTCGCACCTGAGGGAAAAAAGCAAGTCACCCATTAGAAATGCAAATACCTTTATCACATTTTTTAAGAGGACAATTTACATAATACACTAGGATGGAAACAATACTCCAGCAGCGATCTTTGAGCAATAAATTTCTGACTAAAGTCCTACACAGGGTAAGGCCACAAAGACCTACGGCATCTTTCCTCTGACGACGTGCACACAGGACAGGGTCAAGAGCACATACCTCTCAAAATAGTGCTGGGACAGGTCTGACAATGAACTACAGGGCAAGGGAACAACATGCAGGTTCTTCAGCAGGCCTGTCCTCCCAAAACCTATGACTCTGGTGCAATTAAGAGACATTATAGTAAGCAGGAGGTTTTGGTTGTGTATGCAAAGATTCAATTCTTCTCATTTTAAGAAGCATAAACATTTGGGGTATTGCGAAGTTAAGGACATTATAAGCTAAAATCTCCTGGTCATATATACAGATTTATATCACTAACATTCCAGATGAATTCAAGGTCCGGCAGAAGTAATGCCTGCCTGAGCGCGGTGGGTACGGTAATGATAGGGGTGTAATAATTTATAGTTTTATGTTGAACAATTCACCTAAAAGGTCATATGGTGTGCTTGAGCGTGATGTTGTTATGTTACAGAATTATATGCTTATGCTTTTGTAATAAAAGCTTTTGCAATGTAAAAGGGGCATTATTTGTGCCAGACCCTGTATTTAGACAGATGAAATCAAAGTATCACTGAATTGGGTTTAAGCAAAAAGCTACAATAACCTCTGTTAAGAAGTATCAGGTCAGTCAACAAATACACACTCCACATGCTTGAAAGTTCCCAATGTCCACGTTTTAAAGGCACATTTTTCAAATTCCATTTTGAAAGGGTTTTAAAATGTGTTTTATATCCAAGATTAAAATCAACCTTCAGTGAAAGTTTAGCTCCCAGTTCACAGTAGTACTTTTAGGCAAGTAAACATAGGGAAAAAAAAAAAAAAAAACCATCTCTGGGACTTAGGTTTTAAGAGGAAACAAACACAAACCCTGGGCCAATGCTTTCACTTCCTTTTACCTACGGGACACCTTCACCTGCTACTCCCATTTCAATGTTGATCTGGTCCTGCATGGGAGGTTAGGTTCTGGACTTTAACTAAGACGCTCTGACAAGGTCTACCTTTCCTCAGTGAGAATCTATAATGTACATTTAATAAAAAGTAGAGGACAACTTTGAACCGATTCTACTGGCCCCTATGGATGGATGCCCAGCAGAGATTGTTGATACCTGAGCGACTTAAGCCAATAGAATGCTCCCTTGAACGTGCTTTGTAGGTCACTAGTTCCTCAGGATGCTAACATGCTTGACTCAAAGGAGAGGCCCAGGGTCAAGCAGTTTATCAAGGCAAGAACGAAGTCCCTATATTACGGGATTTTCCAGTGCCTTGAACACGCTCACACATTGGAAAACTCTAAAAGGAGCACAGAGCATTTCCAGACTTATGTGTGCCCTCCTAAGTCTATTTTGTAAGATCTCTCAAAAAGCTTTGATCCCTAAAATATACATTAGAATGGGTTACACTGATTTTTTTCTATTTTTCCTAAGCTCTTTTACTCTACACCAAGTTCTATCACCAAGTATCTATCTGTACACCTACACACTTCAAAAGCTCTCGCTACATTACAAGTTATCACCATGCCATACATTTTACTATTGATATTCTATAGAAAAAATAAACCGTGGTTTTGTGTCTTTTGCAAGAACCACAATTTAACCCTATCAAGATATTCAGTGGACTTTATGTTAAAAACCAAACAAAAAAACCTATCTGATTGATTCCTGAGAAATTAATATGGAAAAAAGCTGCTCTTTCCTGAAAAAGTGAGGAGCTTATTTTAACCTGGTAATCGTGCTCATCTAATCTATACTTCCCTATCTGCCTTGGTTGCAGAAGGCTTAGGATTCAACTTTATGTTCAACTCTGACTAAGTATCTATGCGAGATTAGAGATACAATGTTTCTTCATTTCCCTAGATGCGAGTAGATTTCTATTACATACTAAGATCTTTCATTAAAGTAAAGAACAAAGTAAGGCTACTCTCCACTCAGCCCAGTGCTGCTCTCTCCAGAACAATCCTGCCCTTTCTAAAAATAGCACTGACGTCGGTTAAATCACTGTTCCTTCAGAAGATCACTGTACATTCAGTCCCAAGAGGAGTCCCACGGTTTCTTTCTATTTTAGTAGCAGTTAAATACCTGTGGGGAGACATACGAACCATGGAGTGCAAATAACCCAAGCCAATTCAAAGGGAGCTTCCACACAGCAAATGTGAAGTGCAAGATCATTTTTTCTCTTCTCCTGATTAAACAGACCACATGGCCTGAACGTGAAGAATATTCCTAACAGGCAACCATTTCTTTGAGAAAAAGGCATCGTTTGAAACTATGAAACACTATACCAATAGACAACATCAGTTAATTTTTCTGTGGAAAGGTTTTGAAAAGTCAGCATGCCATAAAAAGAGGGGGAGAGAAATAATTACTTTGACCACCAAATCAGAGGCCAGCACTTCCTTTGTCCCTTGGATCTGGGCACCTGCTGCTCTGTAGTGATCATCTGAGAACTTGGAAGCTTCGCCAGCCCCCGACTCCACGACAACATTAAAACCCTGCTTGACCAAGGCCTGAACGCCAGCAGGAGACAAGGCCACTCGCTTCTCATTTTGGAAAATCTCCTTGGGGACTCCAACAGTCAGTTGCTTATATGGAATTCCTACAAAGTCAAACAAAAGAAAGAAAGACCATTTGGTAAAAAAAAAAAAAAAAAAGTTTCAATAACGGTTCGGAAAATGGATATGGGCAATCTGTTCAAAACAGACTATACACACGAATTACTGTGCAGAATGATGTTCCTCATTCAGAATCACAGTTCTTTGACCTTCTTTTGATCGATAAGAAGTTTTTATGTCCACTCGCCTGAAAATTCTAAATATTTTATTTAACTACATGCCTCTCTTCAAGGTACATGATAGCTTAGTTTATTCTTACAGAAAAAAAAAAAAACCCCTGAGTTGAGAGACCACTCACATGCTAACTCCACTCTTCAAATGAACCCTCTCGGGCTTATGGGCTCCTTGTTCTTACTCTGAAGGGAGACAGAGGAGCAATTAGCTGTTTTGAAGACCAACCCTATACTAGACACTGAAAGTTACCTTCCTGGCATTTTGGCCACAGGTCTTGCCTCAGAGATTCCCAAGTGCTATATCCTGAGACCTTACATTCTCAGCCATGACTCATTAGACCCAGGGATCCGCAGCTGGGTCAAAGGTCATAGTCTCCAGGCCAGACGTGAGAAAAACTGGCAGCCTACAAGACGATGGATACAAGAGCTTTGCCAGGGGACACTCTATGCTGGCCAGTGACCGCCCCCCCAATCAGGTTCTCTGTTAGGACGCTTGAGGGGAGACCCACAGAAAAGGCAGAGGGAGTAGAATAGTGTGGCAGCGATCGGGGAGCACAGCCGCGGGGTCAGCAAAGGGAGGTCGGCTCACATTGGTAGCAGAAATATCGGCCGTGGAGAGGCAGGGAGAGAAGGTTAAGTCACAGCTACGAAGTTCAGAAGGACATCCCCCTTCTCCAAGAAGCAGATGAAGGGCTCCCTGGGCTCCCACACTTCCCAGGAGTCCTTACACTAAGCCCTCATCACTAAATATAAGCGGGTGGGGTTCTGTGTGACACAGAGTTAAAGTACTTACATGTAACTCAGACCAGCTTTAGCCCAAGTACACAGTTTCTTCTGTTGTTGTACTCCACAAGTGGGCATAAACAGATTTTTTTAATAAACAGGATTTGCTTCTATATAAGTTTTACTAAAGTTTAGGAAATCTAGCAAATCAAATTATCTCTACAGAGTAACTTATCGAGACCTTAGAGAGTTTATGTCAACCTAAAAATATCTGCATTTGAACAGTCTTAGATTCCACAGTACTTAAGCAGTAATAATTGAGAGTAAACTCAAAGCAAATACATGCTGAATCTTACACTCTATTTGAAGGAGAGGAAAATAATAGAATATTATTAGAATAGAATAGAATAGAATTCTAATAGAATAGAATAGAATATTCCTGGCAAATATTTTAGACTGATGTACAAAACCAAATCACAGATACTTACCTAGAGTTCACTGATGTAACAATCTCAGACTATCTAGGCCCTACATACCATACGTCAAAGAACGTATAATCAAAGAAAGACAATCAAAGAAAGACAATCAAGATCACATTAAAAGGATTTAGGAAACAACCCGAAATGGCCAAATATGATAAAATTTAAGCATCGAAAAGAATAATTAATTGCAACATAGTAAAATAGATCCAAGGCCCTGGCTGGTCTGGCTCACCGGATTGAGCACTGGTCTGCAAACTGAAAGGTTGCCAGTTCGATTCCCAGTCAGGGCACATGACCGGGTTGTGGGCCAGGTTCCCAGCTGAGGGTATGTGAGAGGCAAGCGATCAATGTTTCTCTCACACATCGATGTGTCTCTCCCTCCCTTCCCCTTTCTCTAAAAATATATAAATAAAATCTAAAAAAAAGAGAGAGAGAGAGAGAGAAGACAACAATTTAAAAATAAAATACACCCAAGGATGTTAAAATACATGAGTTCGTGATGATACTCAAAAAAATAAATAAATACTTTGCAAGAGCGTCCTCTGTCAACTTTGGAGGACGGCATGTGTGGCAGGCAGGATAATGGTCTCCCAAAGATACCCACGTCCTGATCCTCAGAGCCTGGGACTATGTCACAGCACACAGCAAAGGAGAAGGGAACTGAGGTGCAGGAGGAATTAAATTTGCTAATCAGACGACCTTGAAATAGGGAGATTGTCCTGGATTACCTGGGTGTGCCCAATGTAATCACAAGGGCCCTTAAATGTGAAAAAGGGGGCAGAAGAGTAATTTGAAGATGGAGCCAGGTTCTCCCCGAGAGGCTCCGGAGGGAGCACGGCCCGGCCCACACCTTGCTCTGAGACCAGTGAGGGCCATTTCAGACTCAGCTTCCAGAAGTGTAAGACAATAAACTTGGGCTGAAGGAAGCCAGTTGGACTGTAATCATTTGTTACAGCTAGAATACTCACATAATCGAACCAACGGATTGCTACCAAAGCCAGTAGTAGTGGGAAAGAATCAAACACCTACCCCACCTTCCCACTGCCATCTCAGGGTGACGAAATAGTAGAGGGAAAGTTGTTCTCTATAGAAGAAGTCTGCCTAATAAACAAAGATAGAATGAGAGAATATCACCCATTTAAAACCTCGATGAAACCAAGGATTTAGTGAATAATCATCAATCAAACAGCTATGATAGCCTTTGAGTAAAAACCTGGTGGAGCTTCCTAATAGATGGATCGTACTGACAACATCTAAACTCACAGATTAACCTTCTGATACAATGCAGCACGTGGTACACAGCATCACTGGGGAAGCATTCTCGCCAGAAAAACCAACCCTGACTCTGATGCGGCCTCCAGATCTGGCTGAATGTCGCAGAAAATACGAGGCACAGGGACTGTTTAAACAATACCGAAACACAGCCAGGCAAACCTGGATGTGAGAAATTCTGTAGGGCGACAACTAAATTCTTCAAGAAATAAAATAAAAGGAAAAAAGAGGAGAGGAAGATATAAATCAAATGGGAACTAATGGCATAGCAAGCAAATACGATATGTGGACCCTGTTTGGCTTATTACTTGAATAAAACAACTGTGGAAGGAGGAAGGGAGGGAAGGAGGGAGGAGAAAGAAAGAAAGGAAAGAAAGGAAAGAAAGGAAAGAAAGGAAAGAAAGGAAAGAAAGGAAAGAAAGGAAGAAAGAAAGGAAGGAAGGAAGGAAGGAAGGAAGGAAGGAAGGAAGGAAGGAAGGAAGGAAGGAAAGAAAGAAAGAAAGAAAGAAAGAAAGAAAGAAAGAAAGAAAGAAAGAAAGAAAGAAAGAAAGAAGGAAGGAAGGAAGGAAGGAAGGAAGGAAGGAAGGAAGGAAGGAAGGAAGGAAGGAAGGAGAGAGAGAGAGAGGGAGGGAGGGAGAGAGAAAGAGAGAGAGAGAGAAAGAAAGAAAGAAAGAGAGAGAGAGAGAGAGGAAGAGAAGAGAAGAGAAGAGAAGAGAAAAGAGAAATTGAGAAAATATAAACACTGGAATTACTTTCCATGCTTTTCCATGTGACAATGAAATTGTGGTTTTATTAAGGAAAAAATAGAATGCTCTTCTTTTAAAGATTAAAAAGTAATTATCTAGGAAATAGTCCAGAATCAGAGACTGAAAAAAAGTAAGGTCTCATACATAGTCAGCACGGAGGCCTTGATGTCCGTGCCTCACTCACAAGGACAACTGTCCTGTCCTCAAGGCGGTCAGTTACTTTTATTTTATACACAAGTTTATCACACTGGACAATACAGCTTTCAAGAAAACTTGTGTGAACATCTGAAGATAACGCTGAGGACCCCCAGGCGCAGGTCTCCTGCCAAGGGTGACTCAGCACATAAAAGCAAGAGGCTGTGGCATCTATTAAAGGCAGACAAGAGAATTCCCAGGCCCAGGAGCTTAGGGCCCTTACTGCACAACAAGCAGCCCTGCGAAACTAAATTTAAAAGGGCCCCCAGATATCCATCCTGTTCCCCCACCTTAAAAGCTGAATGTCATTTTTAGTTGAGAATGTTGGCATCTGGAAAAAAGACAAAATGTCCAAGTGTTCCTGACCACTACACATGGCCACCGTCTGAAGTCTGGCCAGTGAGGTGCAGACAAGAGTGCCGGCAAGGTCTCTGGGTAGCATGCTCACAGGGATCTCTCTGACTGAGCTGAGAAGGGCCCCCTTTAGCCTTTCCTCCTTCTGGCCTGCACCCCAGAACAGAAGGAGGGGGCAGGGGTGGGCAGTTCAAGCCGGGAAGGCCTTGTAGACCACCAGAAGGCTCCAGATCTTACCCTGCCTGAGCTAGGACGCTAGCGAAAATTTCTGAGTAGAAGAGGGATGTCACACAGAGAACAGACTGTAGGGGGACAGAGGTAGACAGCACAGAGATCATTCAGAAGCGTAGTGCAGGAGTCAAGATGACAGGTGATGGGGACTGGGACCAGAATGGTAACAGTGCTGATGGGGAGAAGGGGACAGGTTCTTGAGACCAGGCAGAGCTGACCGGCACCTACGGGGAGCATCTGGGGCGACGCCAAGTGTTGTGGCCCAAGCACCTGAGATGAAGATGCCATCTGCTGAAGGGAGACACACTGTTACAGATGAATTCACACACTCAGTCCCTCCCTCCTGGGCGCAAGTGAGCCATTCATGGCGCACCTGGCCAGCACCGACTAGGGCGGGGAAGGAGCTGCCAGGAGAAGGTGTTACCAGGAAAAGGAGCTGCCGGGAGAAGGGGTTACCATGAACACTAACTCCCAGGGTTTGACCCCACTGGCTGGCCCTTTTTCTTACTCTATCGTCTTTCCTTCTCCATTAATACCGACAATCTAGAACTTCTGTACGTGGAAAACGTAAGAAAGTACTCAGAATCATCACTCGCTAGCACCCAGCTGTAGCACATGGCTTTTCCTTTTCTCAGGCATCGGGACATGATCAGCTCCCACGACTCGAAGGCTTGCCCCACGTACGGTGAAGTGAGACTTTACCTTGTTTTACAGGGGATTTACACCACAGCACCTGGTGAGTATGAAATGTTCGCAAAAACTCCTTCTTCCCAGGTAGAGCCTTACAGGACCCCAAACCGCTAAGTAAAGGACACGAACAGCCAGTCACCACAGTTTTCAGCAGGTTCGCCATGTTTCTACGAGCTCCCGGCCTTCAGGATCCCCGGTTTTCTTGAAGGTGAATCACTAAGAGGAAAGAGAGTAAAATATTTATGTGCCGAGAAAAACATACTTTCTTTTGAACATCAAAAACATAAAAACATACTTATCCAAAGACCTAGGAATGAAACAGTTCTATGTGGGCACCTACAATGAATTTCTTTGCCAAGTCTTTTACGTACAGAAGTTTGTTTCCAGGTCAGGCATTTAAAACGTGCAATCCACTTTCCCACTTAAACTGTAATTACAACTCACTATTCAGTTCGCAGCCTAGTCACATAACTCTAGTTGATCCTTAATGTAGCTGGAAAGTTAAAAAAAAATGCTATAGAGGCCAGTCTCATCTTACATGAAAGTTATTTCTAGGTCTGCATGTCCAGCAAAAATTGCATATAATGAAAGTTACCCTTGAATGTCCCTTAAATTGCCTGAAACACTGCTCAGTACAGCAGGACCTTGTTTAGACACCACGTCGTACAGAAAACACAGCTTCCCGCTCCGTGTAGCGGGCTGCTAGCTCATCCCGTGAAAACTCTCAAGCTGAGACTGAATGAAGACTCAGGTTTGCCAAGTGCACTTTGCAAGAAAATTAAACATGTGTGGGATATGACTCTGATAAAAAAAAAGAGGGAAAAATTCCAGTTTGTGCTTACAGATTAGGGTGTAACTAGGGGCTCTTCTGCCCCTGATGTTCACAAATGGCCACTTTTTGCCAGCTCTAGCCAGGCTGGGTGAAGTGTCATTGACCTTTGCTGTTACTGACCTAGGCTTCAGTGGCCACCTCCCCTGTGCTCCATAGCAGATTCCCAGGGGGTCATGGAAGGCCCCCCACCATCCAAAAGTTTCCCAACATTCCCCCATCCTTCTTTTTTTCTTCAAAATTGGGACGAAGCAGAACTCTATCAGTCAGGCTCAGGGGACTCCACCAGCTGTGCCTCACCGCCCCATCATGTGGGCTCCCGCGGTGCCCAGCACCCAACCACGGCACACTCCATAAACATTCCTCCAGCCCCCGGAGGAAGAAGGGTCTAGCTCCTTTTTAATTTCAGAACTGCTGCCACAACTCCCTGAAGCAAACCTCTTGCAAATACTGAGAATGGCAATCCTCGGTCCAATCCTGACCCTTCAGGAGTCTTTGATTCAACAACCCTGTACCGAGGGCCGGGTTTCAGAGCCACAGCCATGGGGAGCATCTGGAGAACCAAAGTGGGGCAGGTCACGTGCTCGGAGATAAGAAGAGTCAACAAGCGACAACACCACCACAAGCAGAGTGAGGCAAGTCCAAAGTTCTCGGAGAGACCAGAGGAGATCGTGTCCTCCTACAGAGCTCAAAAGGAAGGAAAAGGCATTTGGGATGAGAAGGGCAATAAGAACAAAAGCTGCGGCAGAGGGAGCATGAGAGATGTGTCCAGGCATGCAAACAGAAATATATACGAATAATTCTTTGTATATATTCTTTGTATTTGAATAGATGGTTTTATATTTTCAAAGTGTTTCCACATATGTCATTTCCTTCCAGTCCTAAAGCATTCCTGAGTCCCATAGATATTCTCCTCATTCATTTATAGGTCACTTCTAGGTAAGTTATTCATGGCCAAGGATGGAGAGCAAGTAAGTTCAATAGTCAGCCACTCATTCAAAACAGTCCCTGGATCTATGCCAAGAACCAAGGGAGATACAGAGGGAGATGGTGTCCTACCGTTACCAATGACCTAGTCCTCTCCTAACCCTCCCACTTACCCCAGCTCCCCAACAACCACCGTTCTCTTGGGCCTGACAAGGCTTGCCCAGACCTCAGCAGCAAAGAAACAAAGCCAGCTACACGAGAGCCCAGGTACTGTCTGTCTGCCACTCATGCACTGTCTGACCTGTGCCTCAGTCTGCTCGTCTGTGAAAGGGGCCTAGGAAAGCTGGTGCATGAGGATCGAGAAATCTTATGATCACCGTAGTTTGCCCTGTGTAAGGCACTCCCACATGTAATGCACACCCACATTTTTGGCTCAAACTTTCAGGGGGAAAAAAATCTTTCATTTAATTTTTTAATTCAATTTGTTATTAATTTACATTGAGATACTTATTTTTTATATTATAAAGGAATTTTAGCATTTATTTTTTTAACATACGGTGCAAAAAATTGTACGTAACAAATAATTACAAAACACAAGAACAGATACAAGGTATTTCAGGTACTATCCATGTATAACACACATCCTTATTTTTCTCTCAAAAATTCGAGCAAAAAAGTGCACATTATACACAGCAAAATACGGTAGATGAGATCTCGCAATGCTTTAGAGCTGAAGCCCTCCTGTACGGCCTGGAGTCTGGAAAGGCTCCCTTTGCCTACCTGGAAAATGGCATTTCAAACTTGAGCAGGTCCCTGGCACCAGAGGTCAACAGGGCCAGAGCCTTCAGAGGTCAATTGCTCCCAAAACTTCCACTTGATTCAAGTTATGAACATACAGCACAGTCAGTGATCAAGAGAAGTTTATTGTTGAGAGCAGTCCTAAGCCTAAATCAAATACAAACAACCCTGAAAGATATTCAGAGAACCAATATTTGAACCACATTACCACAGGCTGGTACTTGCTACCAAAGATCGTATTCCATTGTAATTGTCTCATTTTCCCCTCTCTTCCCATTACAGCTCTCTGCTGGTTTATTATCCATGTGCTTCTATGGCTTTCCAGCAACAGGGGAGGCTTTACAAGTCAAAATTGAAATAAAAGGCGGAGGTTAGTATAGTATCCGTATGGCCCCTTTCATGGAAGCTGTCTGGGTAACTACCTTCCCTCATTGATACCTAGCTCCTTGAGGGCAAGCACCTGGGAGAGAGAGCCGAGGGGCTAAGAGAGTGACCTGTGGACTGGAAGCCCCCATACCGCAGTGTACTGGCTGTATGGCCTTGGCAAGTTAGACACTTAACTTCTCTGTACCCAACTTCCTCATCTTTAAAATGGAAATAATAATAGCACCTACCTTGTAGGGTTGTTGTGAGCTAGTGTTCTCACTTTGGCACTACCTCTGAGCCCAGTGCTTGCACAAAATAGAGGAAACCAACAAGTACTTTCTGACCCAATGAGTGAATAACCAGGGCTAGGCCCCCTGAAGCCTGGGGATCTGTGGAACACAGTTTCAGAGGAGTTTCAGAGAATTTCGTTTGAAAATAAAATGCTATGTAGCCTTGTGGAAAACTATTTCCATCAGCAAAGGTAAGCCGCCTGGGCACACTTGATGATGAAAAAGTAATCCTAAACGGTCTGTCCATTCAGTTAAAAAAAAAAAAAAAAAAAAAAAAAAAAAAAAAAAAAAAAGCCGAGATTTGCACATTACAGGGGCGCGATTGAGAAGAGGGGCGCATTTCAAATAAAAGTAACCACGCAAACCCCACGTGTCGGAACGGAGCCTGTCCTTACAAAACTCCTTGAAACAGATCCTTAAGGACTGCCCAGCATCGTGGGGCGAATAAAGGACGCCTGCACCCGTAAACAAGTCGTGCCTTTGCAGCGGACAAACCAGCCAAGGACGCACTACCCTACTGAAGTTCAGACTAGCCGGCGGCGTGACCTTGCCCAAACCCACCGGTTACCGCCCCTTGCCAGGCAACTAAACTGCCTTCAGCTGGCATCTGCCTGGGACCGCTATTTATAACCTTCCCCCGAAGCCCATTGGCGGAGGCTGCAGAATGTCATTCCGCCCCCGAAGTTCGAATCCCCCGCCTGCCCCCCCGCTGCCTCTCCCTCCCGGCAACCCAGCCCCGCTCTCGGCCGCCTAGAGGTTTGCCCGAACCACCGTTAGCCCTCCCCGAAATACACTCACTATTTCCCCTCACCGCCTCTGTCTCCAGCCAGTGACCCACTCCGAATCCCATTAAGGTGCAAGAACAATTTCGGGGAGTCCAGCCGCCGCCTCTCTCCTGGTGCCCCCCTAGCGAGAGTCCTCGGTGACCTCCCGCCCTCCTCCCAGCTGGCTGGCCGAAAGGATCCCGTACAATTCCGGCCTCGCCCCGGTGTCCCAGGACCTGTACCTGCACAGCTGCCGCCTCGTCCCCCGCTGTCTGCAGGGACCCAGTTCCCGAATCCACCTCCCACCCCCAGCAAGAGACCAGAAAGGGCGCCCAGCAGGCACGGTCCTGCTCCCGGCCGCGGAGCCGCGCGGGCCGGCACCCGGGTCCCGGCCGACCCCGCCCCCTTCCCCTTGACAGGTCTCCTTCCCCGAGGGGCCCGGACGGTCGCCCGCAGCCCCGCGCGCCTCCTCCAGCCGCGCTCCCCGAGATGCGCCCTGGGCGCGCGCCCGCGCCGCCCCGCTCACCTCCGCGGGGAGGCCCGGCCGTCGCGGGAGGTGCTCAGGGGACCGCGAGGGGACGCCGCGCTGGCCGACCCGGGCTCGGGCCCCGCGCCGCTGAGCCTCCAACCCGGAAGCACAGCCCCAACCCGGCAGCGGCGGCCACGTGACGGCGGCGCAGCCCCCACCCGGCCCGGCTGCCCGGCCGCGCTCCACGGCCCCGCACGACCCTGCGGCCCTCCCGGCCCGCTCCACCGGTCCTCTGGCCCGCAAAGCGACCTCACCAAATACCCGCTCTGAGCGCCAGGGCCAGGTACGCCAAAGGCCCCCCGCACTGTCAGCGGTGGAAGCCGAAAACCCTTTGTCTCTTCTTTCCCTCGGCCCCCTGCCCCGCCTCCGCGCTTTCCCACTGCCAGTCCCTGTCAATCAAACCTGCAGCCAAGCCCTGCGCTGGGGTTTTCAAGGCTGCATTTGACCTCTCCCTGGAGAGCCAGTTACAAACTGAGATTTCCTCTCCGGTGTCCCACCAGAACAAATAAGAGGATAATAGAACTCCATTCT
Organism: Desmodus rotundus; assembly: GCF_022682495.2. Classification (NCBI taxonomy): domain Eukaryota; kingdom Metazoa; phylum Chordata; class Mammalia; order Chiroptera; family Phyllostomidae; genus Desmodus; species Desmodus rotundus. The sequence continues at coordinate 205,754,801 of NC_071387.1, read as the reverse complement.
TGGTACCCGACTTTCCTCTACCTCGCCAGGAAAAATCAGACTTTCTGTAACGGGATAGGACCAAAAGAAAGTAAGTGGAAAGAAGCCAGGGGCCGGTGAAGAGCTGGAAGGGTTGCGTTGCTTTTCGATGCTGGCCAAAGAGGTAGAGTTAAGTTCCTCGGAAAAGATATCGGGCCCAAAACTAAGCACAGTCTGCGAACTCGTTATGCAAAGGGGAGCCCGGAGAAAGCTGTGCGCCTAGTTAGTATTAGTACCCATCAGCTGGAGAGGGCCCTTGGTGGGATGCTCAGTGTCCTGACCAGGCCTAGGCTGATTTCAGCACGACTCTTAGAGCACTCCAGAACTCAATGACTTAATTGTTCTTTGCACAGAGTTCTGTTACTTAATCTGCCCGCGTCTTCTGGTTCAAAGCTGGAGGAATGAAATACAGAGTATGAAATAGCACATCTCCCCTAAAGCTGAATCACCCAGCATCTGGAAGGTAGGGCACGGCTTTCTTACTTTAATTGAAATATCTAAGGTGACCAAAAGAATGGTGAATCTAAAACAGATATTCCATATTCTTGAAAAGAAATATATTGCAGAGAAACACTTATGTGGAGGACATCTCTTGTGTTTAACCTTCACAAAGGTCATTCAACTAATAGGCCCTCACCGCCCTCCAGACTGGGTAAAAGATGGTCCCTGTCCTCGAAGAGCTCACAGAGGGGAAGAGACGCGGCCAGGTGTTTCAAAATAGTAGTGAACCATGGTAAGTGCAACCATAGGGACAGGTGCAAGACGCTGCAGGTGCAATGCATCAGGAGTAATTGGTAAGGATTGAAACTAAGCGCTCCTTTCACGACATAAGTAAGTCAAATCATTATGTTGTATGTGCCTTAAACATACACAGTACAGCATGTCAATTACTGCTCAATAAAACTAGAGGAAAAAAACTAAGTTCTTGTTTTAAAATCTGTGTGTGTGTGTGTGTGTGTGTGTGTGTGTGTGTGTGGTGGGGGTTTGCTTCTTTTCAAAGTTTAAAAATCAGTGGTTCCTACTGCAGACGGTTTGTCCCCTGGTGGCGGGAGATATTTTGGTGATCACAACTGCAAAGGGGGGGATCTAGTGGGTAGAAGCCAGGGATGCTGCCAAACACTCTACATTATACGGGACCGCCCTTTACAACAAAGAACCATCAACTCAAAAAGTCAATAGCTCTGAGACTGAGAAACACTGGCTTAAATAATTGTGCAATGGATTATCTAATTGACTTACTTATGATCATACCACATGGAACAACTCCAAAGATGACAGACAACTTCTCACTTACTCTGTTAACATACGCCTATGGTCATTTTTAAAATTTATGCCATTCATTTGTCCAACAGCATTTGGGTACCATTGCTCCAGATGTAAACCTTTGTCATTTGGAAGGTTCTGTTTTAGGCCTTAAGCTCCTGCGTAGTAATTACAACGTACACATGAGTCCCCGAAAAAAATTGGATTAAGTTCCAAAATTTGTTAGTTGCTTCTGAATCTGAGCCACTGTCTTGATGAAATTTTTGCTAAGATTCTATATCCCCTCCAGGGTGGGAGGGCTCTGTCCAGTTGGATATCTGCTCCTTCCCCGTCAGCTTTCCCGGCCACCAAACAGTAACGCTCACATAGGTGCAAGTATTCATGACACATTGTTCTCTGATTGGATACTTCAATTTTAAATATACTTCGAAATTAGAATATACATTAAAATTTAAACCCATTAAAATTTAAACCCTCTTACACTTAGGATACTGTGCACCCACAAATCCTTAAAGAAAGTATGATCAAAGGCAAAAAAGATAAAATCTTTAGAAAAATATAACACACCGTTAGGCTCTGTTTTGAAGCCTCAAACCAGAGAGGTGCCGGAAACCCAAAAATCAAAATGTACACAGAGCCTGAGGAGATACCTGATGAAAACTGAACTCTAAAGGCATGTTGCCAACTCCCTGCCTCCAGTTAACACCAGGCCAGAGAACTGGTCGATTTAATGCGGTTTCATTGTGATGATTATGGTACACAGTTTATCAGCAGCTTATTTCAAGCTTCCTTTTTATAAGTAATTATTAACAAAGTGAACAATGTCAATGAGATAGATGCCAGGGATTTTTAATAATGCAGGCACTTGACAGATTTCAAGGCAACCATCCAACCTCAACCTTGGCGCTCTTCTTTCTCCCAGGCAGACCAGTCAAGAGTGTTTGCTCTGAGGAAGCAAATATTAACCAGCTAAATGAATGTACACAAATCAACATTAATTAGTTAATTAATTAGAGGCTTCAGGAGAACTGACCAGCAGCCAACCCAAAGTTAAATAATTGGCACTTTAAGTTATTTAAGGAAAATCAATTTATATTGAGAATTGTTATGAGCATCTAAAAACTAGCTCTTAGCATACCTACATGGATATTTTTCTCTCCATATAGTAAAGTGACAATGATAATATTTTATGCTTTTTGCCCTGTCTGGTGCAGCTCAGTGGATTGAGTGCCAGCCTGTGAACCAAAAGGTCACCGGTTTGATTCCCAGTCAGGGCACATGCCTGGGTTGTGAGCCAAGTCCCCGGTAGGGGGAGCTCAAGAGGCAACCACACATTGATGTTTCCCTCTCTTTCTCCCTCCCCCTCTCTCTAGAAGTAAATAAATAAAATCTTTTTTTATCTATGTTTTTTATGAATATGAAAAATCACTTAATAATACCTTTGAGGTACTGGGCAGATGGTGAGAGATAGGGGCTGTATTCATTTCCTAGGGCTGCTCTAACCAACGACCAGAAACTTAAGGACTTAAAACAACAGAAACGTATTCTCTCTCAGTTCTGGAGGCCAGAAATCCAAAATCAAGGTGTCAACCGGGTGGATTCCTCCGGCCTCTCTGAGGGAGAAACTGCCCCACGCCTCTCCTCTAGCTTCTGGAGAAAGCTGGCTGTCAGCAATTCCTGGTGCTCCTTGCCTTGCAGGCACATCACTCCAGCGTCCTCGTCACCTGGCCACTCCTCTGTGTGCGTCTCTGTACCCAACTCTCCCTCTTCTTTCTCTTAGAAAGACACCAGTCAGGGGATGTAAGTTTCACCCTAAATCCAGGATTATTTCATCTTGAGATGCTTAGCTAATTATACCTGCAAAGACTGTATTTCCAAATAAAGGTGATCATGAATTTTGGGGAGGAACGCTGTTCAACCCAGTACAGGGGCATTCTCCGTGTGCCAGGGTGCCACAAGGTAAAGAGTGGCTTTGCAGGGGTTTTTTGGAAACATGGGTAGACTTACCAGTTCTCGAATTTAAAGTAAAAATCCAAATTATTTTTGGGAAATTCAGGTGAAAGTCATTTTGTATTGATAACTAGAAGAATTTCCTTATATACCTCTGCTTTCTTGATAAAGGCTCAACCTAATTGAATTTTTCCTTTTCCTTTTTAATATCAAACTGTTGGCAGTGAGGAGGGCACCAGATGTTAGACTGGCGGGGTCAGACCAGACCTTGCTTCAGCTAAGAAAGAATTCAGAGCCAAAACTCAAACTGTAAAAGAAAGTTTATTCAGAAAGTCACAGAGGGAGAAGAAGTGAGCCGTAGACGACATGAGCTCAGGAAACGAGTTACAGAAGCCAAAGAAGGGCCCTCAGAGCTTGGGGGAGAGAGAGAGGTGAGGGTGATGTGCCTGGGGGAAGGGGGTCCGGAAAGGAGATGCCGCATTGAGAAAGTCAACCTGGGTCCTCAGTCCTGAGGGGATTTATCTGGAGGTCCCAGGGGAGGATCCAATAGATTATTCATCAGCTTTACAGGTGTGTTCTTTCAGGGCCATGGTCTCCACCCATTGGTCAGCTCCAGGGCAGGGGCCATTAGTCCATGCAGCTGGGCCTGAGGTCGGCCATGACATTGCTTGCCTGGTTTTGCTGCTTTTCTGGGCCTGGAACTGAAACACAACAGAGGCTTAGATGTATCTGATGCTGGTTAGAACCTCGTTGTCCTGGGGGCTTAATGCTTAAGGGCTATTCTCCAGCCCCTTGTTTGTTCCCCCTGTAAGGGGGTCTAACCCACATGACTAGCAACGTTCCAGGGGAGGACGGGTCGGGGAGGGTCTAAACCACATAACCAGCGCTAGGAAAGGTCAGGGGGTCTAAACCATGTGACCAGTGATATGCTAGGGGAAGAAAGGTCGCCCTGGGGGTGAGGCCCAGCCCAATTTTGCCCCTTGCTAGCTACCCTGGGCTTTCTGCCCCCCAGCCTTCTGTACCTAGCCCCTCATCCTTGCTCTGCTCTTGTCTAATGCCTACCACCTAAAAAAAAGAAAAAATATATACATACACACACACATATATAACCATTATCAAACTACTTGATTATAAAACTCCTTAATTACCATTACCATGTTTATATTTAACTTTTTAAATATTGCATTTGATGAAAACTCTAGCTCAAACATGTTTTAAACAGTTTTGTGAAACATCTCTTCACAAGATTTTTTTAAATTGTATTTATTAATTTGAGAGAGAGAGAGAGATGTGTTCTTCCACCTCTTGATTCATTCATTGGTTGCTTCTTGTTTGTGTCCTGGCCGGAGATCAAACCCACATCCTTGGTGTATCAGGAAGGTGCTCTAACCAACTGAACTACCCAGCCAGGGCATAAATGTTTTTAAAAGATATTGCTCATCACAAAAAAGCAAAACCCAGAATTTCTCACCTCCATCGGTCTTTGTCATTCCACTCTCCAATCTCATCTGACTTCTGTAACCATTTATTCTCAGTTCTTGCACCACTTAAATGCGCAAGTATCTCAGATGTTCCCTTGGCCCTCCTTCCTTGTCACTCTAATACTCTCTCCCTGGCAGTCCAACGTCAGTTGTGCCGTGACAACTCCCAGACCTTCATGTCCAGCCTTAATCTTTCTCCTGAGCTCCGGACGCACGCGGCCAACTGCCTGCTGGTCATTTTCACTGAAATACCATCTACAGATCTTAAATCTATCGGGCCAGGGAAACTCCTCTTACCCCTTTCAGTCTTCCGGCTGATCAAATAAATAAAATAACATACAGATTTATGGAGGGAATCAGATTTTAACACATGCGCATGGGGAATTTACATATGCATGAAAATTCCAAAGACGGTGAGGCAAAATGAGGTGTATCATTTTTGGACTAAGGAGGGGGAGACGTAGCAATTCATGCAGATGAGCAAGAGCAAGCGTGTGGTGAACAAATTCTTGCCGGGCCACCCAGAAACAATGGGGCACAGGAACTGAGGGAAGGTTTTTGTGTATATCCTCCCAGTCTGCCACACTTCATTTATATGTGTAAGCTGAATATACTAAGGTCCTTTTCCTGAAGCACTTTCTATCCGAATTTCCCCAGGCAGGAAAGGGGGAGGTTCAAAAAAACACCTCTTCTTGACTTTGTTGAGCTTTGTTTTCAACTCAAAATAATCTGCCTGCCAAGGTAGCACGTTCTGGGGAGTCTTGAGACCCAGCCCTCAACAAATTCAACCTGAGAAAATTCTCTCCTGCTCTCCTCCTCTTTGGACATCATAAAATACTGCTTCCTAACTGTCAAAGCTGCCTCACAGCCCCCCCTCCCCCACCCTTGACAATGGCCTGGAACAGCTGTCCCTGTCTTCGCTGTCCCCGCCTTCCCTATGCTTTTCATTTGTGCTCATCCTCAGGGTCTATCTCTTGTCTTCCTCTGTCAAGCCTCCCAGGAAGCCTTTTCCTCTCATGTCCCTGAGCTTAAGAACAGATGCTAAATAACTATTTCACAGGTTGTTTTGAAGAGGAGAACAAGCTTCTGTAAAGAAGAAAGCCCAGGGTCTGGCACATAACGGACTTTCAAAAGTGCGTGCAGGGAGGAGAAAGAACCTTTTCGAGTGCTGGAGTATCTGATCAACCATAGGGAAAAAATGAATCTCAACCAAAGTCTTACAGTTTATACAATAAGTAAATCAGAATCAGATGTAGACTTTGGTATAAAACCATAAAACTTTCAGGAAAAAAAATAGAAAAATCTTCAGGACCAAGTGTTACCAACAGTATTTAGCTAATTATTTAGAAAAGAAGAGGCAACAGGTGACTACACATGGAGCTTAATGAACTGGGGAGCAGGAGTCTGCTGGCTTAGCCAGGAAGCCGCAGCTTTGCACCCTTCAGGGAAGCACAGGAGGGGATTAACACTCTGCCCTTCCCCTCTCTGGGTTGTTGGGGGGCTCAGGGGAGGTGCTGGGCCACAAAGGCCTGTCAGTCTAACTAGGGGGTGTAAACCCATCGGAAGCCCAGAAAGTTTGGGGAGTTCAAAGAAATTCTCTGCCTCTCTCTCTCTCTCTATCTCTGTCTCTCTCTCTCTCCACCGCCCCACCCCCACCCCATGACCCACACTCACTCAGTGCACAACCCTCTTCTCTCCATGGCCATGTGGCCCTAGCAGCCACATGCCCCACAGCGGTGAGGACTCCCCTTGCAGGCTCCAGGAGATGGCCTGAATACCCCAGCACAGCAGTGGACTGCAGCTGGGAACACATGCCAAGCTAGCTGGCTGCTGGACTGGGCTTTAATATGGAGCAGACACTCCGGACACTGGCTTTTGCTTTGGCCCTGCTGAGGGCAAGGCTGGACTTCCTCCATGGCAGGATGAACAGAGATGGGACATTGGAAAGCCAGGGGCAGCTTCTACTTCTGCCTGAGTAAACCGTGACGCACTACAGTCTCCCATGCGTGGGTCCTTGGAGTGCTGTCCTCGCCATCCTGTGGGAGAGCCTGATTCCCACCGACAACACGAGGGCCAGGCGTGACACCAAAGGCATGATGTATCAAAAGAAGCTGTTGATTAACTGAACTTCATAAGACACATACACACACAACTCTGGTTCTGCAAAAGACCTGATTAAGAGGATAAAAAGAAAAGCTACAGATGGGGAGACACTACCTGCAAAAGAAGTAACTATAAGACTTGTGTTTAGAACATATAGAGAACTCTCCAAAACTCAAGATTTTTTAAATAAAATCCAAAAAGAAAGGGGGAAGCAAAAGGCATATTTCACCGAAGAGTGATATAAGCTCATGAGAAAAATGTTCAATATCATAAGCCATTAAGGAAATGAAAATTAAAACCACCATGAGACATTACTGCACATCTATAAGAATATCTGAAATGACAACACCGAATGCTGGCGGTGATGACACGCTGGAGCATTCGAACACGGCCCATGGGGACAGGAAATTGTACTATACTCACTCTGGAAGACAGTGCGGTGGCTTCTTTGAAAACTAAACATGCATCTACCATATGGAGACAGCACGGGGACCTGGGCGGGGAGTGGGAGGAATGGAGAATACTGGGTGGTCAGAAAGCCAAGACCATGAGGTCAGAAGGAATGCAGCATAAACGGACAGACGGGAAAAATGTCACCACCCCTCCACTCCCTATGCAAAAATGCAGAGGAAGCTGATTTTATCTTCTTTCTAACTGCTGCCTAAAGCACCAACCCCACACACAGTTGAGCAGGGTTTGATCTCCATACGACCTTCCTAGGGTGGCATACAGAGCAACACCACCATCTTGCCCCCACAGAGCAGGAGCAGAGGTAGTTGCTGGCAAGAGACTATCAGAGGGAGACCCCAACCCCAGCCTGACACAGGAAATTCCACTCCCCAGCCCTTCACAAACCCAGGGGTCCTGCAAGCCTGCTTTTTCCAGCAAGCATGCTTTGTCCTCCGTTTCTAAAAGCAGCAAAGCAGAGCCAGCCCCCAAGCCAGATCAGAGGACCTTCCTTTCCTCTCTGCTGCCTCCCCTGTGCTCAAGCATGAGCTGCATAAAATCTGTCCGGAAATTTCTCTGGGGTTTCCTCTAGATTTCTCTCCTGGGAGCCTCCAAACGCCAACACGAGTAACCATATGACCCAGCAATTATACTCCTGGGCATTTACCCCAGAGAAATGAACATTTATGCTCTTCAGAAACCTCTACACCTGGAACTGAATGTTCACAGCAGCTATATATTTTTCAAAATTATTTGTTATTAAACGTGTTGGAGTGACATTAGTTAATAGTGGTAGCGTTATTCACAATAGCCCCAAACTGGAAACAAACCAGGTGGCCTTCAACCACTGAGTGGTTGAAACAGAGTGGCCTCTCCTGACTACGGAATACTTCTCAGCACGACAAGGAAGGAACCACTGATATGCACAACAGTTTGAATGAATGTCCAGAGAATTGTGCTGACATTAAAAAAAAAAAGGCCAATCTCAAACGATTACATACTTTATAGCTCCACTTATATAACACTCCTGAGGTAACAAGAGTATGGAAATAGAGAAAGACTCGTAGTTTCTGGAGCTCAAGGAGGTGTGGGTAGGTCACTACGAAAGGGCGGCCCAGGGGTCTTTGCGACAATGGACAGGTTCCAAGTCCTGACTGTGTCAAACGGCGGCATCCTGGCTGCAATAGCTGCATGGGTTCACGTTCAGGGTGGTATGGCCGTAGACTTACTCAGCATTTCAGTTAGGCCTGCTAATTGTCGAATTCCCTCTCTGCTGATCTTTTCCTCCAAGAACGGCTAAGGTACTCTAAGGATTGCGATGCTCACTCTGCCGCTAGGCGGCGCTTTAGCTGCTGGATCATCTTTGTGGCAGCCTTTGCGTGGAGGACCAATAACAATCACGTATGGCATTAACTCAAACATTTTAAGTAGCTTCAGGGAATAACTCACTTCTGATCTTAAACTTGGCAGACCTGAAAACTGCTTACAAATCCACAGTGATGATAAATATTCTTTGTTTCTTAATCTCCTTAATGGGCTCAAGAGTATAAAAGAATATGGCCTGCATGCCATTTTAGGGCACTAACATAGTTAAAAATCTATGTAATAGTTGACAGTTTACACAGCATTTTCACAGGTAGTACCTCTTTTGATCATTTCAGTAACTGAAGTAGGTATTGTTACTCCTATTTTAAGATGAAGAGACTTAAATGCAAGTCTTCTGACTCAGTGGTTCCTGGTGGGGAAGAGTGTCCCCCAGGTGGGGCACAACTGGTCTGTGGAGAGGAAGGTACCAAGAGAAGCTAGGAACAGAGAGGCCCCTTCAGGGAGAAAGACGCCTCTGTGACCCTCAAGGCCCCCTCGTGTCCCTTCCCCATTCACTTGCCTGGATGACACGTACTGCTCCTTTATTTCGTTTGAGAGGACACCTTCTCCCCAAAGCCTTTCCTGACACCAAAAACCCAAGCTGAGTGAGGTGCTCTCCCTTTAAGACCCCGGTTTTAACATAATTATAGCACTTACAACTCTGTACTATTATTGCCTGAGTGCCGCACTGAAGCTTCCTGAGGATGGATATTTCATCTTATTGACGGAGAGCCATCAACACCTAAGAGACTGGCTTTGTTAGGCAGGCAATGCATACGGCTAAAGGAAGAAGAACCTGTGGAGCATCCTGCAGGAGGTGAAACAGAAAGAAGGCACTTGGCTTTTGACGTTATGCCAACAAAAACAGCTTGAAGAGACTGTGCTGGACAGATAGGGAAACCAGTACGCCAGGAACAAAAAGACCATTCCTTGGCATTTATACATGAAACACGGATGTTCCTAGTTGTCTTTTGAATGCCAAATTTGCGCTGAACATAGCATTTCCTGTTATTACATTACCTTGCTGCTGGCCAGTGAGGACTTCAGCTCAGTTAGTTGAATTGTGCAATTACTAGAATATTGCATGTTGTAATTATTTACCCAGGACTTCCTCCATTCAACTCTTATATCTCATGCTCTGACGACCACTTGCTTTCTTATCCAGCTGCTCATTTCTGTCTCTTGGTCCCTCTTCTCTTCCAATTGATTACCGTAATTTTTTCAGACTATAAGACACACCAGACCATAAGACGCACCTAGGTTTTAGAGCCGGGTAGGCTGCATTTGGACGATAACACGCACCCCCCCACCCCCGTTTCCTCCCAAATTTGGGGAGGAAAGTGCATCTTATAGTCCGAAAAATACGGTACTTGCCTTTCATCTTCAACTCTTTCTCCATCTGGCTCAAACCATGAACAGCCCCTCAGCCCCTTCCTTCTGTCTTGATCCTTCTGTCTCAACTGCACAGTGAAATCTCGCTCCCACCCACAGGCTTCTCAGTTCCTGCATCAGGTCATCAGGAGTTGCTAGAGGGAGAGATCACGACATTGTTCAATGTTGCCTCTACAAATCCTGCTCTCTGACCTCAGCTGAACCTTCTGTACCACTCAGGGGTGTCCCCATGAACGCCCCTGCTTCTCCCAGGGCGGCTTCCACAGACACCAACACTTCCCTCCAGATCCCTCTTTTTATGCCTCCCACCCTCACAGCAAAGCCCCTGCCTCCTTTGTGACTGAGGGCAAGAGCATCTCAAGTTCCCAGCACCTCTCTTCTCTAGCAATCTATCTGTGTCTGCTTCCATTTTTCAGTCGGACAGCTTTTCTCCCACCCGAAGTTCTTCCTGCTGCCTGTCCCCTGAATTTGTGACCTGCCACCTCCTCTGGTCCTTAATTCCGTTTCCCTCCTTTTTGCCTCTGTCTTGTCTTCAGCCAACAAACACATCTTTCTCCCAGCTTTAAAAAAAAAAAAAAGAAAAAAAATTACAAGAGCAAAAGGTCTTTAATACATTTGCCTTGCAAGTATCCCCTATCTCTCACGCTTAGTTCACAACCAAGCTTAGAGCTGTCTCTGTTTCCTAATACTGACAAGTGCTTGCACCCAAATCACTCACAAATGTCTATCATTCCCATAATATTATTGGAATGCCTGTTTACTAACTTAAGTAAGAAACGTAACTCAAACGGAGAGGAGCATTTGCATCGGCGGAATCCACTCATTCTGGAGATGAAGGGTAGTGTACTTTTTCAACTCGTGGACTCTGGATTTAACAGAACTGAGCTGCTCACTGTTTATGTGAGTTCAGGCAAACTAATTAGCATCCCTGAATCTCAGTGATTTTATTTATAAAATGGGGTAAGTAATTAATAGTCGCTACCTTGTAGAGTTGTTCTGAAGATTAAATGAGATAGATGAAATAATCTATGTAATGCGTTTACTTGAAACATAGTAAGTGCTAAATATTAGCCATCACTTTTCTCATTGTTCCTCTCAAAGTGCAAATTTAACAGATAGTCAAGTTACAATCAGAAGATTGTGTGGTGGTGAAGGGGACTTCGTTCCCGGGGTCGTTCATCCAGGCAGGGCAGGATGTGACCGGAGGGCTCAGAAAATGGCATGCTCTCACGGATCCCTCAGAATCCTACTTGTATGTGATATCGTGGCCACACGTGGCACTCCGGGGAACCCCAACCCTAACCTCCTACTCCCTGCAGGCTTCTCCGTTTCAGTCCTACATGAATAAGCATGAACAGGTTCCTCTTCTTCACCCCAGCCATGAAATTGGGTGCTTCTCTTTGCGCTGCTGCCTCCATATACTTCTCGAAAGTCATCTCATTTCTTCCCTTGGCTTCAGCCATCAAATCTCTAACTCTAGGCAACATTCCTCTGAACTCCAGCTCCATAGCCTAACTGTCCACTGAGCAATTCCACGTGCCAGCTCAAGGTGCCAAATGAAATGCCCCAAATGTAATTAGTAAGCATCCCCTCTGTAGTGACAATCTGGTCCCTTCAGTATTCCTAAGGGACTGAGGCACCAAAGCCAGAATCCTGGGAGTCATCTTTATCTCCAGCCTCTCTTTAAGCCTCACACGCACCGGTCAGCCTGTTCCTAACCATCTCTGATTGGGTCTTTCTCTCCAACCTCACCGCCACTACCTTAGTAGCTGTCATCACTTCTCTCAGAATTCTGCTCCAGCCACCAAGCGGGTCTTTCTGCTTCCAGCCTTGCACACCTCGCGCCTGCCCATCTCACGCCCCCGCCTGTCCTCAGCACTTGGAACAGTGTCTGGCTCAGAGCAGGCATGCAGTAAACGCCGAATGAATGAAAGAGTGAATGGATACATTCCTGTCCTCGTGCAGTTTACAGACCAGCCAAAAGATCAGCACGAAACAAGTGAGTGAGCTACACGAGATCCCAAGGAGCACTCCTGGCTCCTTTGGACTCAAATGTATGGGAACCTAATCCAGATGGGAGTCACGTGCTGACTGGCTGGGACTTCATTTCACAGTGTACCCAAGAGACTGGGAGAGGAAGGTAATTTACACAAACGTGACCCAAGAGAACAAACACATCCACTTATTCTCTTCTCTCTCTGAACGATGCCACCACTAACCTATATGGACATGTAATTTGCTATGATGAGTTGGGCAGAGAGGGGTGAACTGAATGATCCAGGAAAGAGTTGGGAGTGATGGAACAGGTTTATATATGTGTTTGGTTTTTAAAACTTTTTACTTAGAGGTCATTGTAGGTACACCTACAGTTTTAAGAAATAATATAGAGATCTCACTTACCCTTCATCCACTTTGCCCCAGTGGTAACATCTCACATAACTATGAGGGGGCCCCCAAAACACTGGAATTAGCTTCTGGGGGGCAGGCTCCTTGTAGTCCAGGCTTCCCTCACTGAGTGAGTGTTCTAGGGACCCATCTGTATCAGTGCACCAGCTGGCATTGCTGTGAGAGGCTGCATTCAGCTTCAGTGAATTTTTTTAAGACTCTTTCAACATGATTTCATGATGGGTGGTTTATAAGTGCGCCTGCCCACACCACTAAGTTTAGCAGCTTTTGCCCAAAAAATGGCATGACCTCCATGCCCCACCCTCCCTATTCACCCAACCTTGCCCCCTCAGCGACTTTTTTAGTTTGTTTTCCTGGATGAAAAAATTCCTCAAAGGGAAACATTTTGCCCACGTGGAAGAGGTAAAACAAAAAACGGCGGAAGCACTAAAAGGCATCAAAATCGAGGAGTTCAAAAACTGTTCTGAGCTGTGGAAATAACATCTCGATAGGTGTATTGCATCAAACGGAGAGTACTTTGAAACTTAAGCGTGTAAGAATAAATACACAATTTTTAATAAATAAATTCCAGGCTTTGGGGTGCCCCCCTTGTATAATACACATCCAGAAATTTGACAATCTACAATCCACCTGCTTTAGTTTACCACGTATTCATTTGTGTGTGAGCATGCGTACGTGTGTGTGTGTGTGTGTGTGTGTGTGTGTGGCCTCTTGCATTTTGCAAACCCTACCACCTGGCAGTTAGCCCTAAAACTGTACCCAGATGAATTTAAGCCCGCAGGATATCATGGCACCTTCTTTGTAAAATGAGGATGATTGGAATGTCTACTGCCTCACAGGATGTAAGGATTAACTAAAATGATGAAAGTAAAGCTCTTGGAGCAGTGGCTGGCACATAATAAACACTCACAAATGTCAGGGAGTGTTATTATCGAAAAGCTATCCATTCACGCTATCTTCAAATCGACCTTTCCTATCATAAGAGTAGGGCTACAGTTACATCCGAGGAAATAGGGAAAGGCAAAAGATAACATCTGAATTATCTAAATTGCCTAACAAAACGAGGCTGTAAATATGCAGATAAGAGAATCCGCAGGAGTGCAAAAGGTGCTATCCTACAGGTTCTAAGGGGAGGAGAGGGTGATGAGTGCAAACAAAAGCTGGGGCAGGTTGGGACTTCTACATCTGGGAGCATCCAGGACCACACTCTCACTGTTTTCAAGAGAAGGAGACCAGAATGTGCCGCTTTGGCATTATTTTAAGTTCAAGTTACTAAAGAAACAGCCAGTGCAAGAAGGACATGCTTACCTTCCTTTGTCCCCTGAAATCAAAAGATAAATCTCCCACATGAAGGTACCCTCCCTGGACCAAAAGGGTAGAAGGCATCCTTATCACTAGGGAAAGGGAATTCGGCACTGAGAAGGCTGTGTAAAGCAAGCTTTATTATTTCATCACTAAGTTGCTACCTCAAGCCCAAAAATCTTTGTTTTGCCAATTCTTCACAGGTTTATTGTCTCCTTGCCTAACAGGTATAAAAGCTGCCTGCTTTGGTCACTTCCGGCCCATTTTTATGGGCTCGTGTACATACAAAATTAAATTTGTTTTTCTCTTGCTCATCTGTCTTGGTCAATTTAGCCACTAGAACAACCCACAACATAGAAGCGGAGAAGGGGAAGCTTTTCTGCCCCTGCACAAGTGAGCTCTTGGCGAGTCTTTCCTATGTGATACAAAAGCCCAGGCAAGGAGTGGCTGATGGCGACATGAAAGAATGGATTTTAAGGTTATGAGCATTAACTCATCTAATTTTCACATTGTAATCTTGTCTTGCCTTTACCAGACAGCTTCTAGCTACAGCCTCCTTCCTTACTTTGTAGACGAGGAAACAGGCTCAAAGAAGTTAAATTCCTCGCCAACTCAAGATCACACAGGCATTCACCGTCAAGGCCAGGACCCCAACCGAGCTCTGGCTCCTTTCAATCCTACGTTCTTTCTCGACACCAAGGAACCAGCCTGTTTGCTAGCTTTCTCCCAACTTCATTATTTTTGCCAACCGTCGGCAGCATGAATCATGATTGCCTTCATTAAAGCCTTGTCTTCTCATTCCTTTAGGTGAAGATGTCAATGTTTTCTGTACTAGCAAGGAGAAAAAGGTCAACATGAGTTTTTGTTCTTAATTGAAATGATTCTCAAGATAAAGATGGAAAAACGTTAAGCCCTGCTTAAAATACAGGGTTGCAATCAGTTTGTGGAGACGTTCTGCACCCTTCATTTGGCTTTAACACAGTCAGACCTGACCAAAAAAGTGATCTACACATGAAGTCTGTAGAAATCTGTTGTGCAACGCCGTAGCCACTAGCCACCTGTTGACTATTTTTTAAAATGTGCCTAATCGCAACTGAGGTGCAGAAAGTGTAAAAATACATTGGATTTTGATTAGTGTAAAAATCTCATTAATATTTTGTACTTATTACCTGTTGAAATGACACCATTTTGAATATAGTCGGTTAAGTAAAAAATACATTATTAATTCATTTCACCTGTTTCTTTTCACTCATTTAATGTGGCTTCTAGAAAACGCATAATTACGTAAGTGGCTTGCATTTGTGGCTTGCACTACGTATTTATTGTACAACCCTGGTAGAAGATGAAACACAGAGCAGTTTCATCCCAAGGTAGTGTATTTCCTTAACATTTCCAGAAGGGAAGGTAAAAAGGAAGAGACTGAAGCGTGGGCCCAATAGGTGTGATCTAGAGTTAAATGGCTGCAGTGAATTGAACAGGAGGGGGGCCGTATCTTGGCTCTTTCTGCTCCCGCCCCAGCCACGAACGAAGCAGGTGGCGGAGCTTCCCCCACGGGCGGTTCCCCCGGGCCGGGCTGCGGACGGCGGGCCGCCGAGCAGCCCACCCGTGAGCCACACACCTGCGCGCCCACCGAGCTGCGCGTCCGCGAGCCGGGCGCCGGCCACACGCCCCTCCCCCCGCGTCTTTATTTTCCCGGCATCAACCGTCAGCCTCGCGCTTCTCTTCGGCGTAGGTCGGGCCCGCCTAGGGTAAGCGACCCAGTCCCCGTGCCCGGCCCCCGCGGCGGGCAGGACGGCGGGGGCCGAGACGCCGCCTGCCGCGGGTCCTGCTGGGTCGCGGCTGCTGTTCCGTCGCGAGCGGTGTGGCCGCGCCGGACGCGCCGGGGGCCTCCGGGCCGCGGGGGGCCGCTGTGACCCGCCGGGGCCCCGCAGCGCCGGAGGCGGGGTAGCGGGCTTCAGGGGCGAGTCGGCGAGCGGCGGGCAGCGGCGAAGGCGGGCGCTCGGGCGGCGGGTGTTGCAGCTGCCGTCCGCTTCTCCCGCGGCGCGGAGGACCGAGCAGGGCCGGCCGGCCGCCGTTCCATGCGGCCCGAGTGAGCGCGCGGCCCGTGGCGCCTCCCCGCGTCCTCCCCCTCAGCGCAGAGCAGCGCGGCGCCGCGGCTCCGGAGGAGCAGGCGGAGCATGTCGGACGGTTTCGACCGGGCCCCAGGTGCTGGTCGGGGCCGCGGCCGGGGCCTGGGCCGCGGAGGGGGCGGGCCTGAGGGCGGCGGTTTCCCGAACGGAGCGGGGCCTGCGGAGCGGACGGGGCACCCGCCGCCGCCGCCGCCGCAGCCCAAAGCCCCGGGCTTCCTGCAGCCGCCGCCGCTGCGCCAGCCCAGGACGGCCCCGCCGCCAGGGGCCCAGTGCGAGCTCCCCGCCGGCCCCCCGCGGCCGCCGCGGCCCGCGCCGCCCCCAGGTACGGAGCCGCGCCGCCCCGGGCCCCGGCCCTCCGGGGCCCCCGCGCGCGCTGTGCCCTCTTGCCCCGCCCCCGAGAGCAGCCCGAGGGCCCGGGGTTCCTGGTGGGGACGGCCCGCGCGGGTCCGGAAGGTGGCTGCGGGGCTCCTTTGTGCGCCCCGCGGGGGAGGGGCCGCGCGCGGGCCGCGAGTGCGGCGGCCCGGGGAGGAAGTAACAAATCGCCGCCCCTTCCCCAGCCCTCCGAGGGGACATCTTGGGTGAGCAACCACCTTTTCCTCACGACTCCTTTGGAAAGGGAGCAGCCCTCGAGCACCCGTGGAGGAAGCAAGTGTGTCCCTAAATGAGCGAGGGCAAGTCCATTGTTCCTTTTTGCAGGCTCTCTGCATCTGTCTTAGCTCTTGTATAACTTAAACACCAGTCCTTCTCCACGGGCTTTTCGCTGCACGGTAAGTTATTAAACAAAGGTATGAATGCATCTAACGTCCCCCTTTTTTTTTTCCTTCCTCAGAACAAGAGAGAGTCCAGGACAGTATTTCCCAGCAGAACTCGGAGTCGGCGATGGCTAAACCCCAGGTGGTCGTGGCTCCCGTGTTAATGTCCAAGCTGTCTGCGAACGCCCCTGAATTTTACCCTTCAGGTTATTCTAATTACGCAGTGAGTACGCCCTTTATCACAACTCTAGGCTAATGTGACTGGATAATGTGGTTATTACTCCGTCAGTCAGAGCTTGCTGCTGCTTTCTGTACTGCACATAAAACCCCGAATTCATTGAACTCAAGAGGAACCAAAACTGATTCAGGAGCGTGTTTTGCAGTTACATTCAGGGAATCAGTGTAAGCTCGGGAGTAGACTTGCTTATCCGTTCTGTTCACTGCTGTGTTCTCCGCATCTGCAGTCTCTCCGGGCTGATAGAACTTGATGTAGCAAGGACCGCCCACCTTCAATTTGTAGAACAAAGATTTCTGTCCAGACTTCAGGGACAGCCTAAAGAATAGGGGCCTGACAAAGCTGATTTTCATCTGAGTTTAGCAAGATAGTGGAATCTTCACTGGTAGATTTAAGGTAAATCAAAGTGGTTTTGAGGCTAACTGATTTGTGTAGGTTTTTGAATGTTGAGAAGTACACGTCTGGGCTCTTAGGTTAAAATAGAAGTGTTTCTGGTTCTAATTAACTCCTTTTGTGCAGCAGTGGGCAGGGGTTTTCGATAAAGTGTTTAGGTAGGTATAAACGACTCCTACAAACTTTCCGATTGACCTCTGTGAAGAATTTTTTAAATTGGTCGCATTTTCCTTCAATACCAAGACAAACCAGCACAATTAGGGTGGATAGAAAGGAATTTGTTCCGCTAAGTAAATGCACGGTAATTAGTTGCAGATAAGTGGGGCAGGAACCATTCTGGGCTGAAATGATTAATAGTTGAGCGTTAGTCCTGCCTTTCCCGTCCTCCCAGCTTTACTGGCACACAACACGTGCAATGGTGAACACAGAGGCTGGCCCGGAGCTTCACCACCCAGGCACCCCATGTCCAAGTCAAGAAAAGGAACGTTATCGACATCCCCAAAGCCGCCTCCGTCGCCTGCTGTTTCTCGCTTCCATTCAGCATCAGAGTTCATCCGTGTTGGGCAGGTGACTGGAGATGACTTACTCTCGGAGGTGGCTTCCTCCGCTGTGTGACTGACTGACCACAGTGCCGCTTGTCTCTTGGACGTTGGGGAAGCTTCCACTTCGGGGCTGTTAGGCATAGGGCCGCTCTTCTTAGCCATGTCTTGGTGGACATTCCCCCTTGCTTCTGTGTGGCGTATACCGAGGAATGGAATGGCTGGGACCTCGGGTCCCCGGCTTCGGCAGAGACTGCCTGCTGGTTTTCCGGAGACGGCTCCTGTGGTCGCGTGGAGAGTGATTGCCAGGTGCTCCACTAGCTTGGTCGCACTTAGCATTTTCTGTTTTTTAAGTTGAGCCATTTTAGTGTGGTATCTAGTTGTGATTTCAGTTTGTATTTACCCAATAACTAATGGTGGCACATCTTTTTTGTTACCTTTTTATTTTTTGGTTTGCTTCCATATTTGAGAGGAAGTATGGAAAAGCTGTACTCCATGCTTTAGAAACTCCACATACTAGGAAAAAGCTTTGGGGCTGGAGGGAGGGGAAAAACATAGGCATAGCAGACAGAGCCATTTATTTGGTTGAAAGAAGCTATCAGTCCTGTAAAGTAGAAGTTGAAAGCGGCCTGAGTTCTCCCCAGAAGATTGTATTTGGCCCAGGGACGAAAGGAACCGCTGGAGAGCTGTGAGTAGTTGAGTAAACTCTTAAGGGTGCTTACCTTCTGACGGCACGGAGTTCCCTGTCTGTTAGTGACGCCCTGTTGGCTGAGCTGCTTCATGATGGGAGGGGTTTTCAGTTTCACACAGTTCAGGTGACTCCTGGGCTGGCCGTGGAGCAGCGTGTTGAGCTGTCAGTCCACGTACTGTCACCATTAGGCATTCCTCAGTAACCTCTAACGCGGCTGCCCTCCCCAGTTCTCCAGTATGGACTGCAGGTTGGCAGCCTGGGGCTCACGTGTGGCCTGCAGGTGTGCTGCCTTTGGTCCTGTTTTTTATTTCTTGAAAGGATTTTTAGCCCTGGGTGGTGTGGCTCTGGAACGAGCACCGGCCTACAAACTAGAAGGTCGCCAGTTTGAATCCCAGCCGTGGCTCGGGCCTGGGTTGCCGTGTTCCTGGTTGGGGGTGTGTGAGAGGCAGCCAATAGATGTTTCTGTCGCACACTAATGTTTCTCTCCCTCCCTCTCTCCCTCTCCTCTCCTCTCTCTGAAAATAAGTAAATAAATAAAATCTTTATTTAAAAAAAGATCTTTATTAAGTTACCAACACTTAAATTAGATAGTGCCCATCTGAATTTTCTGGTTTCTCTTGAAATCGTAAGATCGGTCATACTGAACTATTACTCTGGTAAAACAGAGGCAGTCCCTTTAGATGGAGTGTGTGAGTCCTAATTTGCTCCCTGGCTCACTTCATTTATTTGTCGTACACCTGGATTTTATCAGCACTCAAGTTTGCGGCCCTGCCCTGGTATAGTCTCTGGCCTTTACCCTTAACTATCTGCAAGGCCAAGTGTTTTTTTACAATCCCCTAGTCCCCTGAGTCTTAGGATGAGGTCTTGCTGTGAGGGAAACTTCTCCTTACAGGAACCATAATCCAAAGTTAGCTACACTCACTCACTCATTCAACAGTACTTGAATATTTACCCCAAGTCAAGTACTAGGGGTACAGCAGAGAACAAAGGGGACAAAAGTCCCTACGTTTGTGGAGCCTCTGTTCTGATGGTCTGCAGGCTTGGTCTCCAGAAACTCCTTGAGTCTCCTTTCATTGGACACGCACATCTGTTGCTTGGTGTCCTCGACCCGAGTCCGCTTTCAAGAAAGCGTGCTTTTTCTACAAGCCAGTATGATAGGGTTTCGCTGTGCTTTCTTAACCTTTCCAAAACCCTAGGCCCTTTTATTGTCAGTCCTTCTCAACCCACTGCTAGAATTTCCTGCTCTCTCTGCCTTCTTACCAGCGAGTGTCTGATCCCGCTCCCTGGCCATTGCTGCTGCTCAGAGAAATGATTACATCTTGAACAGTTAACCACAGTTCCTTTACAAGAACCAAAAATTCCACATAGGAATTCATGGAGAATTTATTACGAGACAAAATCCCCCCCATACACACACACACACACACACACACACACACAAATGCCAGCTTTTTTCTAAGAACACGCACTTTCAAGTTACTGCCCAGCTCTCTTCTGCCTTTCAGTAGTAATGTTCTCCGAAACATAACGTTAGTTATTCTCGGTTGGTGCTGCATCTCACCGACTGACTGTTCAGACCTCTGCACACGGAGCCCCCTAGTTGCACTGATACTCTTGTGGGGACAGCTCCTGATGCTCTCGGCTTTAAAAGCTGTGGTCCTCTCAACCCTCAGCCTAGGCTTGGTTGACCACAGGACGATCTGTCTGTAAGGCTCAGCACATCACAGTGGGCTGGGTCCTGTGCCGGGTTTCAAGGGCACGTTTTCAGTCTTTCACAGGTCCCTCTTTCTTCTGTGAGAACTGCACATTTAAGGTAATAACGTTTACCTTCACTTTCCCTCTCTGTGCATGGTCTCCTGCACTCCCACGACTCTGGCCGGCATTCTCTCAGATCTCAGCCTGTGAAACTCTCTGCCGCCTTTGGTGTTATGAGCACCTCTTCTCGTTGGCCAGTGTCCTTTCTCCGTTTCCCACCCTGCAGCTCCTTCCTTCCTCAGTCTCGGTGGGTCCTCTTTCCATTTCATTAGCTCCTCTGACCACGACCTACCTGTCTGCTGATAACTCCGAAATCTAATTTTTCCTCTGAACTCCACGGCTTGTTTCCGTTTCTTTTGACCTCTTCATAAGGATCTCACATCCAAACTCAAATATAAAGCAGAATTCATCTTCGGCAAACCTCTCCCGATGTTTTTATGTTCTGACTAGCTGCTCAGGCTGCCACCGTGGCGGTATGTCCTGCACATTGCAGTCCTGCTGGCTAAAGTACAGGTGACCCTTGAACAACATGAGGGGTATGGATGCTGGCCCCGGCACAGCTGCAATTCCATGTATAACTTCTGACCCCCCCAAAATTTAGTGGTCCCTCAGTATCTGTGGGGGATTGGTTCCAGGACCCACGTGGATACCAAAACCCGTGGATGCTCACATGCCCTATAAAAAATGGCGTAGAACAACGCATACAGTCAACCCTCTACATCCCTGGACGTCCAACTGCAGGTTGAAAACAGAACAGCTACTTATCGAAAAAAAAAAAAATAATAATAGCTGCATATAGGTGGACCTGTGCTGTCAGACCTGCGTGCAGGGGTCGGCTGTGGTCGTGATGATTCCAGCATCTACGGGTCTGCTCGTCCGCCTTTTGTTCCCACGCTTTGGATGCTGTTCTCATTCCAACAGGGTATTCACAGTACCTGCTTTGAGGGGATGAGTTTTCTAGCCGATAACCCTCCTAATCGCTTGTCACAGAGTTCTTTCTAAGAAAAACAAATAAAACCTAAATATCCCTCAGTTTGGAAGCCATTTCGGTCCACACTGGAAACTGCAGAAATCTGGCTACAAAATCTGGTCCCGGAGAACTAACACAAGCTCTGGTTCACACATGGCGGAGTCTGGTTTGTTCCGAGTACCTGCCTCCTTGAGCTCAAAACAATAGGCTCCGGCTCCCATTCTGCTGTATTCAGAGAAGTTCTGCTTTCATCTTCAGAATTCATTTTTTTCCTGTTTTTAATCCTTGCCCGAGGGCATTTTTTCATTGCTTTTAGGGAAAGAGAAGAAAGGGTGGGGGTGGGGGGACACGTAGAGAGGGAGGGAGAGAGAAAAAAACAGAAACATGGATTGGCTGCCTTCTCATATGTGCCCTGGCTGGGAATCGAACCTGCGACCTTTCAGTCTATGGGGAACAATGCTCCAATCAGCTGAGCCACACCAGGGCTCAAATTTTCTTAAAAGTGAATTTTGCCTATTTAAAAAAAAAGACTAAAATTAACGATCTAAACTACTCATATTTTGCCACAATGAATGACATTTGATAGAAACCAGTAGGAAATTAATACCTTCAGCGGGGACCTGTGGACTTGCTGCCTTTCATTATCAGTAATAGTAGGATACTACAGGTCTGTAAAACCATGTAGCAAAAGCTTAACTTGGTTTTTAATTGTAAAGTTCCCACATGTATGTGGTTAACATTACATATATTATTTAACGTATGTATTTATA
This sequence comes from Desmodus rotundus, assembly GCF_022682495.2. Classification (NCBI taxonomy): domain Eukaryota; kingdom Metazoa; phylum Chordata; class Mammalia; order Chiroptera; family Phyllostomidae; genus Desmodus; species Desmodus rotundus. The sequence goes on along the minus strand of NC_071387.1, from coordinate 205,732,840 downwards.
ATGTGTGACTACTTTCACAATTTCATAATAAAGGGTATTTATAACAAACAATTCTTTATAGGTCACTACTATTGTCCCTTGTTTATCTTTCTAGAAGTTCATTATCTATAAAGTCTCTTTTAAAAAAAATTAATTGTACTAAAATATGGTTCTCTGTTCTCTTCTCATTTAACGCTATATTGGTGGTATGTTTGTATAGCTATATGTAAATCTTGTTTCCTTCGGTGGCTATGTGATACTCCATATGTAGAGATATAAGGTAATGTATTTGACTACTTCCTTGCTGATAGATTGTCAAATGAATTTTTGGTGCTGAGTATCTTTGCACTTATACTGAAGTTGGCTTTTGAGCTTCTTTGTTGGTTATTTGTACAGCATAGTGGGTGAAAGACAGGTGTTGTTCTGCGCTCAGTTCTGGCCCTGTGATTGTGCATAAGCGACATGGTCCTTACAGGCTGCGCCTGACCCAACAGCCCCACCCTAGGTTTCCCGCCCCCCTCCCCAGCCTTTCGAGGCAGGCTTCTGAGCATGCTTCCCGCACCCTCCACGATCTCCCTGTGTGTCTTACTGGTCGTTAGCTACCACCCCGTCCTCAGTTTCTGTGTCTGGCCTTTCTTTCTCAGAGGTGTCAGGCATGCACCTATCTCCTCGGGGCCTCTTTCTCTTTCAGTCTATGTGTTGCCTCTTTAGGACCCTTCCCTGACCTTTTTTTTTTTTTTCATAGTATATCTCGATATCTGAATAATGCCCCCCATCACGGAATATCAGGCCCATGGAGGAGGATTTTGTCTCCTTTGTTCGTGGCGTGGCAGTACTGCCCGTGCTGAGAGTAGTCCCCGCCCAGATGGGTCTGAATGGGCAACATGCGTGCAGCTGGTGCCGGTGATGAACTGGTCAGTTACAGTATCATCCCAGGTTCCAAGAAGCAGTTTCTTATCATTCTGCTTTTTACTCTTTAGCCCTTTTAGGTATGACAGCAAGGCAGTTCCATCTGGCATATGTTTCGATCTTTAACTAGAAGTTAAAAAATTTATTTATTGAACACTTAGTCCCTTACTTTGTGCTAGTCACTGGTCCAGGCAAATTTACTCATTAACTCTCTTAACTCATTTACTGGTAATCCTCAGTCACACATCTGTTTGTGATTCATGAATTTGAATTGCATCAACATTGATTTAATGGGTCGCTTAACTTGGATTCGGTTGTGTGTGTGTGTGACCAGACAAATACGTGATGTGTGAGTTTGCCTGCTCTTCCCAGTGAACACTGTGTGAGCATGACCTAGGCACGTGCGTCTGCTAGGATTTCCTGAGTGCCTCGTGACATGTTACGTATCAGCTTAGTGTCTAGAGATAAATAAAAATTAAGCATCATGGCCTCAGAGTGGTGGTCAGCATCAGCACTGGAGAAACAGTTTTTTGGGTCAGTCTTTCTACCAAGATTATCCATCTCCAGAAAGGAGCTTGCTTTCTTAAGGGGAATTTTGACAGAAAGGTGAGGTTTTTTTCTTTGTGCACACTCCCTGTCTTAGAACTTAACCCTTTCTGTAGTCGTAATTCTGATTCTTTCATACTGGTTTCTCATTTGACTCCTTTTGGAAAGGGGCAAATTTCATCAAGCAGCATGGCTGCTGTGAGAGCGTAACTGTCGAGTACACTTCAGAACGCTTTGGGTGGGGTCCACACGTCGAGATTGTGAGCTGGTGTTCTCATCTGCTTCCTTTGGGAACGCTCACCTGCTCGGCCTCTTGCCATTCATTACAAGGTTGGGAACTTCCAAAGGTGATAGTGGTAGATATATTAGTTGGAAACTACTACTCAAGGTTGGCTTGAAACCTGGATACGGCACTGTACACTGTGATGAAATTTTGTAGTCACTTAACTGTATGTGTTTCCCTGTGCTTGGGGATTAACAGATAGATGACAAACTTACTTTTTCCAATTGGAAATTGTCAAATACCTACCAGAGAATGGAGAATGGTATAGTGAATCCTCCTGGCCTGGTCAGTTAGCTACGTGTGGCCATTCTCAGTTCTGTATCCCTGGCCCCTCCTCCCCTCCCACTGTAAATCCTGGGTCTTACTGTATCCATAAATAGATTAAAATCTTAATTTTGATATCGGTATGATAGCAAAACATTGGCTTAAGCCTGATTTCTCAGCCATCTTGTAAATCCACCAGGGATGAGCAGACAGTTCCCTACCCAACTAGATGGAACCCTCTGTTATAACACTGGCCATTGGACAAGGAAGAAGAATAGTTCACTGGACTTAATTTTATTGAAGAAAATAACACATTTTATCATATGAAGGATCCTTTAAAAAATTATTTGTGGGCCCTGAGCTGGTAGCTCGGTTGACCAGAGCATTTTCGCAATATGCCAAGGTTGTGGGTTTGATCCCTTGTCGGGGCACATATGAGAATCAACCAATGAATGCATCAGTAAGTTGGAAACTCATATCAGTTAAAAAAAAAAATTGGTGCTAGAGACATCTGAACTTAAAGCTGCCTTGTGTTTATTTTAGCCAGTTGCATGGATTAAAACTTTTTTTTTTTTTTAACTTTGTAGGACTCCTATGAGGATGGTTGTGAGGATTATCCCACTCTATCAGAATACGTTCAGGATTTTTTGAATCATCTTACAGAGCAGCCTGGCAGTTTTGAAACTGACATTGAACAGTTTGCAGAGACCCTGAATACCTGGGTTACAACTGATGATGCTTTGCAAGAACTTGTGGAACTAATCTATCAACAGGTAGGTTGGCTGATACAGCATGTAGCATGCAGTGGTCCTTAGGTAGCTTCCTTGAAGCCCAAGGGTGGCAGCTGCTCCTTGAGGGAGGGCAGGTTTATGTTCACCTGCCTGCACACTGGTTAACTCTTGGTGGTTCACGGGAGCTCTTGGGTGTGTGTTGTGTAAAACTCCTGTCCGCAGGGACCCGGGGTTGGGGCCAGACCGCACATTGACCTGTGTGGCCCAGGCCCGGAGCAGGCGGCGGGGAGGAGCTTTGAGCGTTCGTGAGGAAGGCTCTGTGAGCACCCTACCTTTCCCACCCCTTTCTGTTTTATAGGACCTGAAATTAACAATGTATTGAAAAGACCACAATCTTTTCTCCCAAATGTTGAATCATACAGCATTATTGGAGTAGGGCAAAAAAAAGATGGGAGAATTTTCTTGCCTTATGAATGAGTCCTTTAAAAAAAAAAACAAATCACAAGGCACCCTGTCTTGTTTTAACATTTCTGCTTGTATATAAAATTTTCAATAATTTACACCTTTATTCCTTGAAAATCTAATGCCTGGATTGTTTTTCATGCAGTTTCATTGTGATCCTAGCATACTGTCACTGCTACATTGCTGCTATTTTCGGAGGGGAAAATAGACAGCCCTGGATTTAAGGTCATGTGAGACTGACCAAAAACGAGTAGGAAATGAACATAAATAGAGCCCTTAGTGTTCTAAGTCTCAGAGAAGTGAGCACTCACACTTGGAATGTGTGGGCGGTTGTGAGAGCAGATAGATCGATGTGTTTGCCACCTAGCGTCTCATTTGACGGCCTTTCCAGTTTGTTCTGGGTTGTTACTGGACCCCAGGATTTTGTAGCCCAGCAGTTTCCCACCCTTTTCATCTCCTGGCGCACATGGACTGATCACGGAAGTTCTGCGGCACACGAAAAAATACATGTTTTGTCAATGTGACGAAAAAACAGGTGTGACTTTGAATCATTCACACCAGACGGCTGTTGTTGTGTTGGCTGTTGTCATTTTTTTGACAGTCTAAGGGAAAAGAGGTCATTGCCTCTGACTAAATAGTGAGGTATTGCATGTGTTAAAATTGCTCGTGCCACGCTGGTTGAACATCGTCCTAGCCAGCTCTTCAGGTGTCCGGAAATGCCTGGGATTTTAGGAACATAGAGCCGCTCTGTTTGTCCTGATACCTACTGTCGGCCTCTAAGTGGATTGAAAAGAATGTGAGGTAAGAAACTGGAAGGCTTACGCTTACCTAAACTTCTCCTGGCTTCTCTTCTGTCGAGTTTCAGCTGCTCAGCGGGCCGCCTGGTCACAGGTCTTCAGGGCTGGCGGGAGGGCTGTGAACTGGCAAGCGCAGCAGCCGCGCTGGCCTCAGAGCCAGTTCCTCAGGCATGGCCTCAGTGTTAGGTTTGAACATTCTGTCGTCAGCGATGCCCAGATTTACCAACGGCTCTTCGATTTTTTTCCGTTTTTGAAAGATTTTATTATTTATCTTTAGAGAGCCTAGAAGGGGGAAAGACGGAAAGGCAGAGAAGCATCAGTGTGTGAGAGAAACATCAATGGGTTGCTTCTCAGCCTGCAACCCAGGCATGTGCCCTGACGGGGAATTGACCCGGCAACCTTCTGGCTCCCAGGCCGGTGCTCAGTCCACTGAACCCCACCAGCCAGGGCCCAACAGTTCTTAAGTTTCATTGAGGGAATTAACTCACAGCAACTAACAAAGGAAGACCTATTGGGGGGGGACAAAAAAAAGAAAATGATGTTAAATATCCATGTTCAACCTTGATACCTCCCCAAATACTACTGAAATGGCAATATGGGATTTTTGAAGGCCAAAAGCCCATAAGGACTGGAATGGGGAAAGGAGATAGAAATCCCAGTTTGGAGACTGGAAAGCAGGAGGGGTGAGTGGTAATGGACTTGGCAGATCTAAATAAGTTGAATTCCAAACCAGTGAGGATAGCTGAGAATCTCCCTGATTTATGATGCAGAATTTCAAAAAGACTAGGATAAGGAATGAGGCAAAAAGATTGCAAGAAAATCTAAAAAAAATTAGACCCTCTAAATATGTTTGCACCAAGTAGCCAGTTTGAAGTTTTATTGTAACTGTTCTTGAAGTTATGAAGAAGGCACTCCAGCAAAACAAAGGAATTAAGCCAAGGACGAAGACATGGGGACTAGGAATCGGGGAGTTTTATGGAAGTGTGTGTCATCCAGGTGATGGTGACAGGCGGTCCCAAGAGAGTGGCAGTGAGCACAGCTGTCTGGGGGGCCCGCCTCACTGGGACAGGGCAGATGCTCCAGGAAGATTCCCTGGTGAGGTGAGCACAGGGTTAAGAAATTTACAGACTAGTGAGTTTAAAAATAAATCAGTGAGAAGTGTATAAAAAACAAAGTACTAGGGAAAAAGGGTGTTTCTAGGGAAAACCATTGCACACGAAAGCTATCAATGGAAACACAAAACTAGTAAGTAAAACCACAATGTTATCATATTGGTAGCTGCAAGGATTGGAAAATAGTGGAGTGGCATGAGGTTAAGCAGGGTGAAAACTAAAAGCTCATCTTCCATGGTGGGAAACTAGTAAGAAGTAGTGTCTCAACTGAAAGATCACGGTTCGCGCAGGGGTTAAAACCTTTGGCCTGCGAGAATTGAAGGTGGCTGTCCGTGGGAGTCAAAGCAAGGTGTAGTCGGGGAGCAGGAACCTGCAACAACAAACCTTGTAGAACTTCTTGACTTTACGTCGGGTGTGATGATTTTTAAAGTAAACCAGAAACAGGCAGTGCCAATAATAGTATAATTTTTAATTTCAAGTCTTATGTGGTATCAGATAGATATTCATGATGTCAGGGGAAGCCAGTCTTTCTTGGGAAATAGTAGGGTCCCGGACAAGCGAGGCTATAGTTAGAAGTGAAATGATCTAATAAATGTAAAGTACTTGGGCCAGTGATGCTGAACACTCGACACGTAGTTGAGTCATCTACTCCCTGCGTGACATTACGCTTCTGCCCATTTTATATGTATCTTGCAGTGAAGTTAGGTGACTTTATTCTAAAGTTACAGAGCTAGCGTCTAACCAGCGTGGGCCTGGAAGGGCGTCAGGCCACTTGTTAGATCTAGACTCTGCTTAACTACCTTTGTGGCCTTGGCCACGCCCCTTACCTTCATAGTGTGTGTTGTCTTTGCCGGACATTTAGTAGTGAAAGCTGTTCTTTGCTATTTAAAAACTACAATGAAAGTTAAACTTCTTGAGTACTACCTTGGCAATATCATACAGTCTTTGATTTATAGTGTTTTCTCACTGTCTTATTTTTTTCGAATGGCTTAAATTTGTTTTAGTTTTCTCTACCCCAAGATTTTTGGAGCATTCTTTAAGTATTACTCTCTCACATCAGGTACCATTAATCACCCCTTTAGGAATCAAGAAACCAAAACTCAGGGAGGTTTAGTGAAGCCCAATCACAAAGCACGGGCCTGGGGATCTCTTTCTGGATGACCAGATGCCAGAGTCGGTGCCCGCCGTTACTGGGGAACATCACAGATCAGTAGTTTGGCAGATACTTTGATTCATAATTGGCACTATGCAGCTGGGAACATGTACATATTTTGTGTAAAAATGGGTTAGAATAAAGAGAAAAGTGTCTATTTAAAGTTTTCTGGTAACTTTAGGTAAATGATGGGGAGAACTTACCTTAAACCTTTTTCTTTGTACTTGTTCTGGTTCTTGGTATAAGGTTGGGGCAGTAGAAATGGTTTTTTCCTCTGAAATGTTGCTGTTTGCATTTATGACAACGTGTCCGTATCATACAAAACTTTTTCTTTTTGAAAGGCTACGTCTATTCCAAATTTCTCCTACATGGGAGCTCGCCTGTGCAATTACCTGTCCCATCATCTGACAATTAGCTCACAGAGTGGCAACTTCCGCCAATTGCTGCTTCGAAGGTCAGTGTGAATATGTGAAATTAAAGGAGAACTACTTTTAAGGGAGCTAGAATTTGACAATTCCTTTTTTCCAAAGACTACGGATTAGAAGGTTGCGGGGGAGAAGGGAACAGACCGCTTGCCTGTGTAGTGTTAAAAGTTCATAGTTGTATGTCTGTATCAGTCTTTTTCTGTAGTGGTCTCTGCCTTTGGTGGTGTGCTTAGAAAAGCCTTTCCTTTCCCAAGTTCTTAAAAAGGATCACGTATGTATTTCTTTGTACTTTTATACTTTGGGTTTGAGCAAGGATCTGATTTATTTATTGCCATGTGTGGCCAGTTTTTCCCATACCACATTTTTGAATGATCCATTTCCCTATTGATGTGAACTGCTTGCTGCCTTTATCATTCTGTATCCTTCTATTGGGGTTTTGATGCTGGACTTCCATTATTTTCCACTCATCACTTGTTTTATTACCATACTGTTTAAAAGTACATTCGTTGTTTTCTCTTTTTAAGATTTTAATTATTTTTAGAGAGAGGGAAAGGGAGGAAGAAAGGGAGAGAAACATCAATGTGTGGTTGCTTCTCACACGCCCCCTACTGGGGACCTGGCCTGCAATCCAGGTATGTGCCCTCACTGGGAATTGAACTGGCAACCCTTTGGTTTGCAGTCCAGCGTTCAATCCTCTGAATCACACCAGCCAGGGTAAAAAGTACATTGGTTTTATAAAGGTACTTTTAATGGTTGCAAATATTCCATTGTGTGATTAAGCTGCACTGGAACAGAATAAAGATTCCAGAAGTCACTTCAGAGACACTTGAACATCAAGCTTTAGATGAAGGTTGTACATCAGACACACAGGTACGAGATAAACTGTGCAGCTGACACAGCTGGCTGGCTACTAATTTGGGGGAAAAGCAAAGTGAAGATGGGCTCCTGTCTCTTCACACCAAAATATATTTCAGACATATGAAAGATTTGAGTAGAAGTGAAACAGTAAATAGTAGGAGGAGAATTGGCAAACAGAAATCTTAGATTGGTAAAGCCCTTTTAAGTAAGATATGATACCCACAGGCCTTAAAGCAAAGTTGAAACTTTTTTTACACATAGGGTATAATATCTTGGGTCATAAATTTATATGAACTAACATAAAAATAGGAAAATATATAACACATGGTAATGAGCTCATTTATTTAATATGAAAAGAGAGGCCTCTTAGGAATGAGTAAGAAAAAGACCAGTATTTTAATAGAAATATTTGGAGTGGCTCTGAATAGGTACAGTTTGGAAAAATATAAATGACAAAGTTTAAAAAGATAACTAACCTTCCCTATAATCAAAGAACCACAAATTAAAGCTTCTGGAAAGATGTGAGAGTGGGCACTTCTGGGGGCAGGATGGCAGAAAGGCGCGAGTACCTCTCAGGGGTGCTCACCCCACTGTGCCCTGAAATGGGGCTGAGCCCCTACCCCCACTCAGGGAAATTCTCATGTAGTGGACTGAGCTGGAGCCTCGGCTTGGTTTTCAGAGCTTTCTGAGTGAGTCTCCTGTGTACCCCTGGTTGAGAACCCCTCTTCCGACTCTTTTCCTCTGTGCCCACGTGTGCTTCTATAGTGCTGATACTGTCAAAGATTTCACAGGAAAAATGCTAATCACATAACTAGAGAGAAGCAGGACATAATCTATTACCTAACTTAAAAATATACACACCCTTGAAAAAGACAGAGTTACTGAGTTATCTCTGAGTTGCAGTGACTTTGTCTTTATTTTTCTCTGCTTTAACCTGTCTGAAATAAGCATGCTTTTATCATTGAAACTCTATAGCTTAAAAGGGTTTAGGTTCTTTCCTTTCACCTAGATAATCAATAGTGTACACGAGTAGGAATTTGCTTTTGCACATACATTCACCTGTCTGAATGTAAAATAGTCACAGCATTCATAAAACAAAAGCTCATTTTATCAAAGATTTTACCTGCAAAGTCATAAAAGAAAGGACAGAAAAAGGAGAGCTGCCACAAGGTGCTTGGATAACTATTTGCATTATTTAACCACCCTTCCCATTGTTAAACGTAGTGTTCTATTTATAGACGTGCCGCCTTCTCTCCTGATGAGGAATTCCTGTGTAGGAGTAGGTAATGCATACCTTCTGTATCCGACTCACACACAAGGTGGTGCTCGTTTAACAGAACTCGGAGGCATTGGACCCAGCCACACAGGCACACAAGAAGCCGTCCTAGGGCGTATTTGTGGTCGATTCATTAACTGACCCAAGGAAAATTCATGATCAAGGAGCGACTTTGTTTTTTTCTTTTGACAAAAAATGGCATCCTAAACTGGTCCTTCATGAATGAAAGCCATTCTCCATAAGCTCCCCCTTGGTCTTTAAAAGAAGAACTGTCAAGATCAATTTTATAAAACATACAACTTTCCTACTTATCACCACCTTAATAAAGAAGATAAGAAAAAAACATTTAACACCAAAATGGTGAACAGTTTAAAAGTCCATTTAAAAAACTGGCATTAGCAGTAGCTGACACCAGTGTTCACTGACACAGGCACTGACAGGCCTGTTGTGATGATTTTATTTTTATTTATTTCATGCTTGCCCAAGAACATGCTCAGTGATTTTAGAGAGAGGGGAAAGGAGGGAGAGAAGCATGGACCAGCTGCCCTGACTGGGGACCGAACCTGCAACCTTTTCAGTCTATGGGTCGACACTCCGACCAGCTGAACCACACTGGTCAGGGATTGTTGTGATTTCAGAAATCTTGTAGGAACTATGTCCGGAAAGCTCTAGGAAGACAGTTTCTTTTTGTTATTATGTAAGGCAAATGGACCAAGTCAGGGGGAAATAAGTTATTTGACTCTTTCAGTCTCTATCAGAAATAGAGACCAAATTAATTGCTTTCTGTGTGTCTATTCAGTTGGGGGGGTTTTACCTTATTTCTCCTTCTCTGATTTATATAATGGAAATTACAAGGATAAAGGGCTTAATAAAGATCTGTTTCAAAGTTAATATATTCAGAAAGAGCAGACCATTTTTCAGAGACAGCTTGGTTTTGTAAAATCAGTGCCAGTACATATGAACCTCATAAAACTTACGTTATTTAAACTTATTACAGCTTGGTCTGATAGGTTTGTTCTCCACTATTCTTACAAGTTTCTTAAAACTAGGCGTCTTGGTATGGAAAAGATGACGCACAGTCTGGTGTCTGCCATAGACAGGCACATTTTTTGTTACAGGAATTCTGGGTGTTGGCACATTAACTTGGCTCTGTGTTGCTTGTGGACAACCAAACTGGCAGATGGTCATCTTGTTTGACCATTTACAAACAAAGCAGTGTGAGATTATAAAAGATTTATCTTTATTAGATGTCGGACTGAATATGAACTTAAAGATCAAGCCGCAAAGGGGGACGAAGCAACTCGAAAACGATTCCACGCGTTTGTGCTCTTTCTGGGAGAACTTTATCTTAACCTGGAGGTGAGGAGACATTTCCTTAAGTACTTTCGAGAACAGTGGGGTCTCGGGAAGGAATTTGTGTTTACACTGTACTTTCACAGCAGTAAGAGTGGCATGGGAGAGAAAGAAAATAATGTTTCAGTGCCCACTCGTGGTGGCGTCTGGACTCTTAAGGGGACGTTTGTTTTCCTGTTCGTGGGCGAGGTGTTGGGAAGTGGTGGTAAAGTCTTCATGTACTTGTGCAAAGCCATGGTGTTCGGTGCATGTTTAAGCTTTTGAATTGTAGACACTAATGCTTTTTTGAATTCTTGCATCAGGAACATTAGCACATAGTATGTTGACATTCAGATGGTGGCTGAAAAGCAGCTTGACCTACAGAACACGAGGCTTTGAGTAAGGAGGTAGAGGGAGGCTACAGTTTCTGGGTTTTTTCACCTAATTCACCAGATTAGTCCTTGGTCCTGTTACATATTAATCTTCCACATAAAATGCATTTGTACAAAGTGTACAGCTAAACTTGTTTGTAAGTTGGTGGTTTACTTGAGCATACGCTTGTTAATAGGAAACTTTAGTGTTGGATATTATTTTGTAATGGATTTGTGTGATTTGTATTTTGACTAGTCTCAGATACAGGTTTGTCTTCTTAAACCGTGAATTGAGGACTGAGTACCATAAACACCCTTGAAAAGATAGATGAATCAACTACCAAGTAAATGTGTCAGTGCATCTAAAGGTCTATGTCCAATCTAAGGCTTAATTCACTACCGCTTTTTATCACAAGGGGCTTAATTTTATAAAAGTTTCATGTCTTAATCTTTTTCAGTTTGTGACACAAGCCAGAATAAGGGCACCAATCTACAATGTGCCTTGAATGGGGAGCCACTTTAAGAATGCCGCTGGGTTCCCCGTTGGAAGTACTGGTGCTCTGTGTGGTGGGGGAGGGTTGTGGACAGGGGACAGATCGGGCAAGGCTCCGGAACCCAAAATTCTTCCAGCTGGAGAGCCAAGACATGTAAACCATTACCATGCAAAATCAGAGTATTTTAAACAGTTATAAAAAGCAGAGTAAAATTGTGTGTTCCCAAAAAAGGTGGTAGCTTAATAAACTGGAGGTGCTTCACGAAGCAGTAACATTCAAGGAGACTTACATTATCTGGACTGTATGTTATGTGTGATAAATGAAAAATTTTACCTATAGTTTACTAGTCTTGTTAGAAATGTAGTAACATGTCAGGTAAGTAATTTTTGTGAAGATATCAGTGTGTGTTCCTATGATGTTTGTATTGTTTTAACATAAAATACCAACACTTTGTCAGACCATTTACATATCTGTATTATATTTTGGCATACCTGCTTTTTTAATTTTCTTTTGTCCCCAAAGATCAAAGGAACAAATGGACAAGTTACAAGAGCAGATATTCTTCAGGTTGGTCTGCGGGAGCTGCTGAATGCCCTCTTTTGTAACCCTGTGGATGATAACTTAATTTGTGCGGTAAAATTACTGAAGGTAGGTTTTACTTTTCTTTCCTTAAAGTGTAATTGTTCTACTCCTTTCATGTGTAATTCAGAGAAAGCATTATTACTTTAAGGTAAATGTTGACATTTCACTTTCTTCTCCGATTTAATATTGGAAAAGCAGTGTACACTTACTTAACCTAAGAAGCGGATTTTAGAAGTGGAAAATGGAATTCCTGCACTCCACCTCTTCCTTTCCCGTGCTGTAGGTGCGCTCCAATGAGTACAGTGTACTGTGCTGGAACTTGTCTTCACCACCCACCGAAGGTCTTAGGTCTTTGTGTGGCGGCGATGTACTTCTTTCTGCACTAGCTTCCAGTATTCCAGTGTTTCCACGCACATGGTTTATCCATTCTGTCGTCTAGCCATTGGGTTGCTTTCAGTTCGGTTATTTCTCTGTAGCACTGTCGATAATCATGTGTTTACGTGCGGTTATTTATGAAGGTTAATTCCTGCATGTAGGTTTGGTGGACCAGAGAGTGTGTGTACCCTAATTTAATAAGTACAGATGCTCCTTGACTTGGGATGATGGGGGTTACATCCCACTAAGCCCATCGTAAGCTGAAAATACTGTGAGTTGAAAATGCATTTAATACACCTGACCTACCAACAGCAGAGCTTAACCAAGCCTACCCTAAATGTGCTCAGAACCCTTGCACTATGCCACATGGGTGGAATCATGGAACACACAGAAACACAGCAGGCTCCATCTCTCACCCCTGTGATTACGAACCTGCCCGGGAGATGTAGCTCTCAGTCACTGTCCAGCATCCTGAGAGAGGAGTGTACTGCCTATCGCCAGTCTGGGGAAAGACTGGAATTCAAAGCAGTTTCTACTGGATGCTTACTGTTTTTGAACCATTGCAGAGTTTTAAAAAATTATAAAAATTTTAAGTCTAAAATAAGTTGGGGACCTTTTGTAATGCCAAATTTCTCTTCCAAACACTCAACCGGAGGGTATGCCCACCAGCAGTGAGTGAGTACACCTCTTCCCAGCCACGGCCTTCGTGGTGGTGGGTGCGGTCAGTCCTGGGTTTGGTTTTGTCGTAGGCCATGAGTGAAAATGAAAACCTCATTTCAACTTGCGTTTTCCTGATCACTAGTGAAGTTAAGCACTTCTTCATGTTTATTACACATATTTTTAGTTTCTGTGTATTACTTGTTTATATCCTTAACTCATTTTTTTCCTGAAGTTTTTGTTTTAATTTAAAGCTTCAATATTTATTGCACTCTGCATGTATCAAAAAGTGACATACTGATTAAAATTTTATAGCCTATCTTGGTCACACAGGGTGTGTACCACATAGTCATTGACACACAAAACCTGTAATTAAAGTCTGCTGTAGTTCATTAGTTTCTCTCAGTCGAGAAAAGCATAGACAGTATTTAGGTACCTGAGTATTAGATGGTAGAGAACAAGCAATAGGGATTATTTAACTTGTTTAAGGAATGCTTGAAGTGCTACTAACATATTTTTATAATATCTGTAGTTTATTGAATTCTTTATTTTACTGAAACCTGCTTTTTTTCAGTTGACAGGGTCAGTTTTGGAAGATGCCTGGAAGGACAAAGGAAAGATTGATATGGAAGAAATTATTCAGAGGATTGAGAATGTTGTCCTGGATGCACATTGCAGCAGGTACGAGGAACAAGGGAGGCAGGTAGTACAATTCCGGTCCTTCCTTTGTCCTGGGGGTCGTTTTTTCAATCAGCTACACTTATCAGAACAATTGACATCTTACAGATTGATCTACAGAAATGTTTTCTTCAAAGGCTTAATATTTTAACTGTGGCTTCTGCCCACCTAGCCATTTTTCTTCAATAATTCAGTAAATATTTGGGTGACGAACTATTATAAGGAAGCATAGAAATGTTTGGAGGATGGCCACTGCCTTTAAGAACCGTATCGTTAGTTACATGGAACAAATTTCAAGTCTGTTTTTTAAAAAAGGTAAATTTGTGTCATTACGGGAAATGTCTAGAAAGTCAAAGCATTGACTGTCCATGTTAAATTGATGGAGTTGTTTTAGGGTCTGTGATGTTTTAGGGCCTAAGAACACCTATGGTGCGTATACTCTAACTCCTTTTCAACCTTTTATCTGCAGAGACGTAAAACAAATGCTTCTGAAGCTTGTAGAACTTCGGTCAAGTAACTGGGGTAGAGTCCATGTAACCTCAACATACAGAGAAGCAACACCTGAAAATGATCCTAACTATTTTATGGTATGCCCGTGTTTACTTGTTAAATTTTGCTTATTGCCTGAATTCAGATTTGGAAATTTCTAGATGGGTTACATAAAGTTGTTCCCAAAGTGTAATGCCTGATACCTTTTCATGGGTGTGGGGTCACATGGCAGCAAGCAGAGCAGGTAAATGGGAGAAACATGGAATCCACTCGTGACAGGGTGAACTATAAAGAGCCATCCAGTGGCAGGGGAAATCGGCAAGGCTTGGGCTTGGGCGAGTATAGGATTCCAGGAAACGGTTTTTCCAGGGAATTCATAACAAAGCCCTGCATCTCAGACTTTAGTTTGCGTGTTTTCATAAAGTAAATTAAGAAAATAAAAGTGGTTGCCAGGCGGGTGGTGCCCTGCAGCTCCCGACAAGACCAGCATGAAGCAGCTGTAGAGGAATCGCTCCCACAACCCCAGTCTTGGGAATTCTTAAAGAACAAAGTGGTGGGGAGCCGAATGTGAAACCACACGGCACAGCACAGCAGTTCACCGTGAGTGTGACGTGTCCGGCGCAGTGTTGGAACAAGAACTTGAGATAATAGAATAAAGTCTGAAAGCCATAGGCTTTCCCAGTGACATGATACGGCTACTGGGAAGTCAGTGGTCTTCTTCTTCGTGCATTGCAGTATCAGACACACCTGAGTGACACTGGCCAGGCTTCACTGATACTGTGCTTTAAAAAAACGGTTGTGAAATGATCACATACTCTTACTACTCTGCTTTATCCTAGAATGAACCAACATTTTATACACCTGATGGTGTTCCTTTCACTGCAGCTGATCCAGGTATGCTGTCTCAGTCATTTTCCCGTTTTTTTGGTAAGATGTTAAATTACAGAAAACCATACCTTCACCAGCACAGACCTAGCTGTTCGAAGAGTTCACATCATTTTAAAATACAGGGTAAAGGCTTGTCTGATGTAGAATGTTCTTTGTCGTGGCCACTTGGAACCGTTTCGAGTGGAACGTCTGGCTCAGTGCATAGTGTCTTGTCACTCTAACAATGAAGAATTAGAAGAATCCCTCAATTAAATGTGACCATTTTTATTTTGCATTTCCCCTAATATTTTGTTTTTATACTGTGAACTTTGGGGTGATTTAGAATGGAAGGGAAAGATGGTTCTAATTCACTACATAGTCAGCAATTTTATTAATATAGGTTAATACTTGCAGATACTAAGAATTATGGATTTCATTAATACTTGGTGGATCAAAGTTGACAAAACCTAAATCCCTGGATGCTTCCCCTTCCAGAAGAGGGCATTTGTAGAAGCACTGCTTTAATTGTGATAAATGGGACTGCAGTGTGAGCCAGAGAGAAGATTTTTTCCATTCGGTGCCAACTACAACCAGCTGATGGTCAGCATTTGCCCGTGTGTGTTCTCTCTGGATGGCAGACCCCGACTGCCTCTGCCTACAGCACAAGGAGGTAGAGAGGAGGACTGGTTACTTAGCTTTAAATTAAGAAACAGTAAAAAAATGCAAAAACCACAAAAAACTGACCTGTTGCCGCATAGTCAAGATTAAACCAAGCTCATTTTGCCATATTACTGTGTGCTTTGGGTCTTTTTAAAGAAATAAAACCCTACACACAGAACTAAACCATTTCCCTTCTCATTGATCGTTCACGCCCAAGTTCAGGCCTCCACTTCTCTCCCAAAGGTGACGACCATCCCTACTTTGTGTCATTGTGATGTCTTTTCACTTCATATGTGTCTGTAAACTACTGGATCGACACACACAGGAGTATTAACCCCAATAGTATCTTACTGGACACTGCCTTTTGCAACTTATTTTTATTCAGTATTATTTTTGTTATTTATCTGTGTCGATGGATATAGCTTCATTTCCTTTATTTTAAATGCCAAATACTACTCAGACTAAACCACAGTTTATAGATCCCCTGCTGTGGGTGGTCGGTGGTTCACACTTGTTCCTACAGACAGTGCTGCACAAACATCCTTAAGTCCTTGTGCACTTGCAGGAGTTTCTTTAGGGTGAGGAGATAGAATTGTCAGGTTATAGGTGGTTTGTGTCTTCCACTTCACCAAATGAAGACTGCTTTTCAGGCAGTAAACCAGTTAGTTTTTACAGCATGTGAGGGTTCCTGTCTCATCTTGCCAACACTTACTACCAGACCTAATTTTTGTCAGTCTGATTGTATGAAATTGTGAAATTTTATTTTCTTACTAATGATACTGAATTTTTTTTCATGTTTCCGTGGAACTTTTGATTTCTTCTTTTGAGAATTGCCTGTTTGTGTTCTCTGCCCGTATTTCCATTGGATCGTTTTCCTTGTTGATTTGTAATTCCTTGCATGGCCTAGACAGTAATCCATAGTCCTTTTCCCAACATGTGCCGTCTTCCCTTTTGTCTTAGCGTAAAGGAGCTTTGAGTTTCATGTAAACTAAATAGTCTTCTTTGTGCTCTGTGTGACTTAGTCTCCTTACTATCAAATTCCATTTTCTTCTATAAATCTTTTATTGTTTCACATTTAGGTCTTTAATCTGGCTAATTTTTATATGTGGGATGCAGTAGGAATTAAATGTTTTTTCCATAGTCTTCATGTCAACAGGTGTTGAATCATCCTTCCTCTTTTAGATAAAATGTTGCTGTGGTATACCGTGCAACCCCTCTGTAAACTGGCTTACTCCTCTGCCTACTTGTGGATCTTTCTTGTCTTTGTTTGTCTGAACACCAGTACCACATTCTTAATTATTCTGACCTTGCTTGTAAATCTTAGTCTGGTAAGACAAATTTTCCTTCTTCCCTCTGCTTCAGAATTACTTCATTCCCTTGTGGTTCTTTGTCATCTTTGTCTGATCCGTTTTCCTGCCATTTGTTCTGTCCACACTTTCGCTGTGACTGCTGTCGTGTTTAAGTGCCTTTTTTCTTCACCAGAACTTGTGGCTTGGATTGTAGGAGCATCTGTCCAGTGTGGGTTTTATAGTTTCTCCTGCTGGGAGCCACAGGTGTAAGAGGGGCTTGAAATAAGTTTTTATTTCCTTGTCATAGGGTTTTTTTAAACAGGTAGTAAAAATTTGAGATTTGAGGTGCAGGCTTATTGTCACAAATTCTCTGGGGAACCAGAGTACTTCTACCCTGACTCCAAACCCAGACAGACACAACCAGACTTCTTTGCCACTAAGATGTTTTACTTTTTTTACCCTGGTTCATCTTTTGCTAGAGATAATCAGCGCTTTCAATGCCCTGGGTTTGTACAGAGTGAGATGAGTGTGGGCGAGAATTCCATCTTCCTGTTTCAATGGGCCCAGGACCTTTCTTCTGGTTTAAAATCCAGGCTCCTTTGTTACCACCCGGTCCACCAGCCTCCCAGCTGCAGTAATTGTGTGTGGCTTTCAGTTCCCTTCTCATTTCTGTCGTCAGGAGACTTGATGTTTTTGTGACCTCATCTGTACATTTAAAAAGAATGTTTGTCTTATCTGATACCTCAACTGTTGGTTGCAGGTAGGCTTCATTGTTCAAATGGTCTCCAAATTGCCAAAATTGATTGTCAAAATGTTGCTAATCCTTTAAACTGGAATTAAAGTGTTACAGCAACTGACAGTCTTGGGAAAATATGGCCTTTACCCAGTCAAATGTAATTATATTATGCTCCTGAGGTAGCCATTGTTCACAAGGAACTAATTTTGAGGTAACAGTTTGAATGTACTCTGATCCATTTTATTATTTAGTGGCAAGGACAAGGACTCCATACAGACGTGCTAATCTTATAGGAGACTTAGTAACTGTGTCCAAGGCAGTTGGCAGATGGAGAGCCATACTGTCACTTGTATTGCCTAGGAAGAGTCCAACTGTACAGCTGAAACATTTATTAGGTAGCTACCTTCCAGCTGTCTCTAAGGACAGGGAAGAAAAGAAAAAATGCCCTGCGTGCGGAACCTTCGTTAAGGCGGCCTCCTCTGATTGAGGACCATGGGCGTTACCTGCCAGCCAGATAGATGGCTCACTTTACCTCCTTCGGGCGCAGTAACAGAGCTGGGAGTCAAGTTATTTGAATGAAGTCTCTCCTTGTAGAAGGAAAACAGGAGAATGAGGGGCACATGTTCTTCCCCAGCAAACTGTACAGCTAGTGTTTTGTCTGATGGAAAGAATCAGGAGAGAATGTAGATAGCATGCACATAGGCCAGGTAATGTACTCTGGTATATTCACAGTGGCTCTGACTTCCAACTTATATTTAGAGGAAAATATATATAATTAAGATTAATGAGCATGCAAAGGAGCAAAAGCAAGCCAGCTAGAATACCAGTTTTGTAAAAGCTATTAAGTACGTAATTAAGCTTACTTGATAGATTAACATAGCTTACTGGTATTTAAAATTTGGGTCTACTTTAATGTCATAGTACTAAAAATTAAGAGTAACCGCACATTTCATATGAATTTCTCAACATTTAAATTTTTCTTCTATTAATTTTTTTGTAGATTACCAAGAGAAATATCAAGAATTACTTGAAAGAGAAGACTTTTTTCCAGATTATGAAGAAAATGGAACAGATTTATCAGGGGCTAGTGATCCGTAAGTTCCCTTTAGCTACTAACTTTATTTGTGAAATTTCTGTGGCCACAGCTTATATATATAGTTTAACTAGAAAAAAGTAGATAAAAGAATGTGCATTTTGATTTGATGGTATTATAGTGGTATATATGTAGTACTTATTTACCGAAAATTTTCTGATAATCATATTGGAAACCACACAAACTATGATTTTAAAGTTTATGTATAGTTGAGGGGAAAAACTATTAAAATGTAGTATACTCAAGCATAATTAGTTTTTATAAAATTCTATTATCGTACCTAAGATTTTAAAATAAGTAGCTCTAATACTGTAAGATCTTGGGCAAGTTGCTCCATCTATAAAATAGGAAGAATAGTACCCTCCTTGAGTTTTTCTGAGAACTAGATGAGAACACAGTGCTCTGGCCCAGAGCAACGGGCTCTAATCTGAGCTGTTACAGGATGAATGAAGACTGCAGAAAGCAGATTACTACATAAAAATGTTTGGACTGCCCCGGCTTATGTAGTTTAGTGGATTGAGTGCTGGCCTACAAACCAACAGGTTGCTGGTTCAGTCCCAAATCAGGGCACAAGCCTGGGTTGTGGGCCAGGTCCCCAGTTGGAGGTGTGTGAGAAGCAATCACACATTGATGCTTCTCTCCCTTTCTCCCTCCCTAACCCTCTAAAAATAAATTATTTTTTAAAAACTTTAAAAATAAATAAATAAAAATCTTAAAATGTTTGGACTGACAGGAGATGCAAGTTATGGTCCTATTCTCATATTTCAGTTTCTTACCTGCCATTCTTGGTAACAAAGAAATTTTTGTTATGTTACTTACTTATCATTAGATTTAACTACATTTTGTTATAGAGGGATGAAAAGCTTGTGAGGATTAGTCCCAGCTCTGTTAACAGCTTACATGAATTTGGACAAGCTGCTTGGGCTCCCTTTTTCCTGAGTAGTGGGAGGAGTAAACTAAATCTGTGACTTCAGTTTTTCTTACATACCTTCTTTCATTGTGTGGGTTTTAAAAAATAGTGAACCACTTTTATTCTCTCTGCTAACTAGTGACATTTTAAATTATAAGTCAGTTTGTGGTCTTCTGATATATAGTGCCATACTTATAAACTAGTGTAATACTAAAACTACAGTCTTTAAGGACCTAGGCACAAGCACAGTTAGGGAAGTTCAAACCCTGCTGGGTGTACAAGTGGAAGTTCAAGTTGTTCTTGGCATTAAGATGATAGTACTACCTGCCTTTTTAAGATGGCCGTGGGAATTTCGTAAGGATGTGTATATATTAAGGCTTTTGTGGGCACTAAATTATGGAAAGCCTAGTTTTCCATCATTTTAAACTACTGAATAGTGGGAAAAAATCTGAAATACAATAGATGATCTCAGAAGTAGCTTCTTGCTATGACAGTCTGATTCCTTATGGATTATGACTCATGTTGTCATTGCAAAAACACCATTTCTGATGTTAAGTAGACATAAAGTAGTAATGCATCATTAGAGGGGGATGGTACATCTGAAATTATGTTCTAATTTTAGTGCAAGTTTTAATGAGCTAAATTTATGAAATTCATGTCAGTCTTGAGACCCCAAGTTTTTAAATACATAAAACCTTTAACTTTTAGATTAGGTTAAAGAATTTAACATATGTCTAAAAGCATAGCAGACTCTTCAGACAGAAGGAACTCAATCCAATGTAAAATTCAGCGCACCGTACCAAGCATTTGTTGTCTAAGGACTGACATTTAACGTAACTCTGAAGAGTGCTTGCATTGTTAAACTCAGTCTAGGAGAGTTATGCCAGGTACTTTTTGTCATGGCTTAGTATCTTAAGACGTTTTCTGCATTGAAAGACATTAAACTTATGAGCCGTCTTTGTTTTTTTCATAGATACTTGGATGATATTGATGATGAGATGGACCCAGAGATAGAAGAAGCTTATGAAAAGTTTTGTTTGGAATCAGAGTGTAAGCGAAAACAGTAAAGTTAAATTTCAGTGTATCAGTTTTATAAAGCAGTTTAGGTTAAGGTGATTTAGCAGAACACAGGACAGAAAGAAAATTGTGTCACTTATACCAAATTAAGGATGCTGAGTTACGTTACTAATGTATGCAACTTTAATTTTGTTTAACACTATCTGCCAAAATAAACTTTATTCCCTATAACTTAAAATGTGTATATATATAAAATAGTTTATTATGTACAGTTAATTCCACTGTTTTGGCTGCAATAAAATGGATTTTGAAATAAATAAAATGTTGAAAGTAAATTTTGCTAGCTGGTTAGAAGCTTATCCTTTAAATTCAGCTTTTCTTGAGGGGAAAAAAGTCTTAGTCTGGAAATACATGTTACTGCAAAAATGTAGCATCCTTCTTTTTGGTTAAGTATATAGCTTTCATTAGCTTTACATTTAGTGTCTCAGTGAACTGGGTTTCAAATATGAATCAATCATAAAAATCTCTGGCACTAAAGTCTTAGAATACATCACTAAGTGATTTACGTACCCAGATGTTATTTGATACCAAGGGCTTTTAAAATGTCATAAAAAAAGAGTTAGAACTCCCCACTAAACAACCAGGATTCTTCACTGAGGATTTATTGCAATTCTAAATTGTTCAATTTTTTCACCTAACTTCATTACTCAGAAGCCTAGGACATTATTCTTCTTTATTTATAAGGCTTTCTCGTTTTTATTTGGTAGCATGAGTTGCATTGACTTTTTTACTAGAGAATTTTGCTAGATCTTTGTCACTCAGTTTTCATCTCCTTTATAATTGATACACCTTGAGGATCACTTTTCTAATACTTTTGCTATAATGTGGTACCACCTTAGTCCTATTTTTACCTAATGTCAGAAATCTTTTTCCAACTAACTACAAGTAAAACTTATGTACAAAAGGATTGCTTGTAAATATGCATGTAAATAGTTCTGTTAATAACCCCACTGTTTTACATTTGGTACACCTGTGTCTGCTACTACAGTTGGCTTTCTCACTTTTCTGCTTGTTTGTTCAGTCTGGATTAAAAATTAGACTTTGAAAATAAAATTGAAATGGTTTTGTTTTCTCTAAGTTTTTGGAATGGTATCCTGGTTTTTAAAAGAATTTGTGTTGAACTTTTTTATATGACATTATAAAATTATGGTTTGAAATCAGAAACTATACTGGTATAGAAGACAGTCTATCCAGTGTCTCCTGAATAAAAATTCAGTTCAATAACTAGTTGGAAAAACTGGCAAACGTAAAATATTAAAACTTTCAGATTCTTCATTGTAAAAGAAGTATACAGGGTGGAGCAAAAGTAGGTTTACAGTTCATATGGAAAGACTATAACAATAAATAAGTAATAATACAAGAATGAACTGTTTTGTATACTCAGACTGTAAACCCACTTTTGCCCCAACGTGTATGTGCAGGTAGGGTTTTTGGAACTCGTGATGGTCAGAACTCCTTTTTTTTTTTTTTTTTTTTCCCCCCCCAAAGTGGCTCCTGTAACGTGGTGGCTGTTCCCTTAATCTGCAGCTCTGTAAAGAGGGTGCCCATCGTCTACCTGGGGACAGGACATGCAGCCAGGGGGGCCAAGTGTATGCTAACTGAATACTTTAAACTCGTAGCGTTTGCTCTATGAGGAACATCGTTTGTCCTTTGTCCACTGGCTGATCGTCACCCACCCCTGCTCCTAACAGCCTCCAGCATGGGTCAGTGTGTTTCGGTTACTGGTGCTGCTTAAAAAGCCACCCCAGCTTAGTCTTCCTACATGAGCATTTTATTATGCTCATGGATCCTGTGCCTCCTGTTCTACAATGTTTGAGGCCTCAGCTGGGAAAACTACGGACCAGGGTGTTGAGGTGGCTTGAACAGCTGAGGTGACTAGCAGACATCACTGGACGGAGGAGGGGTGCACATCCCAGAGGACGCAGAAAGAGCCTGCCTTCAGAAGCCGTGGGCAGCGTTACCTCCACTGTAGTCTCGGTCCAGTTGCTGAAGCCCTATCAAACGGGGCCATCGGGGAGTGTGTGGCCATGTTTGAAAACTGCAACGGTACATAATTAAAGGAAACTTTGGTCCTGCGCTACAACCGTTGCCCTTTAGGATGCCGTATCTTACAGAACTAGGAGTCAGGAAGTCTGATGTGCGGATTATTCATTAGTACAAGTCTGCAGAGAACAAGGACGCAAGGGAGCCGTGAGTGCCATTCCTGTGGCAGTGAAGTGCGACTCCCGGTCTGAACCCGGTGGTCATGTCATCGCCTCAGACCCTCTGTCTGTGTGTTCGCAATGCCCTTCGGCCAAAGACTACCAGGGACACACCTGACTCTGAACATGCTGGGGTTAGTGCTTGTAGTGAGGCAGAACACACACTATGGGAAACTGGGCTGTGTCAGAAACAACAAAGGAACAGGCTTTGGGCTTTGATGGGGTAATTTGGGAGAGAATCTAAGCAGGCGTGTCGCACTTTTGGAGTCTCTGGGCCACACGTCAAATACACAAAAACTGATGAGCAAAAAAAAAAAAGGTTATAAGTGAATTTATGATTTTGCATTGGGCCACATTCATAGCCATCCTGGGCTGCGTGTGGCCTACAGGCCAGGGGTTGGACACCCCTGCTACATGTTATATCAGAAAGCAGGGGCAATTCTATAATTGGGTATTTTATTAAATCTTAGGGAACAGGTATAGATTAAGTTGTAATTTATTTTAAAAGGCACATTTAGCAAGAGAGGAGGAAACTTACCTTGGTATGAAAGTAAAAAGTCCAGGACCAAAGGACTGAAAATTCACTCCAACTGGGGCGGGAAGGCCCTGCTGTTCATCAGGTGTGCAGGACAGACACACAAAACCAGCCGCAGCCTTTACAGGAAAAGTTCCTTCCAAGGTCGTGCGGCAACTATAAACTGTCGCTATGACCCCCTCTTTCCTTGTGTGACCGTGCTTCGTTATCAAGGCCACCTCCAGGCTTCTTTGCTGTCCCCACCCACCTATTCCTGGGGACACCCAGTGGCTAGACTGCCCCCGCTCCCCACAGCACCCACCCTAGTTGGTCCCTGTCTCTCCTAACCCTGCTGCAGAGACAACACCCAACCCAGAACTGGTCTCCCTGTCCCAGAGCTTCCGCAGTGCCCTTCCGCAGCAGCCCAGACCTGCCCCCACCATCCCCAACTCCCACTCTGGCTCCTCTGCAGTGCGCCCCTGCTTGCGAGCCAGTCTGTGATTTTGTCCAACTGCAGGCTCGAGCCTGTGGTGGTCTTTGGCTGATGACTTTGGCAGATGTAAATAATGTAAGGTCATTTGTACTACTGCCATATTGTGTCAGCCTATCAAGACGCCAAACCTGGATGAACCCTACACTGGGGCCGCAGCCAGACAGCTGAAGTTCATATTTCTGGTAGGTTTGTACCCCTGTAAATTCATAATCACCACCTTCACTTGGGCTGTCAGCACTGCCAATAATTTTACTTTATTCCTCTTTTGGACCCTCTCGATCTGCTCTATCCCCTAAATGATGACTCGCTTCACAGAAAAAAAAAAAAAAAAAGGCCACAAATGTATACAAATGTACCTGCATTCATTTTGTCCCTCCTCTTCCTGTACAGCACAGGTGGCAAACACAAGGCCCGAGGGCCAAATCCAGCCCTCCAGCTTGTTTTATCTGGCCCAGCGCCTAGTTTCTACCCAGCGGCAGTGCTGAGCTCCTTGCCCCTGGTTGAGGAGTAGTTACATTTACACAGTCCTGAACTTACATTCGGCCCTGTGAAGGCCACCGCAGGGCTCATGTGGCCCCAGTGACAATGAGTCTGACACCCCTGCTGTACGGGAAGTACTGCTCCTACAAAAGGCCAGTTTTTAACGTGCTGAAACCCCATCCTCACTCCCATGAGTTCTATTACTACTCAGTCTGTACTTTTTATGTCTCCCCATTGGCTCTTCTGCATGAGCTGCTGAACAACCCTCCACTCTTCTCCAACTATATCTCTGCTTCCTAGTCAGACTTCTCAAGTGTCATCCCACTTGTTCAGTTCCCTTCCCTTCGGTTTGCTCTTCAAACCCACTATAGCTTCTGCCCCCCCACCCTCCATATACAACAGCCCTCACTAGAGACCAGTGACCTTCACGTCACTAAATCTCGTAGACGCGTTATTTTTTAGCTTGTTCTCCAGGTGATACCTGACGCCGTCGAGTGGCACCAAAACTGAAAACCTAGGCATCTGGAGCACAGTAGCTTGCTTTCTAGTTCTGCGCTGTTCCTCAGGGATTTTGTGGGGTCCTCTTCCCTCACCTCAACTGCACACATTGGTGTCCCTGAAAGCTCAGTCACCGGCATTCTTTTCTCAGGTTGCATTATTCTTGGACTGCAGTCAGCAGCTACCCGGCCAAGGTGACCTCCAGATTTGTTTGCATTCTTATTCTGCACCTGTGCTAACTTGTCATTTCCACCGGGAGGACTTAAAAACTCCAAGTCATGCTAGTCCCCAAATTTGCTCTTGCACCTCCCCCCCGCCACTGATGGCACTGCCCGCTACCCATTTGCACCAACCGAGAACCTGGAACTTTTAAACTCCGACCCTCCCCCTCAAAACCCCACACTCAAGCACTGCCACGATTATATAGCTGATCTAAATATTCCTTGGAGCCCAGCCTGAACTGCTGTCTCCCTCCTTCCTTTCTTCAAGGGCCTCCTGTTGGGCTCCCACATCCGCTCCTGCATCCTACAATCCATTCTCCACCCAGCTGCCCCAAGAATATTTCTAAAGTACAAAGAGCGTCACATAACCCCTGAGTTGTAAAGAGAATTTACATCGAGGAGGTCCTCAGCCATTGGCGAGAAAAAAGGTGGCAGAGGGACAGGACCTGAGTTAGCACAGTGTAATACAAAACTTTAGGTAAGGCTGAGGTCAACGTGCGAATCAGACGTTTAAAAACGGAGATGGACTTAACGAATTAGATTTCTCCCCACCCCGCGGTGCTGCCACCGTTGCTCAAAGCCCTTGTAATAGTTCACCATTGCTTTTAAGATGAAGTCTGTAATCCATAAATTTATAATAATCTTGCCCTGCCTACCTCGTAGCCCCCTTTCAGGCTTCTCAGCCCTGAAGACCAGCTCTTTGATCCTTCCTGAACCAAACTGGTTTCCCGGCCTCGCGGCCTTGACCCAGGCCGTCACTTCTGCTTGAAACACTTCTCTTTTCCTGGCTACTTATGCTTTGGATTTCCGCGGAAGTAACTCCTGAGCCCAAGTTGGGCACAGACCGGTGCGTTTTATTTCAGGATCACTTGCCACAGCTCTGACCAAATTCCTGTCCAGTCGTTTCTTTCCAGTTAATCTCTAGCTCCCAGCCTGGACCCTGGGACCCCCTTCCTGCTTTCTCCCCACCCAGCGTGCCTGGCGCAGAGCAGGCGCTCCGTAAATACTGGTTCAATGACAAGAAACAGCAGTCAAGCCTACTTGCCATTTTAGATACAGGTGCAGTTACGAAAAGGCATTTTCTGACACCAAATTAGAAGAGAAGGTCAAGCTCTCCGTTAGCAGCCTTCTCGAGGCGCACCCGGCGGTCGGTTACTAAAGCAGCGTCGCTGCTGCAGGGCCCGCCCGCGCGGAGAGCGTAGCCGGACCCTTAGAAGGCTCGTCACCACCGGCTCTCCTACCGCGGGGTCGGACCGCTTCCGAGCTGAGGGACCGGAAGGAAGCTCAGAAGCGGACTCGACCAGACGCCGGACCGAGACCCGCGCCGTCGTTCCCCCACTTCCGGCCCCTCCCTTCGCCGGGAGTGCGAGGGGGCGTGGCCCCGGGGCCAGGAAGCGGCCGGGGCGGAACTTCCGGCCTTCTGGTTTCCTGAGTGGAAAGCGGTTGCCCCAGGGGGCGGGAAAGTTTGAATCACTGTTGTTTGCCTGTGTTTTCTTTCTCTCTGGCGGCGTCGCCGGCGCTGCAGTTCCTCCAGCAACTCAGGCCTAACGGACGCGTCAGACAAAACACTCTCCCTGTGGCATTAGATCCCCGCGGCTGTGATTGTTTAGTTTCATCGAGAAACATCACTTGTTGGTAATTTGTTAAATTCGAGAACAATTCCTTGAGAAGCAGTCATGGACTGGCGCAGACGCTGCGGTCGGAGCCCTTCGGCAAGTTAAAGTACAAGGGCCCTTGATTGGCCTCGTTTCCAGGACTTGTCAGCTCGGAACTGCTGTGTGAGTTCAAAACGTTGTTCGCTTTGACGAACTTTTTTTGTAACTAGATACTGCAATTTGAAGAATGAGGTTGCCCCGGCCCCGTAGCTCAGTTGGTTTGAACGTCCTCGTGATGCCGAGGTTGTGGTTCCCGGGGTCGGAACACATGCAAGAATCAACCGATGAATGCATAAATAAGTGGTTCGACAAATCGATGTCTCTCTCTCTCTTTCTGTTCCCCTTCCTCCTGTCCTCTCTCTAAAATAAAAGACAAAAAGAAAAATGAGATTCCTGTTGACATCAAGAACAGAGTTGTGGCTTAAAAAAATATTAACAGCTTTGTGGCCTTTTGATCGATACACACCCTCAGACGTAACGTGCTGGGTGTTGAAAGCACAGACAGGAAGGAGTAAGACAGGTGTGGCTAGAGATGTGGACTGGGGCCGATTTATGATTTGCCCGGAACTGTAGACTTAGGTTTCTTGTGTATGCTTCTTATTTAAAAAAAAAAAAAAAGTTATATCTCAACAAACTGTTTATAAAGAAATAAAAACCTTTGCCAAAGATACTTTCCCAAGTGTTACCACAAAATATGTTTTCCTCTTTTTTTTTTAACAGTAGTGTTTTGTGGCTTTTTAAAAAAGATTTTATGTATTTTTAGACAGAGGGGAAGGGATGGAGAGAGGGAGAGACACAGGAATGTTGCCTCTCACACGCCCCCTACTGGGGACCTGGCCTGCAACCCAGGCAGGTGCCCTGACTGGGAATCCAACCGGCTGCCGTTTGGTTTGCAGGCTGACACTCGGTCCACTGGGCCACACCAGCCAGGGCTTCCTCCTTTGTGTATGCACCTGTTTTTTCCCCCCCTGAAACAGCAAGTAGACATCATATATGTGGCTGTTAATATTTACTGCCATGTAACCAGCATGTAAACGAGTGGTGTAAAGTGGTGGGTATGGGCTGGGCTGTGGACCGTTACCTACGACAGCAGCACTGGAGATGGACGGGAAAGGGAAGAAGCTCGAGAACGGCCCCGCGTAGCTGCAGGAACTGAGGGGAGAGTTGACGGCCTGAAATGGAAGAGGAGGCCACAGGCTCCTGAGAGAGACAAGATGAACCGGACTTGTTTCAAGAGTGTGGAGGGAAGCAGAGTGAGAAGTCAAATATTGCTGACCCTGAGCTGCATTCACTCAAACTGCAAATTCAGGGAAAGCAAGAATTTTAGACCAGCTCGGGCGCTGAAGGGTGGTATGTCTGTAGACAAAAAGCAAGAATTTTAAAATGTACTTATTCCTTCATCATGAAGTAAATATTTATTTCACCCTTATTATTTTCCAAGTATTGTTTTAGATGCCAGGGATACAATTCTGACTAAGACAAATGAAGTCTCTGCTTTGATTGCATTTATGTCCTAGAGGGAAAAGACAAAAAGCGAGTAAAAAAGTAGAGTCACTTCTGAGACTGATAGATGCCGAGAAGGAAGAGGGTGACATGGATAAAAGGTGATTGGGAGCAACTGTAATCAAGATGGTCGAGTCAGGGCTCTGAAGGAGTGACATTCGCACTGAGATCTTAATGGCGACACAGAGCCAGCCACACGATGAGTCAGGAAAAGGACACGCTAGGCAGAAAGAATAGTGCAGAGGTTGTGGGACGGGAGACAGCTTGTTTTAAAAAACATGAAAAAGGCCGAGGGAGCTAGTGCCCCGAACAGGGAGAGAGCTAAGACATGACATTTCGAGAGGCAGAATGGCCAGATTGTGTGGCTTAGGTTAGGCCATGGTTAGGAATTTGGGTTTCATTGTAAGTGCAAATGGCAGGTTGTGAGCCAAAGAGTGATGTCTCATTTTTATTTTAAAAGATCCCTCCGGCTACCGTCGGTGGACTGAACGTGAGGGAGGTGAGTGCTGAAAGTGGAATTATTGCAGAAGTCTGTGCTTGTTGGGGGTGTCTGAGTTCCATTTAGTCATGCTGAGTGCGATTTCTCTGTGGACAGGCACAGCGGGGGAGGTGGAGCCGGCAGCCGGAAGCTCTGGACAAGGCTCGGGTAGATTTGGAAGGTCTTTAGAGAAAGAAAATGATTAAATTAAGTTGTGCGAATCTCCTCAGGAGAGATCCTGTGGTTTAACATTTACTTATATCTTCACGTAGTCCATAAACAGTTATTAGCTAATCATATGTAGTGACTACATACATTGAAAGGGGGTAAGATTTTTTTTAAAAAGCAAGAGTGGGCATAAAACTGACATGAGCGTATATAGTTAAGAAATGAAATGGGGACTCAGGTCAGGTCTTGAATCCTTGGTTTAAGAGAATGATGCAGAATCATTGCACTAAAAACAGAGGAAGACTTGGGGGGCAGTGGGGAAGCTGCAGCAGCACCTCTCCCCCTTTTTTAAAATACAAGACAGAGGAAGAGAGAGTTTGCTACAGGGCAAGGGGGACAGTGCTGCCGAAAGCTGACCAGTTTCTAGGATGGGGACTGAACTCACTGGGTGCAGGAAGACTTTGGGGACCATCGTGAAACGATTTCAGTAGCGAGGTGGAGAAAGCTGGGTTGCAGTGGATGAAGACTGATGGACAATGAATGGATACTGCCCTTGAGTGGTGTATTGGTAGGAAATAGGGGTAAACTGGGGAAAGTGGTATCCATGGAAATTAATTTTTTTCTGTCAGGTGAGTCTCGATCACCTGAGTAATAGAAGGAAGTAATGTCCTAGAAGGAGACGCAGTGAGTGTTAGAAAGGAATTGTTAGAAAGGAGCTCCTACGAGGTGACATTCACGATACTAGGTACTGTCGTATGTGTTATCTCATTTTAATCCTCACAACAGTCCTGTTACTATCCCCATTTTACAATAGGAAACAAACCTAAGCATGTAGCTAGTACACAGTAGACATGAATGGAGTCCAGCCTCTAATTCTGTTTCCGTCATACCTATATGGAAAGCGTAGGTGCAGGTGGTGAGTCACGTTAGAGGTGGAAAAGAGGAAATTGAACCGAGTGAGACGAGGATGAATCTAACACCTAAGAGATGAGTTAGCTTGCTCTGTAGTGACATGAACATACCTCCTGAATGCCAGGCTATGGACCAGAATCCAGGTGTTCTTTTAGGCCTACTAGTTACTTTTGGCCTTCCTTTTGCATTGTATTACAGATGATCTCCTGGATTCTTATTGCAAAGGTGGAATTTACTTGCTATTGGAAATGAGATGCTGAACATACCATATTCTGAAGTTGAACTTCAGGAGAAGTAAAGCTCATAAAATGATAAAGGCAGTTATAACTTGGTGGGCTGTCTTTTTCCTCTAGGTGCTGTACCCACCCTGGAGTAAAGCCTTGGGGGTTAATCGGGGCATTCTGTTAAGGATGTTAATTTCAGATCATTTAGTGTGTATAGGAAGATAATCACTTTTCCTTCAACAAAAGTAAATGCAATGGCAGTATATTTTACTTACGTTCTTAGAAAATGCATCAGCTTATTTTGATAGAACTTTTGTACATTAAGAGAATTGTCTGTGCTCTTGTTTCCTAATTCCTTAGTCTTTGCCTTGGAAGGACATTTTATCCATCATAACAGTGATGGCAGCTGAAGTGCGAATGGTACTTTATGAAGACGATTCGGTGCAAGTACGGTATGTCGACGGTTCCAGACTGCAGCTTT
This sequence comes from Desmodus rotundus, assembly GCF_022682495.2. NCBI lineage: Eukaryota > Metazoa > Chordata > Mammalia > Chiroptera > Phyllostomidae > Desmodus > Desmodus rotundus. Next base: position 205,702,607 of record NC_071387.1, on the reverse strand, counting down.
CTCCCTGTGGCTCTGAATTTTTATTTGAAAAGGCTCCTCCTGTTTCAGCACATCCTTTAGAACAACCAGAAAGAATTCGTCAAAGGACACACTTTGTTATTAGCACTTACCGAGTAAGTAAAGATGACACAAACTCCACTCTTTTTAGTACTAAAATGTTGTCGAGGTGGCCAGAATATGGAAAGTAATCAGTATGCTGGATTGCTGCCATACTAAATTTATTTTCAATAATTCTTTAAGATTACCTTTGTATCTCTTTGTAGGAGCAACTACAGCGAGCCCTAGATTTTCGAAACTCCTTCGCCACTTGCCCTTTTTTATCCGAAAACATTATACCTCCTGAAAGAAAAAAGGTAATTTTTTTAAAACTCAATTTTGTAAGATTTGAGGACAAGTGATTAGAATAGGTTTCTTAATATTTAGTCTTTCTCTTTATGACACTTGGAATAGATATGCTGCTATAGGATGCATAGGCCTTTATATTTCACCAGACTGGGGAGTTTTCATATTTTATATATTGATTGAGACACAGAAGGTACATAATTCACTACCCTGTGTTTTTTTTTAGTTTGTAGCCAAGGATTGTACTCAGAACTTTGCATATTGGTGACTGTGTGAGTGTTGGAGGTATAAAATTTCAGAAATTATGTGGACATTTTTAAGTAGCTTATGTGTAGTTGTTAATGTGTAATAGAGATATATAATTACTTATGGTCATATAAATTTTATTCTTTTGCTTATTTTCTATTTTGAACTTGGAATAATAATAGTAACTATACTTTATGGAAGGATTACTAAGGGCCAAGAACTGGGAGTGACATTAAAGATATTTGATAGCACCCGTATGCCTTGGGGTACCTGCTGATCAAAATGGGTGTCCAGCTAGTCAGAAAAGGCATATTGGTTGGCTATCAGTCCCTTTTCACAGGTGAAAGAACTAAGTCTCAAAGAGTTTACCTAACTTTTCATAGAAATTTTCTTACTGGCCAAGTGATTTGAACCCTGTCTGTTTGACTCTGAAGCTGCCTATGAACCACTTTCTACTACTGTCATGATTTCCTGTGATATTGTCTCATGACAAAGAAGCCCCGAAAAACTGAGCTGTAACTTAGTCCGCAAGGCTGTTTTCCCGCTGTATCTTGGGAGTAATTTTATGCATCGAAATTGCGTGCCTTGCTGCTGATGCTGCAGTAGGATCATCAGGTAGTTTAATTCTAGAGGAGAGAACTTTCTGAACCGATCATCCTTACAAACCAGCTTTGCCATCAGTGAATATTGCCCTTAATTTTAGTGTACTAACGTAGCAGTGAAAACTTAAGAGGCTTTCTTGACAAAGGTTTTTGTAAGTTTAAAGTTTTATCTAAATGGAAATTGAAACATTTTGCTGTGGGCAAGATGAACTGACTGTTCTGTGATACCTGCTGTTTCTGTCTGACATGAAACTTTACAGCAGGCACTGTGACCTGTTACGAGTCTGTTGCTGTTGGTCAGTATCCACTGACCTTTGAGTAATTCAGTTGTTAAAAATGTTACTCCTTGAGTCACCTGGAATTTATTTTAGTGTATGGTGTGCCAGGTGCGATCCAGGACAGGTACTTTAGTCCAGGTCATAATCCTTTGAGATAATATTCCCCAAGTGCTATTCAATAATTCAGTACCATTTCTTAAATAATTCTGCCTTTTCCCCTTTGTTGTGAAAAAGTTGTTATCACATGTAACATTTTTAAGATATATCGAGTCTGTTTCTATATTCTCTGAGTTGTTCTATCAATACTTTATAGGCTAATTTCATACCATTTAAGTTATGATTGCTTTTAATATAGTACATTATAGTGCTAGTCTTCCTTCATTTATAGTCTTTTTTATTTTTATTTTAATTCTTTTTTTAAAGATTTTATTTACTTATTTTTAGATAGAGGGGAAGAAGGGAGAAAGAGAGGGAGAGAAACATCGATGTGCCAGAGACACATCTATCTGTTGCCCCTCACATACCCCCAACTGGGGACCTGGCCCACAACCCAGGTATGTGCCCTGACTGGGAATTGAACCAGCAACTTTCCAGTTCACAGGCTGGACTCGATCCACTGAGCCACACCAGCCAGAGCTATAGTCTTTTTTAGAGTAGACTTTTGCGAGGGGCTCAAAATCTTTTTATCTCTGATTCACTGTACATTTTAAGCAAAAAATATGTCTAACACTAGATATAATTAGGATGAATTTTTCTTTTCTCTCATTTTTTGTCAGTGTGCATCTGTTTTACCGCTCTAAAGAGATATCAAATATTCTGTGGAAACCATATGTAGGCTGACACCTGGATCTCCTTTTTCATTCTCTCTAGGTAGTAAAACAAACTTTAAGAGCTTTCTTACCCATAGGTAAGTATAAAATGTATGGAAAATTTGGTCTGTTAGCAGAAAATATTGACCATCTCCTTTTCTCCCCTCGACTCAGCGTGTCTTCCTCGACATTGCAGAAGTGAGGTGGCCCAGTCCTGATACGGACGACGGCATGGTGTGGCTGCAGGGCGACACTGTGAAAGTAGCCTCTTTAGATGGTCACGCCTACCTCTGCCTGCCCACATCTCAGCATGAATTTACAGTACATTTTTTGTGTAAAGTAAGCCAGAAGCCAGACTCGTCTATAGTACTGTCAGGAAAAAATAATCAAGCCAAGAAAGAGAAACTGGTTGGAAAAGCAGGCAAAATCGTTACATGTGGAAGCTCACCAAGACAGAGACTGAAGAATAAAGAAAATGAACTTCACTGTCACATCGTGAAATCCAAAGAACCTTCGGAGAAGGAGTGTTGTGTATATGAAACCGAGGGGAAGGAGGCGCTGCCTCCGCCTGGCCCGAAGCACACGTGTGTACACGCATGGGTAGAGCAGCGCTGGTCTGTGGCCGCCTGTCCAGAGGAGTGGAAATACCCTCTGTCTTTAGCACTTCATTTTCATAATAAAATCCGCAGTTTATCCGGAACTGATGTAACTGCCACCCAGAATGCGACTTCAACTTCTGATGTTTCGGAGGAAAGAGGAAAAGAGGTTTCTGTTCTTCCCAGGGCCCTGTTACTCAGCTGTCCTGTCCCACACCTGCACAGGTAATGGCATAATCACTTACTTGGCATAAAGCTTTTGTCAGAACCAGTCCTCCTACGGGTAATTTTTCGTTCTAAATTATCTGATACCATTTATAAGGAGAGTTCATTCAGTTTACCCAAAATTTTGTTTGAAACTGCTAGTAAATAATTTCCTGAGCATACGTGTTGATTATGTTTCTTAACTCTGCGTCCATGGAATGAATGTTTAGGGAAAGCCACCTGTGCACTGGATGCTCTGTTGTTAAGCACAGAGACAGAGATGACTAAGACACAGTCCCTGCTTTCTAGGAGCTTATAGTCTAGTGAGGGTCACTGTCCCTGAAAAGATTATTATTTTTTAATTTTTTTAATTTTTTAATTTTTTGATTTCAGAGAGGGGGGGAGAGAAACATCAATTTCGTGCATTCATTGGTTAATTCTTGCACATCCCTGACAGAGGATCAAACCCACAACCTTGGCACATTGGGACTACACTGTAACCAACTGAGCTACCCAGGCAAGGCTGAAAAGACTATTAAAGCATGGTAAGGGGTGGCCCAGGGACTTGCACAGCGCTCTGTGGGCATGTCCACTGCCACTCAGTGGAGCCTGTTCCCTTGATTGCTGCAGACAGGGCTGAGAAGTTTATGATTGTTGGTTCTTTCTGTCACACTTGGTCTCAGAGGCCATCTCTGTATTCGGTTGACTGCAAATGTGTCCTTTTTGTGAAGGGGTAACATGGAGAGGCTTCGGGATGACTAGGTGTAAACCTTTTACCTGCACTAAGAGGTGAATAACCTAGTGGTGCTAGACTTGTAAGTGAACTTTGTGTAAGCAGTGCAGTAATAATGATAATAGCTAACACCAAGCACTCACTGCATGCTAGGTATGGTTGTACTTTTCCTGCTTCCTCCCCATAGTAACCCATGAGGTAATAAGTACTATCTATCATCACCCCATTTTGTGGAGGAAGTTGAGAAACAGAAACATTAAACAACCTGAGCAAAGTCGCATAGATAGTACTTGCAGAATTGGGATTTAATCCCAGGTCGTCTTTTGAATATGTATTTGTTATTTAAACCCAGTACACATCAAAAGAGATTAATGCTTCTAAATCAATAATTTTTCAATAACTTGCCACTGGCTATAGATTGAAATTCATTATCCTTAAACTTGGCTTAATAGGCTTTCCACGACCTGGTTCCTTCCTATGTCTGTGGTCCTCCACCCTCTTGCTGAACTGGACTTCTTACAGGCCTTGGAAAGCTTGCTCAAGCTTCTGTTGCCACTCTGCTAGCTCTTTCTCCTGCCAGGAATATGCTGCTAACTTATGTTCAGGTCCAGGTCTCCGTGTAAGCCTTACTTCCTGAGAGTGGTTATCTCAAAGTCCAGAGACTGGATGAGGTTCTTACCCAGTCCTGTAGCGTTCAGAAATTCCCCGTTCTTCATGCTCAGTATTTACCCTCTAACATCACAGCAACCATGTTTGCTTTTCTGGGTGTTACATCCCCAGTGTATGTACAGTGCCTGGCCCACCATAGATACTTCGGTGAGTATTTGTTGTTTGGATCCTAAATTTTAAAGGTTAGTAAAACTTAATTTATGTAATTGTGCTGAGATTCAATAATGAGATCATTGAAAATGCATGAAAAACTTAGTCATTTAAAAATTTAATTAATATACTTCCATATTTTTACTTTTTTGATCTAATGAATTAAGCAAGAAATAATTCTTGTTACAGTAGCACTATTTTGTTGACTTCTCAAGATAATTATGTTGAGTAACCGGAAACAATAACTTGTATCTGGTCCTTCACAGGTGGAGTTTCTGTGATTCGCTCTCACTGGGACAGTGTGATGAAGAAGAACATTCCTACGCTGAACTAGTGAAAGTGGTGTGGTACCAGGGTATTACGTATAGGTGAGGTGCCTGTGTTGGAGTGGGAGCCATTCACTGACGTCACAGAGGAGACAGGGCTAGCCTTGCACATAAACTACAAGAGGACACAGTTTTGAGGGGGCCACCGTGCTCCTGTGTTTGGTGCTGAGATTTAAGGTCACAAAACTTAATTATGTTAGGGCAACAGGGGTCTTGTTACTAATTCACATTAACCATATTTGCAAGACTTTTGTGACAGCTCCAAAGGCAGGGATTAGTTTTGCTAGTGAATGAAATACACATGTCATCTATTTAGGACACCCCTTCCAAGTGTGAGGGATCCAGCTGTCTGAGTAGTCCCGGCAGAAGGTTGCCTGGTGAGCGTGGAACGAGAGAGGTTAGATAGCTTAGGGGGATTCGAGCCTGCATTCACTCAGCAAATATTCACCGAGTGACTGCTTTGTGCCCACACGACTCCACTGAGTTATCCCTTCCTCTCTAGTGACTGGAACACACGTGCTGGCCAGGTCTGAGGTTCCCATCTGTAAATAATGCTGAAGAGTACTGCAAATTGTTTATACTTGGGCTCTCTTTTTCCTGCATGAGGACCCACTCGCTTCTGACAACACATTCTTCATGTGTTTCAATAAAATTGACTTGGCTTAAGTTTTTATACCTCACATGACTACTCTCACCTATCAGGTATTGATTTCACTAGTTCATTATTAAAGGATAATCTTAATCAGGTTCTGGAGTTGTTATATTTAGCTCCTAAGCAATGAGCATTGCTTTGGTGACTATTATGTACCAGCCACTCATGTGGGGATACCAGGATGATGAGACAAGTTGCTTCACTTCCAGAAGCCGAGCTTAGTTACTGAAGGAGATACATCAACCAATTCTCTGTGTTCTATTTATTCCTTTGCAAAAAACTCATTTAGCTGGCTGGTGGTACAGAATATGAAATTATCCATTTGCTAGATAGGTAAAAATTCATCTTTGTTTTTGTTTGATGATTTACTTGATGCATGTTTTAATCTCAATTAGAAAAACATTTTTTAAATGATTATTTCTTTTCCTTAGACTTACCCATAAAAATGTGAACTCAATAGAGATTTATCCTGGAGATGGATCTGTTTTCAGATCAGAAGGAGCTTATTTTGGGAACTTTTTTACACACTATTCCATTCAGGAAGGATCAGAAGAGGTGAGCTGACAATGAGGTCTCAACTCAAGATTTTTGGTATATAGCTGTTTCCAAATAATTGCGGATGTACACGGGGTATTTGATCTTTATATAACATAGCTTGCTACTACTTATTCTAAACAATTCACATAACCAACTGCCAGCATTGGTACAAAAGTTATTAATCACTTTATTTTCACTGCATTCTCATACTGTATTTTGTCTTCCTTTTGCTTAAGCAATTTGTGTTTAAATCAGAAGTTAAATTTCTCTGTCAATTTATCAATAGGAAGCACTAAAACCAGCAGCATTACTTTGAGTTGATATACTTCTTTGAATTAATACTTGCACATTAAAAAGAATGTCCTTTTTTTCCCCAGCATATATTGTTTGCATATTTAAATATCTCTTAACTCCTAAATCTTTATGTGTAACTAGAAAGCTGGACAAGATAGCTTTCTGTGGTTGAAAACAGTGAAGCAGAACATGATATATTTAACAAATCAGATTGAAATGTAATAATGTGGATATTTTGTTACTAACTCTTGTCCCCAGTCCGACATTTGACGTCACCCTTTTATAGGAATCACCACAGTATCACATGGCTTGGCTTTGCAGGACGGAACATAATAAATGCGTTTTCTTTCCCTATCACAGAAGAGAGTGTGTAAGTGATAAGATTATCAGAAGTGCTAGGGAGAAGAGTTAAAAATAGAGCAGGTTTTTTTCTTTTTAACTATGGAAACTTTCAAACAAATACAAAAGTAGGAAGACAAGTGTAACAGACCTGCATGTACCCATCACCCAGATTGTTTCACCTATACTTTCGACTGCCCCTTGACTCCCTATTTAACTTTACGTAAATCCCCAGTGTTTCATTCACAAATATTTTAGTGTATACTGGAACAGATCCCCTTCTGGGGTCTATTTATAGGGGAGTATTCATTCAATAAGTATTAATTACTCTTAGGCAGGTGCTCTATTAAGCACTGGGTGAAGATGAAGATTTCCTGGCTTCGAGGATTCACAGTCTAGTACTTAGATTGGCAAAAAAGCAAATGAAATGAAAGCATGGCCAGTGGGGGGGTGGGTGCCTGAGATAATGGAGTGAACAGGCAGATGGAGAGGATACGCATACCTACACTGCTGACTGCTGTGTACCAGGAGTTCACAGAACTACAAGATGAATACAGTCCGTCTTCCTGGAGCTTCCGTCCTACTCAAAGGCATCAGGAGGAGGGGATGATCATTTTTATATTGAAACAAACACATCATGGATTAGAAGCATAAGCTTTTGGGATAAAACACAAAACTTTCAAACAAGTTGTGCCTTTGTGCCTTTGAATTCTCACACTTTCACTATCCTCTGTCTACCTGAGTGAAAAGATTAGAAATAATTGGTTCTCCTTTGGGGATAAAATTGTTTGCTCCTTACTTTCACCCATACTCCAAAATAAATCCTGGATGGATTTAAGGGCTAAATGTAAGAAACCAAACTTTTATATAATTGTTAGAAAATAGAGGAAAAATGTTAATAATCTTGGGTGTAGGAGAGGCCTCTTAAGTACAATACAGAAAAAACAGAAGCTATAAAAGTTTGGTAAGCTTGAAATTTTCAAGCTTATGTTAAATTTTAAATATTTAGTGTGTTAAATTAGATAAAGCGAAAAATGCAAAGGCATGGAAAAAATATTCTATATTATAAATCAATGATAACCCCCTCCACGTGGTTACGATAATAGCAAAGGCAATGAATATAACCCATAATATTTGATACCATTCAACTTTACTCTTGCATCAGGGAAATGAAAATTAAACTAACAATTTTAAGATTTTTCACTCATCAACTTGTCAAAAATTTAAAAGTTTGGGACTGTGTACTGCCAGCAAGGGTGTGGGAAATGAGGTGCTTTCATTGTTGGGGTGTGAATTGGTTCAGCCGTCATGGAGGCCACTTTGATAATGTCAAATAAAATTGGCCAGAAGTGCTTCTGTGAGTCTGTCCTAGAAGAATATTAGCACATACTTACAAAGAAGCATGGCCAAGAATGTCGGTTGTGTCATTGTTTGTGTAGCAAAAAATAAAGTCACCTACATGTTCATCAATAGGGAAATGATGCAGTAAGCTTTAGTGGTCAGGTTAGGGGAATGCTGTGCAACAGTTTAAAAGAATAAAGAGAATGTAGGTGCATAAGGGAGATATCAAAAGCTCTCCAAGACACTGTTGAGTGAAAAAAAGATAAGTTGCATTAACAACATGTACAGTGATATCCTTTACGTTAAAAAAAGCCCCAAACCTATATATTACTGTATAACTGTGTGTGTGTGTATATGTATATACACATACATACATACACATGTAAATGTACAGGGAAAGATCTGGGCACATACACACTGAAGTGATTACTTTCAGAGAGGAGTCTGAAATTTTGTGAGGGAGGATGATCGGGAGGGACTTAAATCTTATACATATTTTTTGAACTAGCTCTTTTCTTTTTCAAGGTAGCAAGGAGAGAAGCCCAATAACTATTCAGATATCCAAGTCCACAGCCCAGGATAAAAGGGCAGAGATTATTGTTTAAGTACCTACTGTTACCAAATTCTGACGGTAAAGAATGGGCTGTACTCTCTTGTGGTTCACAACAGATCTCTACTACTTCTCAGCCCTCAAGCCTCAGTTTCCTTACCTAAAAATGGGCATCTAGCGCATAACTATTCAGTAAGTGTTAGTTGTTGCTATTGTAATGACTACAAACATAGCTTTGAACCCTGTGGCGTTAACCCAAGAAGAAACCAGGAAGCCAGAAGAGAAGGCTGGAGGCAGAGTCCTGGGAAACACTAGCAGGAAAGAGTTTGAGAAAGAGGAAATTCAGAAGGAATAACAATTTTTTAAAATTCAAGACTATAAATAATATTGTCTTCCAAAACTGTAGCAATAGTTATTCCATTAATAAAATATAACAAAATGGTTCATGCAATTAAATGATTTTTTGCTGTTTAGTTTTTTTGTTTATTGGTCTAAAGGAAAAAGCTTATGTGATATGTTTCTGAATGGGAAAATTAGTTTGTAACCATGTTAATTTAAGTATGGCCAAGGTTTAAATTGGACAGTAAGTTATAGGCAATGGGAGTATAATTTTTGAATAGGAAAAATGGAAAAGCATCATAAAATACCTTTAAACATACAGTTTTTATGGCCTTTAAGTTAAAATAACTGCTTGCTTTGTTGCTCTGTAAATACGTATTTCAAGAAAAATAGTTAAGTAATAATGGCTAATATTTATTATTAATGATATTTTTCATTTTAAACTAATTTTCAGAGGGAAGAGAAAATGTATTCAGTAAATAACCTTCCTCCAGATAGACCAGGAAGTCTGTTCTCGGTGCGTTCTCTAATTAAACAGGCAACCAGGTGAGTTCTGAGAACCTTGATACCTTTTCTAACTGCTAGGATGAAATTAAGCATCGGTAGTACAATGGAAACATATGTATCTGGTAAAAATCTGTCAACTTTTCTGGTCTCATCATTTATAAAATAAGGTAATCACTATATCGTTAAAAGAGTAAGTCTGTCTTTGAAATGTAAAGTGAACTATGGGGAAACACTTATAGGTGGTGAGCAAATGCTGCTAAGAAATAGGTGGCTTCTCATAAATTTGGCATCGTTATTGTTTCTTGGAAATAAGTTGAGGATTTAATAATACATTTAAAATTTTCATACTTCTTTATTATCTTCAGAGTGATAAAGATTTCTAATGTGTACTGAAGATGAAGTGTAGGTTGGTTCATACGTTTTTTAAAAAATTCTAATTAATTAATCTGTAGCGCTCAGGAGAATGAAAGGGTAATGTTAGATTAAATGATTTCTTTTTACAAACTATGTCTAAGCCAGTCCCAAAGTAGATTTGAAGGAGCAGATCTGTAATTTGATTTCCGAGGTACAGTCACTTTACATCCCACCACTCTTAGACTATGCTAAGCCTTTCAGGCACTGTGAATCCTTCCCTCTTAAAAAGAATTTGCACCTGCAAATTCTGTTCAGAGTCATTTCATTGGTAAAAATTACAGGAATAACTTTAAGTACAAAAGATTAGCACAAAGGGAAACAGTAGTAGTTCTCATCTAAGGGCTCAAGGATTTCGGGAAGGAAATAGGTCTGGACATATTTCAGTGGAAATGAACCACTTGCCTGAGATGTCATATGACAGTGACTTTCAACATGTATGCCACAAGAATTTTTAAAACATGCAAGGCCCTGGCCAGGTAGCTCAGTTGGTTAGAGAGAGTTGTCCCAATTAGCCACGGTTGCAGGTTGCATCCCTGGTCAGGACACACACAGGAATCAACCAATGAATGCATCAGTAAGTAGAACAACAAAATCAATGTTTCTCTCTCTCCGCACCACCCCCCTTCTCCCTCTCAAATTAAATGAAAAACAAAGAATTTTTAAAACATGCAATACCTGAATGTTTAGTCAGGGGCACTGACCTCTCTTCCTTTAGACTGTCAGACAAAAAAATAACAACAGCCAACACAACAGTAGCCATCCACTGTGAATGAATCAAAATTATACCTATTTTTTGTCAGGCAAAAAATACACATTTTGGTGTGCTGCAGAATTTTAGTAATTAGTTTATGAGTGCCACAAGAGGAAAAAGGATGAAACTAGCTACTGTATGGCATCGAGAATGTTTTGCTAGAATTTGAAAATGCTACTATTTGCAAGTGTTGAACTTGTGTTTTTCCATTTCACAGGATTCTTCAGCATTGTGCCAAGATGAGGCTTTCTCTAAGCCATAACTATTGTATATGCTGCTGGAAAATGGTATCTTAAAATTATTCCAAAAGCAAGATATTTTAAATTGTTTTTATTGTTTATATATATACTTCTAAGTTCTACTTTCATCTAAGTTGTGTGAGAAATTCTTTGTAACATCAGTATTGATTTATTCAGAAAAATATCCACTTAATAGATAAACACTGCAAAATGATGCTTTTATGTTATATTTTTATTGTATATAGTTTGTTTTTGTTTCTTCTTGTAAATGGAGCAGGAAGACCATGGGATTTGATGGATTTGTATGTAAAAACACAGTTGTTGTAAACATTAGTATTACAATCTTCTACTTTTTCCATATTGTAAAAGGATATTCTTTAATGCTTACTTGGGGGAAGTGATTCAGACTTTGATTTCTGTATTTTACTAATTTGGTTATGTTGCTGTAATTTTTGTCTGTGTCTTATGTAAAGTTCAGAGCAGAATAGTGACTTTCCCAAGATACTGGAGCTTAATTTGCTTGTAATAGACTGTTTTGGACATTCACTTATGGAAAAGTTAAAACATATGTAAGGGTTCTACAATATTCAACTTCTGCATAAGAATCTGAAAGTTGACTCAGAGTTTATTAATCATTTAAATCTTATCAATGGATAACTCTACTTCCTGCTGTTTTTACTTACTTGGTTTAGGTCCCTGGGATAAATGATAACAATATACTGCCTTTGCTTTTGAGAGAATCATTCATACCCAGCGTGGGAAGATTTCTTGCATATTCTGATGACAAAGTACATGTTATCTTTTTAGATGGCGTTACTCTAACCCTAAATTGGAATTTTCACTCTTTTATTGAAAAGAGTCAGGTGAGGATACTTCAGACTAATCTATTTTGTATTTTCTTTTAATCTGTGGAAGTACTTTGGTGCTTTATTATTTTTTTTGTTATGTAAATTTATTTTTTGAAGTATAAAATCTATCAAGAGGCTTTACTGATCTCATTGGAATTCCTAGCAAAAATCAGATAGGTGTGGCAAACAGTCATTTTTATAAAGGTAACTCTTAGAGGGAAGGACTAATATTTTTGTTCTTTTGGTAATTATTTATATCACAGTGGTAGTTTGATAATCATATCTCATATAAAATATAACTTTTAAGTTAGTCACAATAAGTTTTTAATGATTTATATACTTTTTAAAATTGTTAAGTTAGAAGAGGGTTTTCTTTGGTTTTTTGGGTTGTTTTTTTTTCCCAGTTTTCAAATGATAAAACTTACCTTTCCTCCTGGCTTCTTAAGGTAAACCAAGGGCTCAGCTTAGGTTGGTGTAAGTTAACTTTTCCTGATGGACATGATCAGTTAATTCAGATTGAACACTCCGGACCATATGAAAGGTACTGAAAAGCAATTTTAAAAATTACTTTTATGTTAGTAAAAACCTTCACTTTTAATTGACAAAGAGGAAAGATATAAACCATATTTGCATGTTATATTTTCTTTAGTTTTTACATGTGGATGTGAATGAAGTCATTTCACAGCTTTTGGAGCTTACAGTTATATTGGCATCTAGCCTAATAACTACAAAGATCAGGTTGGCTTTAATCATTTCCATTTGTATTCAAGTGATTTTTCCAAGTGAATGTGTTAGATGTAACAGGCTTGCTGTGGAGGTTGTGGTCAGATATGTTAACCAATTAATCCCCTAACCAATTTGAAATAAGGTTTGCAAGCACAAATAACTACCCCTCTGTATATTTCTATAAAGTAGAAAAAATAAATTAACTGATTATTCTTAAAATGAAGAAGATTCTTCAAATCGGCTTTTTATGAATGTACTTTTCTTCTTCTGGTTTATATAATTTATTATCATCGTTGTACTTGCAGTGTTCTTGACATTTTAGTGATTTTACTCTGAGAGTGTTCACAAAAGAATTGCTTTTTTATCTCTTGAATTTATTTTTCTGTTGGGATTTACTGCATTTTGTTCTAACTGCTCTGATACTCGTTGCTAGTTTCAATAATTTGCCTCAAAAAGATAGTATCTTTAGCAAACATTGCTATTTGTTTTCAGCCAGTTACTTCAGAACAATCATTTTATTAAACTTGATATTTGTTTTGCATATTCAGTGAGTTTTATATAAGTATATATATACACATATATATATACACACATATATATGCATTAATGGGTGTCTTCTAGTTTAAATTTTAAAAAGCAAATGCTCATTTAGTCTTATGTGTAAACACATTTACATGATAAAGTTTAATGAAATTCATTTTTCTTTGAAAAACTAAAAGGAGAATTTAGACACTTGAATTTGAACCTTGAATGCAATCTAAATATCCCTTTGTTCTGACTCTTAAATCTCATCTTTATTAATCATGAATGTAAATAATTTTCTCCTTATGAATATTTCCAATGAAGTAAATGCCTTACTTTAGAATATTCTCTTTACCCTTTTCCCCAAATTGTCTTAATTTTTCACTCATTTTTGACTATTTCTATACATATTATACAAGTATTTCTTCTAATGTGTTCAACCTAGGTATGTGTCAGCGGTGATATCATGGTGCAGAAAACTTACCTGGACCAGTCAAAGAGAGACGCTCACACATCCTTCATTTTCTGTTCCTGAAGAAAATTGGTATTTAAGTTTTTTTAAATTTTTGTTCAAGCACAGATGTCTCCATTTTCCACTACCACTCTCCCCCACCCTACCCACCTCCACCTCCACCTCCCACCCTCAATCCTATCCCGCTTCGGCTTTGTCCATGAGTCCTTTACATGTTCCTTGACGACCCTTCCCCTTCTTTCCCCCATCATCTCTCTCCCCCCTCCCCTCTGGTTACTGTCAGTTTGTTCTTTATTTCAGTGTCTCTGGTTATATTTTGCTTGCTTGCCTATTTGTTTTGTTGATTAGTTTCCACTTATAGGTGAGATCATATGGCATTTATCTTTCACCGCCTGGCTTATTTCACTTAGCATAATGCTTTCCAGTTCCATTCATGCTGTCACAAAGGGTAGGAGTTCCTTCTTTCTTTCTGCTGCATAGTATTCCATTGTGTAAATGTACCATGGTTTTTTGATCCACTCATTTACTGATGGTCACCTAGGTTGCTTCCAGCATGTGGCTATTGTAAATTGTGCTTCTATGAACATTGGGGTGCTTAGGTTCTTTTGGGTTGGTGTTTCAGGGTTCTTAGGGTATAATCCCAGCAGTGAAATTGCCAGGTCAAAAGGCAGTTCCGTTTTTAGTTTCTTGAGGAAATTCCATACTGTTTTCCACAACAGTTGCATCGGTCTGCATTCCCACCAACAGTGCACTAGGATTCCCTTTTCTCTACATCCTTGCCAGCACTTTGTTTTTTTATTTGTTTATGATGGCCATTCTGACAGGTGTGAGGTGGTATCTCATTGTGGTTTTAATTTGCATCTCTCTGGTGGCTAGTGATGCTGAGCATCCTTTCATATGTCTCTGGGCCCTCTGTATGTCCTCCTTGGGGAAGTGTCTGTTTAGGTCCTTAGGTCCTTCTTAATCCAATTAAGAAATCCAATTTCTTAATTGGATTGTTTATGTTCCTGGAGTGAAGTCGTGTGCATTCTTTATATATTTTGGAATCAAACCCTTGTCCGAGGTATAATTGGCAAATATATTTTCCCATACATTTGGTTGGTTCCCTTTTCATTCTGCTGATGTTTTCCTTAGCCGTGCAAAAGCTTTTTATTTTGGTGAAGTCCCACTTGTTTACTCTTTCCTTTATGTCCCTTGCTTATTTCCTTTAATCTGTGTAGAGGAGCCAACTACTACTCAAAAATTAAAATGTCGAATGGTAAACTCTAAGACTTTTTTCCTAAGAATACCTTGTCTTAAATATATTTAACTCTATGTTTTTGATAGCTTAAGATTAAAAATAATTTATCTTAATCAAATATATAATTTATTATAGTTCATCATATTATATTCCATCTGGAGGTCAGAAAACTACACTGAAAACATCATGTCAAAATGTTTGTAACTCTTTCAATGTGAGAAATTCATCCTCGAAACTTTATGGAAAAACTTGAAGGAGGTTTTTTTAAAAAATGTTAGTAATATTCAGAGAAATAAATGTTGACTACGTTTATTTCAGAAAAAATAGATTTTTATGACCTTCCCCAAGTTATGGCAAATCAACAAATAAAACAAGCATTTTAGTCCCTCTTGTGTGCCTTTCAGTGTGCAGGACACTAGCACTGGGCCCAGAGAAATATTTAGGGAAATTAAGACATTTTAGGAAGGAAGTAAGGACACAGGAAAAAATGGATATTTTGGAATGCGGAGACAGTGAGAAGAGAGTTGTTACAGAGCAGGTGCTGTCTGTTAGATATAGTGGGGGTTTTGAATGGATCATGTGTTCACTAAAGGAATTCAGACTTGATGGAATTACAAGTTCCTAAATGGAAAAAATGGCAGGAAGAATGGTCATTAGGAAGGTTAATATCCCTGAGCACGTAATCTGAATATATTGGAAAAGAAGGATACCAGGAACAATTTAGGAAGCTTTAAAGTAGGTTGTGAAGTATCTTAGCATAGTGTGGTGAAAAAAATATAAACATTAGTCTGATTCTTACCACCTTTTCCGAAGTTGCTTAGATAAAGAGGCACAAACCAGCAGTTATTATTTGACTGCCTCAGCTATCTTAAGGATTCAGCTTTCCCTATCCCTCATTCTCCCACTACAGGCTGTTTTGGAGCCAAAAAGTTGTCCAAGTAACTAGCAAAACACATAGTTGGGAAGGAAAGGAAATAGTACGTGGCTATAAAATTGGTCATTCATCATTGCTCAGCCAGCACAGTTTGTAAGATGCTAGCCTTTTTACATGAAGGCTTAGAAGAGGGTAACTGTCAAGACGTACAAAAATGTGAGGGAATAGAGGTGAAGACTGGTGATGGCAGCGGTGGGTAGAAACAATGAGGAGCCACAGAGAGACAAAGGACTTGAAGAGGAGCTGAGAGGGGACCACTTGCATTAGCCCCATTTCCTTTGTAAACCCCTAGGACATCTCCAACTGTAAACTGTTTTCTTGTCAAAGGTAGGCCGAGGAAAGAGAAGGGATTGCATAATAACTACCTAAATGGTACTTCAGTATTTTTTTCCCAACTCATCTTCTGTTATGAGCCTACTGATTCAACTTTTTAATAGGGATGCTAGCCTAAAAATAATATGGAAGATGTTTGATAAGTTTATTCATTATATGAGCAACAGAACTAAGTAGTTTGTTTCATTGTTTATGGCCAGAAAAAAAAAATGATGTGTCTGTGTTTTTTAAAAAAAAAGATATTTTGAAGTGATGAAAAATCAGGTTTTGAAGTGAGTTATGTCCAAGTCTTTATCATAAATGCTTAAAATGATGAAAGATTTTTCATTCTCCATCCATAGGGAGTACAGGGAGAGTGTAAGCTGACAAGGAGGCACATGTGGTCCATTGTAGGAAAGCCAGTAGAGAAGTCACATACCCTCTTAGGAACTCTGAAGAAGACCTTTCTGCTGACTTGAATAAAGAGGTGTTCACAACATTAAAGCCCTCCTTAATTTTGCAGAGAGCTAGTTGAGTCACATTATTTTCTAGTTGTATGCCACTGCTCATATTTTATTGTAGCTTGATGAGGAAAGAGAGAACACAAGCAAGAGGTTCTGCTGGAGTTGCCTTCTACTCCATACCAGTTGCCCCAAAATCTGTTTCTGTGGAAAATGGTGAGAGCTAATATTTATAATGTTAATCCTTCAAGTCAAGGAGAAAAGAATGTTTAGTATACTGTGGTTAAGAAAACAGTGGAATGACAAGGTAGTCTATTCCAGAAGGAATTTAATAGAAACTGTTGTTTTATGACCTAGTTCAATTGCATAAAACCCGTCCAAAACCATCCGTAGCCTGAGTTCCATATAAATGAAGTCTTGTTGTATGTGCACAATACAGAGGAATAAGAAAAGGTCCATACTACTGAAAGAGACAATCTAGGTATTAAGAAAATAAAATAGTTCAAGAGAAGACATTACAAATAGGTATATGATTAATTAAAATAATGTATAGGAATTCAAGGAAGGAGAGATCACTTATTTTACAAAAGTGATGGGATTTTAGTAGGTTTTTAAAATTTGAGTATACTTTAAGGAAATAGAGGGTATGCTAGGTTAATTCTAAGAAGTTGTAGCAGGAAGGCCATTACCTTCAAATATCAATACGTGATTTAAAATTCCTGGAGGTAGGTACTTTTATTCACTTGGCTTACTCACTAAAAGCACTCGATAAATTTATCAGCTGAGTCAAGTTAATTTTTTTATAAATAAAGCCAATATAAAAAAAACTCTTAACTTTTAGGTTTTTCTGTCTAAAATTCTAACCTTTGTGAAAAAACTCAAGTATGCTTATTTGAAGTATTGTGGATAAAATAAGAGTAAGACAACTAGCATGAACTTACTTTTTTCCCCCACAGGTGTGTGGCTTCTGAACTTGAAAAGATACAGAAGTTTAACTGTATCCTTTAAACATAATGTATTGTCCTGCATAATTACTTCCTTTCCATTCTAGGCTTAATTCATGGCTGTAGTTTATGTTAATCCATACATATATTGTGGAGCTTCATTGGATATTTAAGGTATTTGAGATGTATCTTGTCTGTAGAAGGTACATCTTACAGATTTTTGCATGTGTGTCAGGGATATTGACTTGTAATTTTCTTTTCTTGCAGTGCCTTTGTCTGGTTGTGGTTGTCACAGAAATGCTGGCCTTATTCAATGAGTTTGAAAGTGTTCCCTCCTTTTATTGGTATTTATTCTTCCTTAAATGTTTGGTAAAATTCACTAGTGAAATTATCTGGTCCTGGGCTCTAGTTTGTGGGGAGGCTTTGATTAGTGTTTCAATCTCCTTACGAGCATTCTGTTCAGATTTTCTATCCATGATTCAGTCTTCATAGTAGCCTGTTTTCAGGAATTTACCCATTTCTTCTAGATTGTCCGATTTGTTGGTGTGTAATTGTTCATAGTTGGTCCTTATGCTCCTTTATATTATGTGCTGTCAGTTGCAATTTCCCCATTTATTTCTATTGTAATTTTATTTTGAGTCCTCTCACTTTTTTCCTTAGTAAATGTAGCTAAAGGTTTACTGAGATTTTAATTCTTTTTTCTTTCCTATCATCAAACCTCCATCCAAACACACACGTA
Source organism: Desmodus rotundus (assembly GCF_022682495.2). Taxonomy (NCBI): domain Eukaryota; kingdom Metazoa; phylum Chordata; class Mammalia; order Chiroptera; family Phyllostomidae; genus Desmodus; species Desmodus rotundus. The sequence continues at coordinate 205,684,491 of NC_071387.1, read as the reverse complement.
CATACGCTTTCCTTTACCCCTCTCTTATACTCCAGTTTCATCTATAAGGGATAGACTCAGTAAGTTTTGAAGTGCCAAGAGATCTTCCTCCCAATGGAAAAATCATATTTTAATATGAAGGTCAGGCTTCCTGAAATTAAAAATACTTGTATAATGAAAACTGTGGGTAAAATCTCCTTAACTAAGCAACTTAGCATTATTGGAAAATAGTGATGTCCTAAGCCAGATTTCAAACCAGAAGAATGAACAGTCTTCTGAGTATATACCAGAACATTCGGAAACCTTGCCAAAAGAAGTTAACGAAAAGGCAGTATCAGTAGCATTGAAAAAAATCTCTGAAGTTATTCAGGATATTGACTGTCTTCTAGCTGACTCTAAAAAGTGAAAAGGGGGATTGTTATAATATACATTAAATCTTAAGGATGTTGTTTCAAGTGCCTGGTATAAAATTACTAGAAAGCCAAGGAACTGTGTATATTCCTTGTACAATAATTGACTGTATTGACTTCGGTACAATAATTATATGAGAAGTGACATTAAACTTTGTAACCTGTAAATTTAAAAACTTGTCAATTTAAAATATATATTTATAAAATGTTTTGTTAATAAAGAACTATTCTGAAATTTTGAACCATTTTTATTTCAGATTTATGATAAAAAGTTGTAAAATTATAGTTTTATCTTGAGGCATTCACCCTCAACCAAGGCTTTTCAGTTACGCAGACAGCCGCAAGGGGGCGGTGGAGCGCTGCGGAGGCGCGTCCCTCCCGGGGCCGGTCGAGGAAGTCGGGACTACGTCTACCCCTTTGGGGAGTGCGGCCGGGGCCTCCGGGCACCGGGCCGGGCCACCAACCCCGTTCGGTGAGGTTCACTCTGCGGCCCCGACCTCCCGGCCGCCACTTGGGTCTGCGGCGTGGCGCCGGCCAAACCAAGAACAAACGCAGGTAGACAGATGGGGCTACATGGCACTTTCCGCTCTCACCCCGTCGGCCCAAAGGTCTCCTTTGGAGGGGACAGGACGGGGAAGAACTCGAGGTAGCCAGTCCCTCCACCAGAGAGCACTCGAATGTCGGCTCCTGCCGCCCCGAGCGGCGCCGCATCCCGTCGCCCCCTCGGGCGGCGTTGTGGGCTGGAGCCGCTCTGGCCGGCGCCGGCCTCTCTGTGGTGCGGGCGAGCGGAGGGGCGGGGCCTCCGGTGGCGCGGCCGCCGCGGCTGCCGGACCCGGTTGTGGGTGCGACGGAGCTGCGGCGGAGGGCCGGCGGGAGGGCGTTGTGAGGGGTCCTGTGGAACGACGTCCTCCGCGTGGGGCCGGAGGCGGGGACCAGCTGAGCCCGAGGTCTGGAAGGTCCGGGTTCCAGATGGGGAGGGTGGGCAGGTGCGGCACGTGCGGCAGGCGCGCGGACCCGAGAGCGAGCAGGGTGTGCTTGGCCCGCGGGCGGGCACCGTCCGGGGCCCCAAGACAGCACCGAGCTCCGCAACGCCCTCCGGCTTCGTCTGGTCGTCGCCTAGGCTCCACGCCCCTGTCATCTCCTTAGCCCAGGGCGGGGAGCCGGGGGGTGGGGCAGGGGACGTCCCGGGGATCCGATAGAGCTGCCCATTGCTGTCGCGACCTGGCTGCAGAGCCCTTGGGCGCCCCCGATCCTGGGAGGCGTGGGTGCGACGACTGTGACAGTCTTCCCTCCAGACTCCACGGTTTCCCTGCCCTGTTTTCTTAATCGTCTTAAAAATTGTGGCATCACAACAACCTGACGAAAGAATGAGTGGGAATTTGCTGAGACTTGCAACATCAAGTTGAAATGCATCATTGATGTTTTATTCGTAATGGTCGTAGGAACTAAATATTTTATATGCGGACTATAAAAAGTTTCCGTGAAAATGAGCAACATTTGTGTTTCTTTGCAAATTAGCCACATTAGATTTGGCATCTGCTTTGGGTATTGTAGTGTTAAAGAAATACAAGCTTCGCAGCAACTACTGTTCAGTGAAGAGGACTTATTTGTAACGCATAATAAAGGCAGTTTTCCGATTTTTTATTGTGCTTTTAACCTCAGATTTTTGTAAATGTTTGTGATCAGGGGAGGGGAGAGGAAGGGGGCGAAGTAGGAGATGACATTTACATTGGGAATTTGTTAGCTCTGATTTGTTTTGGCAGAAACATGTCTAAGACGTTATTGGCAGGCAATACATAATAGTGTGTAATTTAAGTAACTGGTTAATTATGTGTTTGTGGAATTAAGGAACAGGAAGATCTCTGCTGTGAATACTTTGAAGGCCCCATAGTTGATGGCATTTTACTGTAATGAGGACAAGGTGTGGCAGAGCTTGGCAATGGCAGAAACTGGTTCCTGCAAGCCAGAGAAGTGTCTGATGTGGGAGACTGGCTCTCCGGGCAGCTCTCGTTCCGAGGCCGAGGACTGCTTACCTGCTCATCCCTTTCATTAGTATAATGAAATATTCGTTAAACACCTGACCACATTAGATTTTATGCATGACAGGTTTAAAAGAAAATGATAATTACTATTCTTAAGGAATAGTAATTATTCCTTAATTACTATTATTCCTGCTCCCAAAAGATGAGTATGTAAAATAAACAGAAGGCTCTTTTACAATTTGGTAGGTGCCTGAGTCCATTCTATTTGTAGGGGGAGAAGCAGGAGGTAGAAAAGGGATGAACAAAGTAAGAATAAAAGTGGGTCACTTGGTGTCCTGGTCAGAGACAGTAAATAAGATGAAGTACACTTATTACATTTCTGTCTCATACTGAGAATCTAGATATCTGCACCAATAGTTGGAGAGGATTAGATGTTAGAATTGTGTGTTTCTGGGACCATAATTATACCTTTCTAAAAATAGAAACTTTCATAACTATTGCTGCATAATGAATTTTCCCAAAACTTACAGGCTTACAATAGATCTTTTCTTTTGTCTCAATCTGTCTCTTAATAGAGAAATTTAATACACTTACATTTACTGTGGCATTTGTGTTTGCTCTGTTTGGTCCCAGTTGCATTTGGAGGTACGGGTAAGGCTTTCTTTGCTTTTTTTCCTTTTCTATTCTGCTGTATTGAACAAGTTTTCTTTATTCCTCACCCCTCTCCCTAGAGACTGAGAGGTTTAGAAGTCCTGCTCCTGAGTCTTTTTTCCCCAGGAATTGTGCATAGGTGTTGTAATTTCTAAGGCAGAACTCTCAAAATTCATAATTGTCACATTGGTCCCTAATTGCCTGTGTTTAGAATCCTACAGCGACCCTTTTCTCTCTGAGCTCTGTACCCCACAGCATTTTGGTATTTAGTGCTGATGCCAATCACACGGTTTTGCAGATAACCTTTTTGTTTTTTCCTGACTTGAATGCCCATAAAGAATTTTCTCTTTATTTTTCTAATTTATTTTTTCTCTTGATACTCAGTTCTTTGTTCTTTTTTTCCCCTCAGGCTTTGGGAGGGGGAAATAAAAACTGAAACCGTATTCGCTTGTGTTTTCCGAAGCGCTGGTTTCACTATGCGTTGCTTCTGCTAACCCTTTAGCTGGGCAGTCAGGCTTTTCAACTCCATAACCTCTGTCTGGTTTTCAGATGGCTCCTTTTACATGAAAGTCTGCTGTTGTTATTGACAATGAAGTATATTTTCCTAACTTTTTAACATATTTTTTGGAGTATAATCAACATATAATAAACTAAGGGAAAGAAGGGGAGAAAAACATCAATGTGAGAGAGAAACATTGATTGGTTGCTTCTTGAACGTGCCCTGTCTAGGGACCAAAGTCCCAACCCCGGCGTGCCCTGTCTAGGGACCAAAGTCCCAACCCCAGCGTGCCCTGACTGGGAATCTGTCACTTTGTGGGACGACACCCAGCCCACTGAACCACCCGGCCAGGGCCTAATACCACAGTCCTGATTGCTGTAGCTTTATAATAAGGCTTGAAATCATATGGTGTAGTGCTTCAACTTAATTAATTCGTCTTTTTCAAAGTGTTCCTATTCTAGGTCTTTTGCATTTCCCTATAAAGTTTAAAGTATATAATGATCTATATGTAGTTTTTATTATAGAAGTTCAGTCATTCTCAAGAAATCATTGAGTTATTCTTTAGTCTCAGAATTAAAACAGTACAAAACAAAACTTCAGGTGTCACACAATACGGGTAACTTTAACTGGATAAATGATTTCAGTATTCTGTGCCAGGTAAGCACTCTGCACAGACATTTCTTATTAGTTAAGGTTCTTCCGTTAGAGGCCACAGGGAGGAGAAAGGGTATTGGGAAAATGCTAGCATCTCACAGCCGTGAAGGGTGAGCTTCGGGAGTGGAGGGCATCTCTGAGAACTCGGAGCTGGACCTGAGGGTTTGATGTCCTTACGATTCTTTTTTCCTGGGCTGCCCCGTGTCTCTGAGCCCATGGTCTGCAAGAAGGAAATGAACTTTCCTCACCAGCTCCACTTAGGAAAATTCTGGAAAGGAGTCTGGCCCAGCCTGGGCCACCTCCGTCACTAATTTAATCACTACTAATCAATCAGTACTGGAAAATGATTACTAATTAGACATTAATAATTAATCACAACTACTAATAAGGGAGACAGAGAATCCTAATTGGTCAGCTCTGGAGTTTGGATGTCGTGATGAGCCGTTTTCCCAAAGGAAGGGGACGCTGTTGCCGGAAGCGTGGAAACTACCATAGTGGCTGGGTGCAGAGACGAGGGGCTCCCCCTGCCGCGTGGTGAACGTCACTGAGGGACAGGTGAGCACAGAGAAACAGGTTACAGTCAGCGGGCTCTCTTAAACGTCCCTGATACACGTTCCCATCTAACCTCTTTCCTACAAAGCTGTTCTCTTTGGGTCACTTAGCATAAAGTGTATAACATGTCAGATATGCCATTTTTTTATACTTGGAAGTTACTAAGAGAGCAGAGCTTTAATGCTCTCCAGACACAAGGAAAGGTGACAGTGTGAAGTGATGGGTGTGTTAACTAACCATATTGTGGTAATCACTTCAAAATATGTATGTATGTCAAATATAACATTGTCCACCGTAAGCTTGCACAGTGTACCAAATTGATTATATCTCAAGAAAGCTAGGAAAAATGAAACTACTGATGACAGTTTAAAAAAGAGAAATACCAGTTTTTACAACTTGGTTGTATATTTGCAAAATGACTGCTGATAATGTTTTGATAGGCTTACATGGCAGCCCGTAATCTCCGTTTTGCTATTTTTGTCTGCGTCCCACGTTAGGGTGACCGGGAATGGCGACGGGAACCGGGGGCCCGTGTCCTGACGGCGCTGCGTGGGCCCGGGCACTTCGTCTGTGATGGCGTCCGAGGCCGAGAAGACCCAGGCTCTACTCCAGTCTTGCAGCCCCGAGTCTCTCCTTTCCAGCCTCGGGCTGGGGGTGTTCTGCCTCGTGGCGGACAGACTTCTGCAGTTTCCCGTAGTTCAGCACAACCCCTGGCTGCGCGCGCTCTCCGACAACGCCGTGCACGGTGCGATCGGCATGTGGTCCTGGGCCATAGTCATCGGCGTCAAGAAGAAGACTGACCTGAGAGAAGTTGTTCTGGCGGGGTTTTTAGCCTCTGTTATTGATGTAGACCACTTTTTCCTAGCTAGGTCCCTATCTTTACAGGTAAGAAGCATACCTGTTTAATTTGGGGAGGTCTTTCCTGTAGTGTCATTAGCTCCATTGTATTGAACTTTGCAGCATCATTTTAGCTAGAGCTGTAGAAGATGAGCCTTATTTTAAAATGAGGAAGCCCATCCATCTGCCTCTTTTGGGCACTTTGTGTCAGTACTCCCTCGATGGTGCGCACAGGCAGTGGGGTCATTCTCGGGGCTGTCCCGTCCTTTCTGTGTCCATGCTCTTCTTCAGGACCACACTGCGTTTGCCCCCACAGTCTTCATGACTTAGCGTTAGCACACAGCTGCTGCATGCTCCCTAACAGCTGAATGGCTTTAAGATGACCCCAGGCCTGGGGCGCGACTTCAGTGGATTCACCCCCAAGTCCCTCTGGGAGCCACAGGTGTGCATTTCAGTGGGCTGGTTGGGGCACAGTCCTTGGTGGAGAAGTTGCAGGATTTCAGTAAGTCGTCAGGGGTTTAGCCGTACAGTGACTACTAGCCTTGCGAAGGAACGTAGCTTAGCGTGGCAGGTCAGACAATACTTTCTAGGTGTCAGCAGATTTGCCTACCTTGTACGTGTTTATGATCTGTAAGCATTTCGTGGAAAGAAATATAAACTCAGAGCAAGGGCTGGCCTTCTTCCCCACTGGCCGGCCTAGCCAGTGTTCCGTAGATACTTGTCGAACGAATGGGAAATGGCTGCCTCTTCCTCCCGTCAAGTGGCAAGCATTGTACCGGGTGTTTCTCAGAGGCTGCCTTACTTGTTTAGAGACTTGACCAGTACGGGATCAGTAACTCCTGACTAAAGACAAATTTAACTTTTTTTTGCTATATGCAGAGGCAGTAAAAGATCGGAGTTAGAAGATCGGAGTTTGAATCCTAGTAGTGTGTATAATGTTTGCACACCTTTTCTTCTCTGAGTCTCTGCTTCCTCATCTGTGAAATGTGGGTTATAACATCCATTACCTCGAAGGGTTGTCGTGGGAATTAAACGGGCAGTTACATGCTACTCCTTAGCAAATAGTGAATGACAAATGTTAGAGCTCAGGAAAAGCTCCAGAATTTATCTACCGTATTGCAATTTTTAAAGATATTTGGGCTGTTTGCCCTATTTACTCTTTGATTCATTTAGAAGCCATGGTGTTAAGACTGTAGGTCACGGAGCCAGGCAGGGACCCAGTATCAGTTCCAGCTCTACCACCGGGCCACCCAGCGCAGGGCAGTTGCCTGGCCTCTCCGAGTCTCAGCTTCCTCTTTGTAAAGTAATCCCTGGCTCATGGGACTGTTACAAGAATTAAATGAGATAGTGCAGGTAAAGTATAGCATTGTGCTGATATTGATCCTTTTTTAAAATTAAGTAATTTCTTAGATTGAGTTTATTGGGATGACTGGTTAAAATCATGCAGGTTTCAAGTGTACAACCCAACAAAACATCATCAGTACACTGCATCGTGTGCCCACCGCCCACTGTAAAGTCTCTTTTTATCCCCAATTATCGCCCTTTCCTCTTTTCCACCTCTCCCACCCCCTTTTCTTCTGCCTATCACCATACAGTTGCCTGTGTCTGTGTATTACTTTATGTATATATCGGGTTGGCCAAAAGTTCATTTGGTTTTTCCTGTAGGTGGTGCTAGTAGCACTTAGTTGTCTTTAACTTCATTTGAAACAATTTTGTTAGATTGTATTGTGACTATATCAGTGTTTAAAAAAAAAAAATCAAAATCGGTGACTTTTTGTATAACCATTTTAATATTGAAGGTGGAAGAAATACACAACACTTTCGGTATATTATGCTTTATTATTTAAAGAAAGGGAAAAATACAACTGAAATGCAAAAAGAGAGTTGTGCAGTGTATGGAAAGGGTGCTGTGACTGATCGAACGTATCAAAAGTGGTTTGTGATGTTTCATGCTGGAGAGTTCTCGCTGGATGATGCTCCACAGTCAGGTAGACCAGGTGAAGTCGATAGCGATCAAACCGAGACATTAATTGAGAACAATCAACGTTCTTCCATGCGGGAGATAGCCGACTCACTCAAAATACCCAAATGAGTGAAGTTATTGGTGAATCTGAAAAATGTGTCTTTTATGAAAAAAGTTTAAATAGACTTTTTGGGTAACCCAATATCTTGCTTAATCACTTCACTTTTTTTTCACCCAGCCCCTTTATTGATCCTTGGTTTTGAATGAAGTGTGAAAATTTTTTTCTCTCAGGCTGCGCTGACTCTCCCGCGAAGGCCTTTCCTACACTGTTCCACGGTGATCCCCGCTGTGGCTCTGACCCTCAAGTTCATGATGCACCTCTTCAAGCTCAAAGACTCGTGGTGCTTCCTGCCCTGGATGGTGTTCATGTCCTGGACCTCACACCACGTCCGCGATGGCATTCATCACGGCTTGTGGATATGCCCATTTGGAAAAACTTCTCCCTTGCCGTTCTGGCTCTATGTGGTAGTCACATCGTCTTTACCTCATGTCTGTTCCCTGGCTATGTATTTCACCGGGACCAGACAAGTGATGTCTTCAAAGCACGGCATCCGCATCGATGTCTGAGCTGACCACGTGGCAGCCTGAGCGGAGCCCGGCTCGGACAGGACAGTTAAGGGTAGCCCACGTTAAAGTGAATTTTAGAAAACATATTAGGTACTTTTGTTAATTGTTACAATTCCTGGACCCTCTTGCTCAGGAGGCATGTACACATTTTTAAAAACAATATGCTTGTTATAATTCTGCTTCTTTCTCTGTGTGTAGTGCAGAATTAGAGGTCCGTTTATTCCATTGTTTCTTCTGTTCATCTGCCTTTGCTAAGAGCTCTATTATGTTAACATCCAGTTCAGTTTTCTGAATGTGTAGTTTTAAGGGAGTCCATGTCCTGAGGAAAAACAGTTCAGTAGTCCCCCAAAGTAAGGGGACTACTTTGTGGAAAGTTAGCATTGTGTTTGGATCCTCGTTTTCCTGAGAAGTTGAAACAGTGAAATGGCCAAAGTGAGTGAGATCGTGAATGAGATGACTCGGGAACGCTCACGTTTCTTTCTGCCGCCTGTCTCTGGGCTGAAGGTCAGTTTGCCCAGTGCTTTAGTACGCTGTGATTACTGGCAGAATCGGCTTCTGTGGTCTTGTGAGAAATTGTCATAATATTCATAAGTGACAGGAGCTAACATTAGATCTAGGTTATTTTTCAGCGATCACTTTAGGAAATTACTGTAATATGCTGGCTAGAGTAACATCTTCCTAAAGTGCCTTTTTTGGTATCTTTGCCCCCAAATCTCATGGGCTACAGTTTCAACTGTTTTGAAAAGCATAACTAAATTTAACAAAATATTTGTTAAAAATGAACATGAACAAAATATTGATATGTGGCACATAACCGTAGAATTTGAATTCACACCCAGAAAAGGACTTTCCAGTGATGTCCTTCTGAATGTGAGCTCCCGAATGTGCCGTGAACATGGTCTCAGTTGCTGTCGATGTGTTCACACACTCTTCTAAAATATGCACCAGTTACATCATTTTTTAAAAATCTGCCTGATACTGAGAGACAACACATTTTTGTTCAAGGTAGTCTTAGAAAAGTTGATTTTTCCTTTTTTTCTTTTAGGTTGATCTTCTGTCAAAAGTGAGTAGCCTTTATTAGCGAAGGGAATCTGATGCTATAAATTTTACACACGCCCAGTTTAACGTTACTTAGACATAAAGTCCGCGCCCCAAAGGCACCGGCTTTCGTGGCACCTGCACCACGCGCTGTCTTCCTGTTTCCACACACGTTCGTGGCTTTCGACGCTAGTGGCTGCGTGCCTTCCTCTCTGAGAAGCGACGCAGTGGTGCCTTACTGATCCGAAGCAGACTTTCGTTGTTGAGTTGAACAGTTCTGTAAATTGTTACCAAGGCTCAAGCCCTTTAGTTTAGTTTTTGTTGTTGTTGTTGTTAACCAGTTAGTTGTAATCTATCATATTTTACAACCTCCTGGGTCTTACAATCTCTTATTATCTTTTGAGAGCAATTATTCTATCTGGTTGGTTTAACAGTAAATATTGTGGGGGACAAATTAAGGTAGAGGTTTTTAAAAAGCATATGACTTCAGAAATACGTGGAAATAAAGTCTGTATCTTGTATAACTTTTCCTGACTAAATTATAAAACTCTTCTCTTTCTCCATGTGAAACAAAGGACTATCTTTAAAACGTAGGTCCTTCCTTAAGAATGTCGCAATGAAAATCTGGGGGTGGTTCTAACTTTCTTTATTGGAATGGGGGTTCACTTTGCCCATGACGCTTTGCCTAAACAGTTAAGTGTGGGCTTGTCTTTGTTCTTAGCGCTACCATCAGAAATGTTTCCCATCCCCGCAGTGGTCTCTGAAAGCTGGGTTGTCAACCTATAGAAATACGACAGCCAACCTCCCGTGCCCCGGTTCTCTTCCTTTTCTTGGTGAAGGAATTTGCGTCATGACCTTAGCCTGGTGGTCGGGCTGTGTCTTGTCTGCGTGTGTGTGACATCTCTGTCCCCTGGACGTCCTTGGTCCTCTTACCTGCTCCGCCCACCCTCACCGCCTCCCTGAGCCATAGTGGTTATGCTGGCTGCCCAGAGGGCCTTCGCCCAGAACTCAGCATCCCCAAGCCTCGTATTCCTCATTTGCAGGCCAATAACTGCTTATGCCTATGGGTTTAAAACTCCCATTTCAGCCTCCCATCTGCACCCAATCAGACAGATCCACCCTGGACTCTTGGCTGGTGGAACACTTACTTGGTTTTGTCCCTTTTCCCATCTGAAGGGGAGAGCAATAGGGGCTATTTTGGTTCTTGCTCACCCTGTCACAGCCAAACCTTTTATCCATCAGAGTTCTCAGTTTTCTTCATTTGATACCTCCCTGTGTTACTCCCCCCAAATCCTCCTCACTCTCACGCCCTACCCTCTAGGACCACTCCCACCTTGGACCATGTGAGCACTTGGGTCCCTTTTGTCTTTTGATGTCAGCCCTTGATGTCACCCGCAGGCATCAGGGGGCCGCCTGAACTCTGGGCTTTGGTATTTCCCTCTTCATCTGCGCCCTGAACTCGTCATTGTCACGTCCTACCAGGCCTGCACCTGCACCGTGTGGCAGGCCTCTGTACCTCCTTTCCAGGTGTCGCTGCTCAGCCCCAAGACCTCAGGCTGGTTCCTTTTTCTCTACCAGTGCTTCTCAAACTAGCAGAGGTCAGTCACCTGTAAGTTGTGTTGAAACGGATTGCTTGAAACCCGTCCCCAGAGTTTTGACGTAGGCGCCAAGAATTTGCATTTCCGACAAGTTCCCAGTTGCTATCTGTGCTGCACCCTAGGAACCACCGCCCTACACCCACCCTGCTTCCTTCACTTCGTTCTCCTCCCCTCCCCTCTCATCAGCGAGCCAACTCTGCCTTTCTATGGCTTAAAACCAATAAGCATTTCATGGCTTAACCTGAGACAAAAGAAGCATCACCAAATTGGCTGCCACAGATACAGTCCTCCCAAGATCCACAGCTGCTCCCAAAGACAGCCCAAGCGACTAAGCAAAGACCTTCGTTATCACAGGAGGTTGTGAAACTGATCTCCCGTGGAAGTGAGGCGACAGACCCACTAATCTGCTTTTGGAAAGGCGATGCTGGGGTGGGGATCTTGCCCAGCACAGACAAGGCCATGCAGGAGAAGATGACAGACCTCCTACAGACTGGGACCCTGATGAATCCAAACTCCCCTGACAGCTGGTGTGTTCAGGCAGAGAGAATGCTGCTTGTCACTTGAGTCTCTGGCTCCTAGCCAGCTGGTTAGCCACCTGACAAGCCCAACAACCTGTGCCCCCAGCTGGAGGAAACCTGAGAATATCCTCGGTGGTCACAAACCCCCAAGCTCTGAAGACAAGAAAGCAGGATGAAAGAGAATCTCACGTTAGATTTTCCTCCCTGTGACTGACTATGTTTGGTAGACTAGGGATCAGTGGGTACCCCAAGCCAAATTCATAAGAGCCACAGTTCAGATGCCTACTGGAAACACCCGGGGTTGAAAGGGTGTGTTCACTTTCCCCGTGTGTCCTTCAGCAGCAGCGCCCATCTCTGTGTGTGTTCCGTGTGTCTTCTAGAGGCCAGCGCACATTCGTGCCGGGCAGACAGAAGACATAATGGGAGTTCGCTAGTGTGGCTGAGCTCCCAGCAGAGAGGTGTCTATCGGGTTACATAATCCCGGACGTCCTGACTGTGAAATATAATGTATATGCTGCCCGTCAAAGAGTAACCCAGTGATCAAACATGCAGGTAGGTTTCCACTTGTTTTCCTGCGGTGTCTCCTCTGGACTCAAATCATGAAGCAACAGCCCGCCAGGAATTTCTGTGCCTAATTACGATTCCCCTCATCTCCCCTCATTATGTGACTCCCCCAGCACAAAACTGCACTAGCACAGCACCTCAGGGAAATCTGATTATCTTTTTGCCTTGGTGCAGGGTAGCTTATAAACCATTCCACACGGGCGCATATCCCTAGTCTCGGGACCTTCGCCAACGGTTACTGTATTATTAATGTCTGCTCCACAGGATGAAGACTTGCTGAATTTAATTCTAATGAAACCTGTCAACGTGGTAAGAAGTGGGTTTTGATTTAGTTTTGTTATGAATTTATAGATATTATTTTGTTTATTAGGGTACTTCTTACTCTCCATTACATCAAGAAATGCTTGTTTCTAGTTATTGCAAATTATTATAAGTACTGTAATTGCTATGTTATAGAAATAAATATTTAAATGTTAACCCCAAACCATCGAATCTAATTAACATGTAAGATAAAACAGCAGTGAGTTGTTTGGACTCTCAGTTTGGCAAATTTTAGAAAGATCGGTGAGACTCAGTGTTGGCAGGAAGTGTAAAGCGAATGGGCATTGTTGGTCTGGAACAGCCCTTTCTTGCCAGAGGGAATTTAGTAGTAAAGTCTAAGTCATTTTACCCAGAACTCCACATTCCAATTCTAGGAATTTACTCTAAAGAACTAAACAGGTACGTGTACAAAGGAAAAAGTGTTTTGTTTGTTGCTGAAAATGAAAAAAAAAAGTACCTAGAAACCACTTAAAATCCTTTAACTAGAGAATTACACCCTCCATTATTTTTTTTTAATTTTTTATTGTTATTCAATTACAGTTGTATGCCTTTTCTCCCCATCCCTCCACCCCACCCCAGACGAACCCCCTACCTCCCCCACCTCCACCCTCCCCCTTGATTTTGTCCATGTGTCCTTTATAGTATGTAAGCCCCTCTCCCCACTGTCCCCTCCCCCCTCCCCTCTGGCTATTGTTAGATTGTTCTTAACTTCAATGTCTCTGGTTATATTTTGTTTGCTTTTTTCTTCTGTTGATTATGTTCCAGTTAAAGGTGAGATCATATGGTATTTGTCCCTCACCGCCTGGCTTATTTCACTTAGCATAATGCTCTCCAGTTCCATCCATGCTATTGCAAAGGGTATAAGCTCCTTCTTTCTCTCTGCTGCATAGAATTCCATTGTGCAAATATACCATAGTTTTTTGATCCACTCATTTGCCAATGGGCACTTAGGTTGCTTCCAGTACTTGGCTATTGTAAATTTTGCTGCTATGTACATTGGGGTATATAGGTTCTTTTGGATTGCACACCCTCCATTATTGAACAGTGGAATACTAACAGATGAAGCAGACCCATGTAATGGTATGCAAAACCATCTGTATGAAATATTTAAAAAGTAAAAACCAGTAATGGAACAGTATAGTTTCATTTTTGTGAATCGCTATTTCCACTTCTCTACCATAAGTGCAGTTCTCAGGCTGTGGAGCAGGTCTGGTCTAACTCGAGCCCCCGACACCCGGGGCCCCTCAGAAGCCCATGCTGTGGGTGCTGGCATGGTTGTCTCAGCGGGTCTGCGAGCCATCGACACGCTTCTCTGTGTCCATGTGGATTCACCACATCAGATAGACCCACAGGGCTCTGTCACTTACCTGTGTGTCACCTGACCAAGGGATGTTCCAAGACCCATGTTAGAGCCAGCCCCAAGCCGGGAGGCTCAGAGGCTTCCACTGATCTGAGAAACTCCTATGAATGAATCGTCCTCCGCAGTTACTTTGCACTTTGCATCAATCCACGGCATTGCCACACGTGGCCCCTTGACATTTGTTTACTTCCCAGGAATAATGGTAATAATTAATGGGTTTCTGAAGCATCTTACACTTGTGCTTGCCCTTGCCAGGAGTTGTTGGGTTTACATACCCAGCAGCACTAACTAATGTCGCTTCGAGGTCTGAGGCTGTCCAATCCCATCAGCTCCGTAATTACCTGGACACGTGCTCTGATCTTCCTCAGATATCTATGTGTTATTAAAGCATCCATCTGAATTCACACACCTGTATGCATTCAATACGGATTTGACTTAATTACTTAATTAAGAGCACTAGCTAGGTGCCCAGGTTCCCAGGTCACCCGTACCATTCAATCACACAAAGCAGAACGCAGGAAGAAAATTTCCCCTAAATGTTCAGGTGATGCTAACTAAATAGAGCGTAAATGCGGACTAGCATTCCATACCAGATGACAGGCAGTGTACCATTTCTAAATGTCAGTGGTCATACCTCACTACCCTCAGCTATTTCACACAGTCACAGGGAGTGGCTGGAGCTTTTTCAGGTATTCATGAGAGGACAGTTATAACAACCACATTGTAAGCTGTGTGGCCCCATCTTCTTGGAGAGCCATGTATAAATACCACACTTCCTTTTTGCTGGACCTCCAGGGTGTTTGCCTGGAACAATAGTCTCAGTGTTAGGCCCGGTTTCTTGGCCAGCAGAGAGGCTGCTGTTTCTCTGCATTCTGAACAGATGGGCACCAGGCTGCCCCTGGCCAATCCCAGAGAGTGGCAGGCCCCTGAGGCCAGTCCCGGGGTATGAAACCCAGAGCAAATCACTCTGCAAGCCGCGTGCCCCTACCTTGACGTATCAATCCAAGAGAAGTGGGATGGAAATGACTTCCAGGGATCTTTGAAAGGGTAAAATACTGCAAAAGGGTGAGAAGAAAACACAGAAGAGAGAGGGGAAGCTGTGTGGCCCCGTTAGAGGTTAGTGTGTGTGTGTGTGAATACTGTGTTATCCTTCTACTGCTGTAACAAATTACCATAAACTCAGTGGTTTTATAACAAGACACACATATTATCTGACAGTGTTTATGTTTGAAATCCAGTATAGGTCTCCCTGGGTTAAAATCAGGCATCAGCAGGGCTGGTTCCTCTGGAGCCCCAGAGGAGAATCTGTCTCCTCACCTCTTTCAGCTTCTACACGCCTCCTGCACTCTCCGGCTCGTGGCCACCTCCTCCCAATCTAAAGCGGGCAAAGGTCAGGTCGGTTTCCTTCTCGCATTCATCTCCCTGACCCTCCTGCCATAGTCACGTCCACCTCGACCCCAGCCGGGGAAGCGCTCTGAGTTAGGCACCCATGGGATTATTTGAGGTTCACCTGGATAATCCAGGCTAAGATCCTCATCTCAGGCTTCTTAGTCCCATTACAAAGCCTCTGTGGCTACATAAGGTAACCTATTCACTGGTTCCAGGGATTAGGATAGGGACATCTTTGGGCCAACATTCTGTTTACCCTTATTTTTAATTTTTGTTTTGTTGATCGTGGTTTTGTTTGTTTAATATGAGCTGGCAGGCCACCCCCACCCTACCTCCCCAAGACTGCTGTCTTGAATCCTGTGTCCTGGACCAGAATCCAGCCCAGGTGTCTTTGGACAAGTCGCTCATCCTTTCTGAGGTGATGAAGGCTAGGCCAGGTGCTTTCCAAGACTCCCCGCGCTGTCTATAATGCCCAGCCCTGGCCCCAGTGATGGTAGGCTCCTGGAATTTCAGGGACAGGCCCTCTAACTTGGCTTGCCAGAGGTAAATTTACTCTTGGGATAATGTCCTTCTTTTCCCCCTTGCTATTAACGCTTATGGTTGTATTGCTCTTCTACTTTCTCCATGTAGAATTATTGAATCTTTGTGTAAACCCTTTCTCTATTCTCCATTTAAACATTAAGACTTCAGTTCATACAAGTCTTGGCCAATTAACCATTCCTAGCTCCTTTGGACGAAAATGAATACAATGCTTGCCCTCATGTAACATTGGTTTGGTCAGCTACTGAACAAATGTTTAATGTGTTCCTCGGCCGCAGGCCGTGTGTTAAAGACCAGTGTTCTAACAGTGAAAGAGCCACAGTCTCCCAGAAGAACGGCCAGGCTCCGTGGGGGACGGTACAGGAGACAGGACACTTTGGGACAGCGTGGTAAGTGCTATCATAGCATCAAACACAGGGCCTCTGAAGCCCCCTGGGGAAGAAAGGGCAGGTTACCCAAAAGAAAGAGCAAAGCGGGAGGGCTCCAGTGAAGGTAAGAGGGGGCTCGTGGGAGGGGGTGGGAAGACCCTCCGAGGAGAGCCAGGGGCGTGGCCTTCAGGAAGCTGGGAGTGGGATTAAGGGTAATCCGCATTGCTGGAGCACGTGTTTGGAGGGGACGGGCGCGCTTGGAGGCAGCAGGCTGAAGTGAACCTCATCCTCCTGTGCAGGAGCAGGCACTGAAACCCGAGGGCGCTGTGGAAACACTGAAGGGTTGAAGTCTTTGGCCTGCACGGTCCAGTTAGCCTTTCTTTCTGGAAGCGGTAACTGGGAGCTGAATCCTAGAGCTCCGGCATTTTACTTGGTGTCTCGTAAGCCGGTGTCCTTCCCATCGAGAACTTCGAAGGACAGAGGTGTAGCAGCACTAAGATGCCTATGGATTCAGTGCCATTTACCTCCAAATTGGGGCTACTTACAATCTGAGAGGTTATCTAAGGAAAAGCACCCCTCCCTTAACCAAATCAGGGATGTGGTCCCTCCTCCCTGGACCGTACCCTTTGGGGATCACGTCCGGCCTCCTTGCACGGAGCCCGGGACCACGGGGAGCCCAGGACGGAATGCACTGGGTCCCCCTTTGTGCGCATCCTGTTCCCTCTGTCTGGAAGCCTTTTCCTTCCCCACTCACACGTCTGGGCAGCTCTCATTCTCCCCTCAACACTCCCCTTAGGTATGTGCTATCTGTCCACCATCTCACGCTTCTCAGTCAAGCCTCCAGGGCAGAGCTAGGGCTCCAGTTCCGTGCACGCTTCTGCGTCCTTCTGTCTTCCGGTTCTCACAACGCCATGTGGGGCAAGGGCTGAAGGCATGTCTTGTCTGACCCTTATTCAGCCACTGGGGGAGAGACCTTGCAATTAGAACACATTTGTACATTTATCATGTATTATTTGTTCATGTAAAATGCTCAGGGTAGCCCCTGATATTAGTCAACAAGAAACCAGGGCAAAGATATGTTGAAGGGAAAGGACTTTCTCATCTCAGGGACTCAAAGGGAAATGCATCTGGGGGTGCTGAACCCACTGCAGCTGTACCTGGGCAGAGGTAGGGAGGGCAGGGGTGCAGAATCTTCAGGTCAGCAGAAGGCACCGGTGAGGACTGAGGCTGATGGAGGGAGGGGCCAGCGCCTGGCTGTGGACACATGAACCCAGAGCGCTGAGGGAGAGCTGGGAACTGATGCCCCCACCCCTGCCCGAGGGGGTCCTGCACAAGGCCCAGGAGAAGTCCCTGCAGGAGGCTGAGGGGACAAGGCCTTGCCCCAGAGAAAGATTGGCTCACACTGTGTGTGTTCACTTTGGGAAAAAAAACAAACATAAGGAAGTATCAGGAAAATGGATAGATAAGGGACTATGGGAGTTCTCAAACGTTCTTGGCTGACAGTTCTTCACATCTCAGTAACTTTTCACTGTACCCATAAGCCAAAAGAAACACCCAACAGTTCCTGTTATTTTGTTAGATCCAAATGACCTCATGCTAGCACGTGCGGTGTCCCATAGATGCCCCTGTGTCCCCCCACCAATTAGGAATATCCCACAGCACCCTAAGAGCCGGTTGCAGAAACCTGTGGTATCTCGGCGCAGAGTTTGGGACCCGCATTACTGATTGTCATGCACCAGAAGCCTTCTTGTTGAGGATTTGGGTGCTAGGAAGTGTCAATCCCAGACAAGAGAGGGCCCAGCTGAAGACCTGTAAGGTGGTTGTCTGGATTTCCTCCAAGGAACACAAAAGCCTGGGTACCTACCACCAGAATTAACATTGAAATTGTTGGTTCTCTTTCTTTCTCCCTGCACCAGCCCCGGTTCCTCAAGGGCAGAGACACTGTCCCCATCTCTTACTCTTTCCACAGTGCAAGGTGGGGACTCAATACATTTTCGTTGAATGAATGAATGAATGAATGGTTACATCTGTTTTCTTAGAAGATAAGAGCTGACACGTCCTAGACCATCCTGTATCACGTTTCTTCCCTGAAGTGTCAGCTAAAAGAAGGAAAACACTGAAGGAACCCAAAACACTAATTTGAAAGAACATAAGCACCCATATACTAATTGCAACATTATTTACAATCACCAAGATACGGAAGCAGCCCAAGTGTCCATCAGTAGATGAGTGGATAAAACAACTATGGGGCATTTACACACTGGAATTCTACTTGGCTGTAAAAAAGAAGAAAAACGTACTCTTTGCAACATTATGGGTGGACCTGGAGAACATTATGCTAAGTGAAATAAGCCAGTCAGAGAAAGACAAATACCATGTGACTTCATTCATATGCGGAATCTAATAAACAAACTGAACTAACAAGCAAAACAGAGACAGATTCATAGATGGAGAGCAGATGACAGCTAGTGGGATGGGGGAAGTGAGGGGGTGGGGGGGATTGAGCAAAAAGGAAAAAGGACTCATGGACATGGACAACAGTGTGGTGATTGCTGGGGGGAGGGGATAGAAGGGGACTAAATAGTAATAGAAATAAATATAATAAAGATAAAAAATAAAAGAAGGAAAACATAATTTTCCAGGTTCAAATCCAGCAGCAAAGACCTGATGGGAGCTTATCATTCATTTGTTCTTTAGCCTAAGGAAATACATGTAAGAGGAAAGGAAGATGGACATTACTTTGATGTTTTATTATTTGAGATTGTGGGGCCTTTTTTGGATGCTTTTAAAGAAAACAATAGCTAAATTATTGGGATGGTCTGGAGACAGGCTAGCTGTGACCTAGAGGAATACATTGGTCAAACTTTCTGGGGCAGATGGACAGCGATACTTCAGGTCCTCACGCCCTCCAGAACCTGGCCACTCTCTATTGAGAGGTGAAGACTGTTTCCCCTCACTTTCAACCTGGAGAGGACTCTGTGGCTATCCCAACTAACCAAATGCAGTAGGCATGAACCTGCATAAATTTCCAAGACAGGTCGTAAAAGGCAATACAGATTCCACACAGTTAACTCTCACACTCAGACTTGACGGCCACATGCTGTGAGGAGGCATGCAAGCTAGTCACATGGGGAGCCCTGAGGTCCAGCTGGCAGCCAGCATCAACTGCAGAACAAGGGAATGAGCCCCTTCAGGTGGTTCCAGCTGCCAGCCTCCAAGTCGCCGGGGTGAAGCTGGGCGCAAGGCGTGGACTCACAAATGAAATAAATGCTGTGGTTGTTGAGGCCACAAGCATCGGCCTATTTGTTACACAGCCTCAGTCATTGGAATACTTTAAAACATTTTTTACCGCTGTGTCTGCGAAATGTATACAGAGTATGGTGGGGAGCATGGAACCAGACGTGGACTGCCTGGGTTCCGGTGCTAGCCCCGATCCTTGTGAGTTTCATGACCTTGAGCAAGTTACATCACCTCATGCCCCTGTTTCCTTACCTGTGGAATGCAGGTAATGAGAGTTCCTACTTCATAGGGCTGTTCTGCCAATTAAGTGACAATATACACAAAGGGTTTGAAGCAGCGCCTACTACAAAGCAAGCTGTCTATGAAGTATTAGATGTTACTGCAGTGGTCGAGGTGGCTTCCTAGTTGGTGATGCCGGTGTGGTAGACAGAACTCTAAGGAGGCCCAGCTGACTACGCTTCCTCGTTTCCAGCCACTGCCTAAGGGCCTCGCCTTGAGTACAGGTGGGCCACGTGACTTGCTAATAGATGATAGAATATGGCAAAGGTGAAGGGATCTTGCAGATAAAATTGAAGTCCCTGAAGTTGACTTTAAATGAATCAAAAGGGAGATCATCCTGGGTGGACCCTAACAGGTGAGCCCTTTAAAAGAGGATCAAGAGTTCACCCTCTTGCTGGTCTTGGAAAGCAAGCCGCCCTGAGTTCAGCGGTGAAGAAACGAAGGCTAGCTGCCACGTGAGCTTGCACAGGGCCTCAGCCTCAGGCGGCCCGGCAGCCCCAGCTGACACTACAGCCTTGTGAGATCCTGTGCAGAGGACAGGTGAGCCGCACTGGACTTCTGACCCGTAGAAAGTGTGAGTGAGTAAAAAGATGTTGTTTTAAGTCATTAAGCTTTGCTAATTTGTAATCCAGCAACAGAAAGCAAACATCATTAGTAAAAATTCCAACCGTTAAAGGTATAAACAATGAAAAGATTTTTCTACCCCCCCAGACCTTCCCCCTTCTCAGAGGCAAACACAGTAAAAATCTGTGCTTCAACATTCCAGAAACCTCTGTGCATAACAAGCATTTTCATACATCTGTGTGAGTGTGTCTGCATTCATTATAGATATATGGAGATTTAGATATGTCTTTAAACAGCCAAGGGCAGTGAGTGCGTGCGTGAGAGGTTTTAGAATTCTCTATTACTTAGAAACAAGATAGAACATTTTCCAGCTGAGATTGCTTTCCAGAGAGCCAGCCAAGGTCTCTGTGAGTGCTGTGGTTTCACGCTTTGCTCCCTGTAGTTAAATAGCTGACGAGGTAGGTCACAGGTACGCCGAAGGACGCAGAGGGGAGAACTGCGTGCAGGGCTGTGCGTCTCCACTGCTTTGCACCTCATTTTGTCTTTTCTCTCACAGACCAGGGATCTTTCCTTACAGCACATTACTATCGGCTCTTCACTGTTACATTATAGTCCATTGTGTGGGTGGGCCACAGGTCATTTCTTTGACACTCTCTTGGTAGATATACAGGTTGTTTTCCACAATTTGCTATTAAAAGTAATGCTACCATGAGATTCTTAAGCTTACATCTCTGCATCTGTAGTTTGAATTCCAATAGTGAAACTCTGAAGTCAAAGCGCATCTTCATTTTAGGTTGCTAGGTGTTTCCAAATTTACCCTCTAAGACTTCGCACCCACTTGCATTCCTACTAACCACATGTGAGTAAACACTCGCTAACACCGCTGTGTGACGTGACACACTTTGACCTTTGGCAGTCGGGTCGGTGAGAACATAGCTCACTTTGGTTTGCTAATTTGAATAATGTCGAGCATTTAAAAAATATTTACAAGCCTTCTTAGTGCTGTTCATAGCCATAGCGCATTTTTTCAATAAGTCATTGAACACTTCCTTACTGATATTTATAAGACCTCTTTGTATAGCAGCCCTTTCTTGTCTCACAAATGTGCCCCCACCCCCACCACACACACACACACACACACGGCTGTTTGCTATTTGCATTTTAGTGAGATTTATTTTTCCATGTATTTCCATGAAATTTCACTTTTTCCAGATGATCAAATTTCTCATTCTTTTCTTTATGGCTTCTGTTAGGGAAGTCCATTCCTGCTCTAAAACTTTTTTTTAAAAAAGCTTCCATATTTCCTTTGGATAATTTAATATTTTAATTCTTTATATTAAATATTTGATACATTTGGAATTTAAAACTTCCACTTTATTTTTCCCACGTGGTTAACCAGGTGTCTCTGAGCCAATCATTGGGTAATCACCGCCCTCCCTGATGTGAAATGCTAACTTTTCTGTGTGTTCAGTTCACACAGACATTAGCTCCTGGATATATGCATCCGTGTCCAGTAGATTCACAATGTGTGTTAATGTAGAAAGATCTTTTGCTGCTTTCCTTTGCAGATTTTCCTGCTGGTATTCTCTTTTGCTTTATTAGCTTAAATTGTTCTTCTCCCCCACAATCCCCGATTCATTTACTAATCTTAAGCAAGTTCCCGAACTCCTGGGCTTCAGCATCATCCTAAAACTGGTAGCAATGGTATTGGAATGAGTTTGGGTTATTGCTATATATGGAAAGCAGGAGCCCTAAAAAAGAAGAGTTACAAATTTAAGTCTGGAAAGGAAGCCACAGTGTCAACCAGGAATAAGAAATTTAGTAGGAGGGGAGTTCCCTGCTCTGGCTCTCGGTTCAAACTCTGTTTGCTGTGGTTAAGTCCTGCACTTTCCTCTGTTTACTTTGGCACGCCTGGGGCCCAACCCCGTCACACACTTAGCTAAAGAGTCAGGAAAACACAGCAAGGACAGGGACCTGGCCTGGCTCTCCTAAAAGCCATCTCAGCTGGAAGATGTTTCATCCTGTTTCTAAAGAACACAGATTTCTGAAATATCACACTCCCACACTCCCCTTGGCTCTTGTTTCAAGCCTATGAATCCCCTGGTGATACATACTTTTATATCTAACCATCCTCCATGCTTTAAGGGAAACTCAATGTATAATTTTGGGGGGGTTTTGTGTATGGTATAGAAAACAATTTCTACTGAGAAGTGGACATTTAAAATATTATTACCAATTAGGCTATAGATATTCAAAAGAAGCCAGGGGATTATCATTGTAGACTTCTGCGACCACATTGGCGAGATTTGGCCCATGTAATGAAGGCCTGTTTATTGGAATAACCCAACTCCTTGTTCCTTCAACAACCACTAAGCGTCCAGCACTTGCCGAGCACTGAGCTAGGCATTGGCTGTATAACGATGAATAAGGTACGGGCCCTGCCCTCCCTGAGCCCCTTGATTGGGGGACCGAGGCACACACAGAGATATTTGTAATAGTGTGGGATAACTTGGCAATATATAGTAAAGAGATTTCATTGGGCATACCCTTGGAGAAGTTCCACTTCTAAGAATTAAAAAAAAAATGTTGAGACGAGTGAGCAAAGTGACTGATTCATCAGAGTATTTCAATAGTAATCGTAAACACCAGGAAAAGGATACAACCAAACTACCTAAACATTCAGCAGTGGAGAAAATGGATAAACCATGGAAAAAGCAAGAATACTATGAGTCCCTTGCCGGAGAAAAGGCAGTGCATCTCTATAGGGGTGGCTATGCCACGGAGGACCGTTCCTGACCCTTTAACCAAAAAACAAAGTCATGGCGAATGTTATGTGACTCTCTTTGTAAGCACAACGTACACTCATGGAGAAGTGAAAAATTCTGAAAGGGCAGACATCCAAATGTTAAAGAGAAGTTCACATTTGACTGGCTATTTGGTTACAGATGACTTTTCTATTTTCATACAACATACTGTGATAAATATGCATTAATGTAAATGAATATTGTACTTTATGTTCACAAAAACACTTTACGAAGGACATTTTTAGTCAGGAGAGGAGTTCGTGAAGACACAGGTGGCAGGTGCAGGGCCCGTGGCCCAGCGGCTGTCCTCCCCACACTCACACCCGAGTGAGTGGGGCACCGGTGGGTCCAGCCTGAGTGGGTGGGGAGGCAAAGCCAACTGGAAGAACTTCCTGCTCTCAGGGCGCAGTGAGGACGGAGGGCAGCCTGGCCAGGGTGAGGAGGCAAAGAAGGCAGGCAAGGAGTGTTCAGAGTGACCCCGGAGTTGTGCCTGAAGGAATAAGTAGGAGCTTTCTGGCTGGGATGGGAGGGGCTGGGAAGACGGTCCAGGCAGATGACCAGACCCACAACCGGGAGATCAGGGCTGCTGTGAGTGGCCCTACAGTTCGCGCACCGGCTGCAGGCTGCCTGCCCAGGAAGGCATAGGGGTGAAAATGCCGGCTCGCCAAACCCTGCACCCTAGCTGCATCTTCCCAGAGGAAGGGGCACCCTCTCCCTCACACTTTTCTCTGAGGAAAAGGGGCCTTTTGTTTCTGCAACACCTTCAGCTTGTCAAGCTGTGGGTCCTGAGGCTGAGCAAATAGTACAGGCCTGATCACCCACCCAGACAGGCACACCTTCTCCTGTTTACAGGAGGTGCGAGAAAAGCCTTAAGTCTTGATTTGGGAAACAGGTCTTCAGAGGACGCAAGGGCCCTGCCGCATGCTCTCCAAAGCTATTTAAAGCACGTGCTTTGTTTCATATAATTAGATCCATCAGTGTAGAATGATGGAAAAATGTGGAAAGTTTTATAGGGTAAAAAATGTAGGTAAATACTTCAGCTTAAGAGCCTAAAAGTCTATCTAAAACCTTGGGAATACCTGTGCCCTTTAACTTTGCAATTCTGCTTTTCAAAATTTATTCTAAAGAATGAGCATAAAGGTTTGAATTATGTGAGTGAGGCGTCACAGAATTGTTTATAATAGTGAAAAACATCCACAGTCTAAAAGTTCAGTGTGAAGAGCTGCGTTCTTTACAGTACAATACCTTTGTGCTATGAAATACTAAGCCAGGCAGCAATTTAAAGCGTGTGTTAGAGCTGGTTCACCTGCAGACCGGGCGGGGGGGGGGGGGGGGCGCGGGGCGACGTCCCTGCTGTGACAGCCCTAAGCATGTGCTTCCCTGTGTGACCACCTGCCAGAGTTTACAGTGAAGGCTTGCTTTCCTGTCCTCCCTCAGCAGGGACTGCAGCCCCTTTGTGGCCATTTGTCTTACACAACACCTTGCGTACGACAGGCCCCAGATAAAGATTTGTGCAGTGAAGGACTGACTAGATCTGCACAGAGAGAAGACTAAAGGAATATGCACCAAAAGGTTAGGAAAGCTCATTTCTGGATATTTAAACATTCTCCTTCTTTACACTTTTTTTGCACATGGCAAATTTTCTCCAGTGGACTCAATATAATTTTGTAATCAGAAGGGAACAGCATACTGTATGTTAAAAAGGTGTAGCTCAAGAGCCTTCCATGAAGCATTTTGAGTATGAGAACCCTGTCTGGCTCTGCCTTGCTTCAACAAAACCATTCTCTACAAATCAGAAAGCAAATATCACACAGGTTAAAAGGTGATTATTCTCAACACCAAAGAGATGTGTGTGTGTGGGGGGGCATTACACTGTAAATTCTTCTAGAATATTTAAATATTGACATGATTTACAAAATAGTCCATCTTTATACCAATGTTCAAGACAAATCTTCAAGAGAAATTTACTGGCTCAGTTTTATTTTGTGAAAGTTACTATTTTGATATCTTCATCCCCGTAAGTCAAATCAGTCATTTTATCTAGAGCATGGATGTCATCGCGTGTTTGTATGACAGCCTAAGGTTTATGCCCCATCTATCTATCTATCATCTTAAATCTGCTCAGGAAAACAGCACTATTCAACATCTGTTACGTCCTACAGACAACTTCAGTCTTAGGTCACAGCGTTAAGAGCTCCTGGTTTTGGTCCCGTAAGCTCTCTTTAAAATGACCTAACGCTTTACTTCTCTGTATTGAAAATGATCTGTTTTTTTCTGGTAGAGTTAAAAATATATATATTTTTTAAAAGTTGGCATCCCGGTATTCTTAGCCAGGGACATAGCACAATGAAAAACTACAAAACAATAGTTTCAGGTTGCCCTCAAACTGTTTTGTTCTATGGCTCTATACCCCGCCCCCTCCTCAATTTGGTTTTGTAAAAGGCCCAGGTCCAGGTGAAAATATTTGAATAGTCAAACTTGTTCCTCTGACTCTCCCCCCAGCACACTGGGTCTCCTTCCTAGTTAGTTCTGGCCCAAGCCCCGTCACTCACAGAGACACACGGCCCATTATTACTGCTTGTGTCAGGTTCCCTCCAGACAGAAATCTTATTATTCGGTTTCGCCCTCACCCAAGTCCAAACGGATCCACCCAGAGTTCCTCTCACGAGTGTCTTGTTACATAACAGCACGGCTTATGGTTTTCCAGTGGCCCATGGACTACTGCCGGTGGATGTCACGTTTGTGTTTCAACCCCAGGCTGACATCACGCCCCGGCCCCAGGCTGCCATTCTGAGGGCGGTGGTTTCCTGCGTCGTGCAGGCTCAGTGCTTTTCGATCCACTCGTCACACCACCTGTCTTCCAGGAACCACTTTCCAATCCACCAGCTCCTTCCCAGTGCCACCAGGAGCGACTGGGAAGGACAGGGAAAATGCTAATCAGAAAACATGACAACTCAAAGAGGGGCCCCTGCGCTCTCCAAGTCCTTGGAGTCTGTGCCTGGGCCTCCCTCCTGGCAGCCCCATGGTGACATTGCCTAGCAGAAGACACGGGCACATGGTGAAGGGGAAGCTGTCCCGTGCAACAGAGAAGTGAATAAGAGGCCACAGGTCAGCACACAGGGGTCTGTCCAAGCCCAGGCTCGTCAGAACTGCGCCCAGCCTCTGCGGGATTACAACTTACTCCTGCTCCCAAGGGTCACCCTTCCTTTCCTCTGCAGACCAGCCGTCCTCAGGGAGGACTCTGAGGGAGATAACGTCAGGCGCAGGGACAGGCTGGTGAATGAGTGCTCAGGCACGTGTGTTGTTTTCGTATATCAAAATCATTTTGTAAGTTGTTACAAATCAAAGAAATTTTTAAAAGTCGGCCATTTCAGAATTTAATTTTTGCCCAGCTTCCCTGCCTCTGACTTTGGGAGTGCACTGCTTGGTCCCCTCTGGTTGTTGTGGTGGGTGCACCTGAATGCTCGGTGGTGACAGTCACCTCCGAGGGTGCTCTGTGCTCTGTTACCGAGACCTGTGATGGGCGCCCCTGCTTAACGGCAGAGTCTGAGACTGCTGCTTTGTGCGTCTGGGCCTTGTCACTCAGGAGGCCACTGTCTTTGCCTGCCCTGTGCCCTCCAAAGCTCTCATCTTCTATTTTTTTTGTAACTCCTCTTCTTGGGAGGGAAATTGGAGCGTGGTTAGCTACCACACCTTGTCAGCTCTTGACCTTGTAAGGCAGCACTGCCCAAAGCAAATATACTGTAAACTCCATTTGTAATTTAAAATTTTCTGAACAATCTCATTAAAAAAGTAAAAACAAACCAGTGAAATTATTTAAAAATACCTTATTTGACTCAATATATCCAAATATTATCATTTTAGCATGCAATCAATATGAAAATTATTAACAAGATATTTTATCGAGGAACCAAGATGGCGGCGTAGGTAGACACACTGCGCCTCCTCGCACAACCAGAACTGACAGAGAATCGAACAGCAAGGGGGACCAACACCAAGAAAATAGAAAATAAACATTCATCCAGACTGGTAAGAGGGGCGGAGACTGGCACCGGGGTGGAGAGGACTCGCGTGGCTGTGGCGGGACTGAGACTGGCGGAGTGTGGGACAAATGGCGCAGGCAGTCCGAGCACTAGCAGACCCTGCAGCCCCACATTTGCACAGATAAACCCAGAGGGCCGGACTCAGAGTGGCGGAGAACGGGGCAGGCAGAGTGGCGGGTAGCACCCTGTGGCACCACATTCGCCCACAGATAAACCGGATGAACGGCGGGCAGCGAAGCAGACTGCGCAGCCCAGGGCTCCAGCTCCGGGAAATAAAGCCTCAAACCTCTGACTGAAAGCGCCCCTGGGGGTTGGGGCGGCAGCAGGAGAGACTCCCAGCCTCACGGGAGAGGTCGTTGGAGAGACCCACAGGGGCCTAGAGTGTGCACAGGCCCACTTACTCGGGAACCAGCACCAGAGTGGCCCAGTTTGATTGTGGGTATTGCAGTGAAAGATTGAAAGCCGGAGGAGAGTGAGGCGGGCGCCATTGCTCCCACTCGGCCCCTCCCCCACGTACAGCGTCACAGCGCAGCCACCAGCATTACCCCGCCCTGGTGAACACCTAAGGCTCCGCCCCTTAAAGTAACAGATGTGCCAAGACAAACAAACAAACAAAAAAAATGGCCCAAATGACAGAACACTTCAAAGCTCCAGAAAAAATACAACTAAGCGACGAAGAGGTAGCCAACCTATCGGATGCACAGTTCAAAGCACTGGTTATCAATATGCTCACAGACTTGGTTGAATCTGTTCGAAAAACAGATGAAAAAATGAAGCCTATGCTAAGAGAAACAAAGGAAAATGTACAGGGAACCAATAGTGATGAGAAGGAAACTGGGACTCAAATCAATGGTATGGACCAGAAGGAAGAAACAAACATCCAACCAGAAAAGAATGAAGAAACAAGAACTTGGAAAAATGAGGAGAGGCTTAGGAACCTCCAGGACACCTTGAAACGTTCCAACATCCGAATTATAGGGGTGCCAGAAGGAGAAGAGGAAGAACAAAAAATTGAAAACTTATTTGAACAAATAATGGAGAACTTCCCTGATCTGGCAAAGGAAATAAACTTCCAGGAAGTCCAGGAAGCTCAGAGAGTCCCAAAGAAGCTGGACCCAAGGAGGAACACAACAAGGCACATCATAATTACATTACCCAAGATTAAACGCAAGGACCTACATCCAAGATTACTGTATCCAGCAAAGCTATCATTTAGAATGGAAGGGCAGATAAAGTGCTTCTCAGATAAGGTCAAGTTAAAGAAGCTCATCATCACCAAGCCCTTATTATATGAAATGTTAAAGGGAGTTACCTAAGAAAAAGAAGATCAAAAATAGGAACAGTAAAAATGACAGCAAACTCACAGTTGTTAACGACCACACCTAAAACAAAAACGAGAGCAAACTAGGCAAACAACTAGAACATGAGGGCTGTCAATAAGGGAGTGGGAGGGGGAGAGGGGGGTAAAGGTACAGAGAATAAGTAGCATAGATGATAGGTGGAAAATAGACAGGGGGAGGGTAAAAATAGTGTAGGAAATGTAGAAGCCAAAGAACTTATAAGTATGACCCATGGACATGAACTATGGGTGGGGGGGAATGTGGGAGGGAGGGGGGTGGGCAGGATGGAGTGGAGTGGGGGGGAATGGGACAACTGTAATAGCATAATCAATAAATATATTTTTTTTAAAAAGATATTTTATCTATTTTTGTACTGAGCATTTGAAACAGGTGTGTGTTTCATACTTGCAGCACATCTGAACTTGGACTAGCACATTTCAAATGCTCGAGGGCCACGCGTGGACAAGAGGCCACCCCATGAGACAGCTCAGATGGACAGGAAGTGTGGCGGGATTCTGGAAGATTGTCCACCCTGACTCCTCACTTACAGAAAAGTTAAGTACACCTCTGAGGTTCTGCAACCACGTACTGGAAAGGCAGGATTAGAACCTAGTTATCCCCTCCCTAGCCTATGTTTTTATTCATGAAGCTGATCAACAGCAAAGCTGGACAAGCACCTGCACCTCCTCGCACCTGCTCTGGGCTCTCGTTTCCACCAGGCATGGCCTGCAGGGAAGAGGCCCCTCCACCTGTCCTCCCCTTTCTCCTAGTTCGACTAACAGCTTCATTGGAAAGCTATTTGGCTGCAAACCAAGTCCACGGTGGGATCAAATTTTTCCATATCTTTCCACCAGATGATAATGTCTTTTTTTTTTATGACTTGTCCCCATAAACTTTTAGTTCCAACAAGGTACTTAAAAACTCTGATTCTTTTATGCAAAGGTTTTCCATAGGGGTGTTCATTAGAATCACACATGAAGCTTTTTAAAAAAGAAAATCTCATTTATTGACTTGAGAGAGAGAGAAACGCCGATTTGTTGTCTCACCTACTTATGCATTCATTGGTTGCTTCTCCTTTATGCCTTGACTGGGGATCGAACCCACAACCTTGGCATTAGGACAGTGCTCTAACCAACTGAGCACCGGGCCAGGGCCTCTAGAGCTTTTTTAAAAATTCAAACTACTGGCCTCCTACTCCAAAATTCTGACCTATAGGTCCATGGAGGAATTCTGGCAGACAGCTATTTTATTTTTTTAATGATTTCCAAGTGACCTGATGCATATCCCCAACTCACAGTGACATCACCAGCTGTCAGATGGCCACTGACATGGCCTGATTCCCCCGTGGCCAGACACAGGTCTGGTGTCAAGAAAGAGCCTGCTCTCCAGGAAAGAAACTTGAGAAATGGGTGGGGCTTGCTGGCCTTTTCCTCACGCTCTTTCTCTGCACCCCAGGAAGACTTTAGCCTCACTTCCTGACCTTACAGCCTCACCTGCGGTGCGGTCGTGCGCGTGTGAGCCAGAGCCAGGGCGCAGGAATGCAGCAGGCGGGACTGGCTCTCCTGGCCTTGGCTGCCTGTGTGGCTCTTTGCCCCTCGGAAGGTGAGTGGGGGTGTCTGCTTCTCAGGGGGGATGCCTCCCAAGATGAGGGGAGTGCCAGCAATTTGGAGCAGGAATTTCTATCTTCAGATTGGAGTGAACAGTGCTCCACAAGATAAGAGCATAAGTTTGAACTCCTGATCTCCAAGAATTTTCAGGAAGGGACCTCATATCAACAGAAGTATTAGTGATTCGCTACCTGGTAGATGAGGTCCTTCTGTAGGAGTGCACCTTTGAGCAGCGTCTTAGAAAACCCCCAGGGGGAGGTAGGGCAGGAGCCCCTGTGACTCATCTGTCTCCCCTCACCCTAACTCGCTACACTCTCTGGACATGGGTGCGCGTATTACTGGAAGAAAGACAGACTTGACCTTCTGGGTTGGGGTTGGGTAAGTGGCAAGCTTTCCGGACAAAGTCAGCTCTGTGGCTCCTGAAAACCAAAACTTCAACCTGACCTTAAAAAGGGACGCAGGATACAGGAGATTGACCTGCACAAATGATATCACAGAGAACGCCAGCCACTTGTGAGCTGCCAACATTCATACGGACACTGTAACTGCATTTGGGCCCAAGGAAGCTTTGCCACCGTATTTAGAAAACCCGGAATATAGGTGCTTAATACCGGACTGAGTCAATTCTTTCCTCTTCATCTTTCTTGCTAAAACTTTACCCTGAAAAGATTCTCTAAATCCAGAACAGAGGTCAAACATGTTTTATTTGGTCTGCTTAAAAAAAAAAAATTAAGCCAACTTTTAAAAACAGACCAATTTCACATATACCTACTCACACAAACACACATACAAATTGGAGTTTAAATCTGCCCTTGACAGAGTGGGTCTGGCAGCCATAGTCTAGGGTACCTGGTAGGGACTGTCGGGAGCAGACCAGCCTCTGCCCTTCCCTGGAGCTGCCAGCATCCCAGGAACTACCTGGCTCCCGGAAGTGTTTGTGTAGGGACCGGGATAGTGCCCCAGTGACCTGGGTTTATATTCCTGAACCTGGGAAAAATCTGGATAATCTCTTCCATTTCAAACGTAAAATGGATTTCTATCAATCCATTTTATCAAGACAGAGAACAGTGTTTTTCATTTTATGTTTCTCTAAGATTCTTCAGGAAAATTCACCATTGAAATGTTAGGACTCACTTCCCCTGTTTCTCAAAGGTCTACCTGCCTGCTAAGGCTTTATCTAAACTCGGACATTTTGGCAACGCAAATCCACTTGCCCACAGGACCTGGAAGTGGGGTGGGGAAGGAAGGGGGGGAAGGGCAGGCAGTGGGGGAAGCCCTGCCAGGCCCAAGGCCAAGTTCCTGGAACTGAGTCCAGACAGAGACCGTGGGACAGCAGAACACAGAGGTGTTTGGAAAAGAGCAGCCAGTGATGAAAGAAAGAAAGGAAGCTGAGGAGACCCAACCATAGTATTTTGGGTTAATTTGGGTCTTTTCCTAAGGCCATTTGGGCCAGAGGAGCTTTACGTTGTGTGAGAAGGCCCAACCTTCCACCCTTTAAAAAATGAGTGCTTTGGGGTTAAAATGAGTGAGAGTAGACCTGAGCACAGCTGTGGAAGCAAGAGGGCCGCCCACTGCTGTGCACAACAAACTCTGAGTGTCCATGTCCCAGGTCTCTGGGGAGGCTCTCGGGGACCCCGGCTGAGTAGGGCTGGGGACCTGTGGGACAGAGGGAGGGAAGGAGGAAGGGAGGGAGGGAAGTGGGGAAGACCAAGTAGTGCAGGGAAGGATGGACAGGTGGCCTTGCCAATTGTTGCAGGCTGGGGGAGGGAATAGGGAAGTGGCCTGTGCCAGTTTGGAACTCTGGGAAATACATTTTGTCCTTCCAGGTATCAACTGTTCCGTTTTCTTAATAATCCCTGCAATGGCCCCCTTGATAGGGTAGCGCAGTGACTGGCATACCCAAAGTGCTCTGCACAGATCAGGAAGCAGCAAATGAAAGCCTTGGATTCTGCCCAAAGACAAGAGGGCATACTCCACACCTGCTGGCATGGCGACAGGCTCCCAGAACTCAATATCACGTCCATAAAAATGTCTGTCATCCACTCTCTGGGGCCCCGAGCCAGACTTTAAAGCCACACATAGGGCTGTCCAAACTTTTGGCGTCTCTGGGCCACACCGGAAGAAGAGTTGTTTTGGACCACACATTAAATACATTGCAACACATAATCATAAAAAAATCTCATAATGTTTTAAGTAAATTTACAATTTTGTGTTGGGCCACATTCACAGCCATCCTGGGCTGCATGCGGTCCTCGAGCCACAGGTTGGACAGTCCTGGTAGGGCTTTGCGGGCCAGGTCGCATCTGCCAGATGCAAGCTGGGCATTTGGCTTCACTGGATCCCAAACTGGCTTCCTTCTGACCGACAATCTATCAGATTAGCATGGCTCCCGATTACACAGACACTTGCTAGAGACTTGCTGCTTGCATCCTATATAAAAGAAAACTATCTCTTGCTTGTTTTAATCATAGCAGACTTCCTAGGGAGGGCTCCCAAGGGTGTACATTTGTGCCTGGAAGTTGTTCTGCACCATTGGGTCTCTCCCCATCTGCAGGAGTGGTGGTCCCTGAGAGGCCTGACGTGACCAGCCAGGCAACCTACCCTTCAGTTTCTCCTCAGGTGTGGCCTTTAGTTAAAACAATATGTCCTGCATTCCTCAACACCACCGTTAGATTAAGGGTCTAGATTTCAGTTAAAAAACCCAATCATCATATCTATAATGTAGTTCAGGGCTTTTTAAAATGCCCTTTGTTATGTCTGGGGGCAGAGTGTTAACAGCAATCTTTTCACGTGAGTCACGTGTGAGCCCCTTGAAAGAAACCATTTGTTTACTCTCAATAATGACTTTTAAGTTACCTTGCTATATTACTTGATGTATTAATGTGAAATTGTTTATATATATCTCTTCTGGAATTATAAAATCAAAATAAATTTAAAGTTTAAATAAAAACACAACAACAATGCCAGGAGGACTTAAAGATAACATTAACCTAATATAATAATACTGTTTGGCCAAACCTAAATCACCTTTCCAAACACGAACACAGCACTGATTCTCCAGGTGCAGATTTTGAATTTGATGGGCATGTACTACCATGTTCAGAGTAAGGTGTTTTCTCCCCACCACTTTGTTCTGTGTGAACCATGGCACTATAACTTGGCCCTCCTCAGCATGAGTGCATTGCGAATCCACTCCGTTCTGTTCTGATTGGCCTGGGACAATTAAGGCAGGAACTGGCTGGGTAACAAACAAGCGAAGTTCAAATATTCTGAAGGTGCTCTTTTAAGATGGCCTTCCAGGAGGTCCAGAACATGTCTATTTAAAGATTATCCCTGAAATGACATACTAAAATGTAGGAAGAGTCAGAGCTCATGAATCCTAAGAGCACATCCATGAGCCCCGTCCCAGAGATCAGTGAAAGGTTGAGTTTGAGGAATGTTGGCATACTCAATGAGGAAGAGTCTGGGTGGGCTTTGACCTCCCAAAGGCCAAGTCGGAATTTGGGAAATTGCTTAATCACTCTAAGCTCCAGTTTTCTTATCAGTAATATAGAAATAACAATCGTCGCTTCCCTAGTGATTTTCATGACTAAATGAGAATATATGGAATGTGTCTGGCACATAGTGGCTGTTCAATAATTGTTAGTATAAAATTTTAAAATATAGGAGGGATGGGGAGAAAAGGCACACAACTGTAATTGAATAACAATACAAAATTAAAATTAAAAAAATAAATGAGTAAATAATACAAAGAAAATTTTTTTAAAATTTAAATATAAAGTATAGATTTAAAAAAATGAGTGCACCTCTTCTCCATTTTTTAAATGCCTCTCCCTCCCCAAAGGTAATAACTCTTCTGGGTTCTGTGTGCCCTTCCAGAACTTCCCCCATGAAATTACAAATATGAACCCATTTATATCCACACTTATTTTTTTTAAATAAATAGGACCACAGTCTACATATTTTATTTATTTTTTTAAAAAAATTAATCAGCCTAACCATGATTCTGTATACCCAAAACTAATATAAATAATATTAAATGTCAACTGGAATTGAAAAAACATATATAAAAATTAATCATTTTACTTAATCATAATAGTATACCTGTTTAACACACATAATTATGCCATAAAAATTTCCATCATTCATTTTATAGACAACATACAAACATCCAGAACAATTTGGAACATTACAGTTTCATTTATTCATTCATTATCAATCAGGGTCCTATCAAGGAAGAAAGCCAGAGAATAATTTGAACAGGGAAAGTTCAATGTGATTAATAGTGATTGTTAACTATACCAAGGGATAGGCAGGAAAGAAGTACTCATATTTAGAGATTCCTAGTATATTTAGTACTAGTATATTTAGTATATAATGTAGTATATTTAGAGATTCCTAGGACTGAGACAGAGTTTTCAAGAAGAGATCCTGCACCCTTTTGCTGCCCAACTGAGACCCAGGCCTGGGAGAGGGCACAGCCATAGCTCCCCTGAAAATCAAAAAATAATCACTGGGTCAGCCCTCCAGTTTGCAGGGGACAGTTCTCAGGTGTCCTACCAGAGGGGGGCGCTGCCGGCTGCTGCGCTCTCGCAGAGCCAAGTGCTGGAGAAGCTGTCCCCGCCCAAGCCAGCCCGCGAAAGCCATCTTCCGGCAATGTCTCTCTAGTGCCCTCTACCGACAAAGTGTAGCATGACAGCTGGCGAAGGAAAAGTAATATTTTAAGAATTGGCAATTAAGGGTGAATTTGAAGTGGAGGGGCGATAAATCCACACATTCCACGAGCACTGAATAGAAACCTGGGTGCCTGCCATGGGGCGGGGACTGTGCTGCATATTGGCCTCCATCTAGATGTTTTTGTTTGCTTGTTTCCATTTACCGAGTGTTTACTCTTTGTCACCCCTGTTCTAAGCACTTCAGTGCACGAACTCATGCCATCCTCACAACAGCCCTGTCAGATAGGTGCCATTCCCCTCCTACCCGGCATTACAGATAAAGGAACTGGGACAGAGAATTAAGTAACTCACCCAACATCAGCTGGTACGTGGCTGAGCCAGGAATCGAACCTGGTTGTCTGTCTCTGTATGCTTAACTACTGTGCAGTGATGCCTCTCAGCGTGTCTCTGTGGCCCCAATTATCCGCCCCTCTTCAGGAAGACCCCCTGACCCCTCCAGCGTCCATGCTGTGGGAAGTGCTATGACCATGTCTCCATATTAAGAGGAAAAGAAAAACCCTCCTTCACGCTCCATTACCCAAACGTTATCCCAGGGTTCCAGAGAGCCCCGGGAGGACTTTATTTGGGCCGAGCGTTTCATGCATCGTGGCTTGAGGACGGCTGTGGACACCTGTGTCTGGAGGTATCTGTGAGTGATGAGTCTCCACAAGGCAGGAAGTCCGCGGGAGTGGGGGAGTGTGTCCCTCACCAGCTCCATGGAGCATTTCGTGTGTTTACGTACTGCCCTTTTCAATCTGCACCCAAGACTCGCGGTACTGCCAGCAGCCGGGTGAGCCTTCCTTAGCAGTGTTTCCCTTTATCCTGGGAGGCCTTTCTCCCACCATGGCATGTACCTTTGCTCTGTTCCATGTTGCTGTGACCCATGGTGCTGTTTATGCCAGAGCTTTTCAAACTGCATTTCTAATAAGCCCCCAGGTGATGCCATGGCTGTAGCTCTGGGGGCCACGTTTGAATAGCAAGAGACTGCACCGCCGTATATCCAAGGAAGAGGGGAAGCTGGTTTACATCTCCGGTAACAGGATCCTTTCCTCAAAACCCAGAGCCTAGTTTTTGTACCGCACATGTGATGTGTAGTGCTTTAGTGTTCATCTTAACAGGTGTTTTTTGTTTATTGTTGTTCAAGTACAGTTTTCTGCCTTTTCCACCTATGCTCCCCCCCACTCCAGCCCTCCCCACTTCCCTCCCCTATTTCCACCCCCTCCTTATTGTCCATGTACCCTTAATAATTGTTCCTGCAAACCCTCCCCCCTTTTTCCCTGTAATCCCCTCCCCACTCCCCTCTGGTCACTGTCAGCCTGTTCTCAATGTCAGTGTCTTTCATTATATTTAACAGGTCTCAAAACACAGAACTCTTTAAAGCCTCCAGTGACCAAAATGGACAGAACCAAATCAGGGACAGACATTCAGGGCTAATCACTCAGTCCACTTAATATTGGAAATAACAAGGATGACTGCCCAGGACCAACAGAATCAATAGCAATAACGCTATAATTAATAAGACAAATAGTAATGCTTTTAATGAGATGTGAATATCACCTTTAAAATATCAAATGCAATGGACAAATGATTTATATCCTCCTGAGTGGACCCCTAATTGCTTGAGGATAGATGGATGGCATGTTTCCAAAAGGCACTGTGAAAGTTTACAACATTTAGGCCATAAGACCTTGACCCAAAACTGATCATCTTATTTCCTTAAAAAAAAAAAAAAGAAAAAATGTTTAAATGGCACTGAAAGCCTTAAACCAAAGTTAAAAAAAAGACATATAGGACTACAACAGAACTTAGTTCAGCTCAAGAGGTATTTACTTAGCACTAATCCCAGGCACTGTGCTGGGGTGTGGGTAGGAAGATATCCTGAGGGAGCTCATAGTCAACGTCAAATAGACTCTTAATTTTATATGTGGTAAAGGCAGGAAAACACAGGGCAGTGGGACCACAGATTCGCATGGAGAATGGACAAGACTGGGAGAAAGAAGGCAACTGGGAGGCTCAGTAGGCCAGGTGCTAATTAATGAGGCCTTGAACTTGGGCAATGGTAAGAGGGATGCAAAGGGAGAGACACAGTGAGCAATGTTAAGGGAGTGAAGCTTACAGGAGTGTGTGACTGGCTGTGGGGCGTGCAGGGGGTCGGGATGACATGACCCTGGGCGGGTTTGGGCTTCGGTAACTGGAAATGATGGTTACAGCAGATGAGAAAGGAGCAACTTTAAAGGGCATAAGATAACGTCTTCAGTTGGGTACTTACTGAGTCAGGGGAGCTGGTGGGATATTCAACAGCAGCTGGATATATGCCAGGATATTGGGGTAGAGGTTAAAGTAGACAAAGATATTTTGAAGTTACTGACATAGTAGTGATGTAGATAGAATGAAAAGACTGGAAGGTCAAGGACGGAGCTTTGAGGAATGCTAATTATTGAGGAGTGGGCCGAGGAGAAGGAATACACACAGCAGACCTTACCTGTGGAGACCGCACAGCCTGGGCTTCACTGGCCGGTGCATAGACTATGATGTTCTGAGTCCCTCTCCGCCTCCCCTGCCCTCCCCAACCCGTCTTGGTCCTACAGGTTTTTCCCCATGATTCCCCAATCAAAATAGTCTCGATAATTCTCAAATTGTGGGTCCCAGAGAAGAATCCTTTCACTCTAAGAATCTGGGGCAAGGTGGTCTGATAGGGTCGGAGGCTGGTCTCTCCCATGATGAGAGCCCCTACCAGCTTGGCAGCTGCTCTGGACCCGCTCCCCACCCTCTGCTGCTCCCCTAGGTCCCCCAGAGGGCTGCCCTTCAGCCGCAGGTGCTGCTCTCATAAATCACCATTCAGAGGCGACTCCAGGTGGAGCTGATGGGCTGATACTCTGGAGGGTCCTTCCTCAAAAAGAAAAGGGGCATCTCTGGAGGGGTCAGGGAAGGGGCTTCGAGTGACGCAGGTGAAGCGATCCTTGCTCCTTCCTACCTCTGGGCCCTGCCGCTTTGTCAAGCCCGCTCTGCAGGGTTTCTTTCTTATTTGCAATAATTTCCGCATAGTTTCTTCTGGGGAGCCCCTGCTCCATCAGACATGTCTGCGTGTGAACTCCTGTTTTAGAACAGAAGCAGGTTCTTTTCCTTGGGGTTTCTGGTCTTAGGCAATGGTGGCATCAAAGTGGTTTTTGCGGGAAGGCGTGGTTTCCCTAATTCCTCATGAGCTGGCTTCCACAAACAAGTAAACATATCATATAAATGAAAACTATATTAGTGCAGGAGAAATGCCACCTAATCCCCTTTTCAACCTTATTGACACTACTAAATCTCACCTATATGGAAATCAGAGGAATCGCTGACCGTTCTTTAAAAATGGAAATATTCTGACTAGAGGCTGCATGAGAAAACCTCTAGGGGGCGACATTATCCAGAAGACTTACCACTGCGTGAGTCCAAACCAGCCTGACACGTTCCACCTGGCCTAGCTCCTGGTGCACTTTGGCAGGATTCTGGCCGTTTACCTCCCTCGGGACAGTCACATCCACCAACGTGTAACAAACGAGGCCTGCCTCACCTTTTGACAATTAACCTGATTGGGTCAAGTAATCTCCAGGGGAGCCCATCCTACCTTTATGCTCGAGAAATTTGAGAAATGCCATCCAGTTTACAAAGTACTTAGAGGTCATGAGGGTCTTTCTGGCTTAGAACCATCCCTCGAATTGATGTCAGCACTCAGCAAACTCAAATTCCTAAACAGGCAGGTTTGCCGGTGGCCCTTGATTCCCACGCTGCTTCAGGAAGGCCATCTGCTATTTTACAGTTGCCTGGGTCACAGCGCATAGCAGCGGCCTGTGTATGAGCTCTTTGAGGCTAGTAACTCTTCATTTTTCTACCCCCAGCTCTGATATAGATATAGATACATAGAAAGTGGTTCCTTCTGTAAGAATTCACACAGTAAGGAGAGCACATGTGTGGATGGATACATGGATAAATTCCAAATTTTTAAGGGGATATTAAAAATAAAACAGTTTGACTTGGAGAATAGGCATCGCAGTGTAGCTAGAGAAAAAAACAATTAGTTTTAGGAAACAAATGTGTCAATATTGGTAAATATCAGGACAACCACTGTTCTGTTCTCCTACAGCACTTTTTAAGAAGTTGAAATATAATTCACATACCATAAAATTCACCATCTTACAGTGTACAGTCGAGTGGTTTTTAGTGTATTCACAGAATTATGCCCCCACCAACACTGATTCCAGCACGTTTCATCACCCCCAAAAGAGACCATGCACCTGTGAGCAGTCACTCCCCACCCCATGCCCGCACCCCAGCCCCTGGACATCACCAGTCTCCTTCCCGTCTGTGCCTTTGCCTGCTCGGACATTTCATAGAAACAGAATTTTACAATACGTGGCCTTTTGAATCTGGCTTCCCTCACTTGGAACATGCCTCTGTTAACTCTTGTTTTGCTGTGTTGTGAGTATTTGTTTACCTGCCTGCCTCCGGCGGCGGTACTGTTAAACTTCGCGAGGACAGACACTATGGCTGCTGTATTTCAACATGTCTGATGCGGAGTTATGGGTCTGGCACAGAGGGTGTTGCATGTTTGCTGAACAAGCAATGCCTTTCCTATTCCAGCAAATCTGGTTGGGTGATGTTTGGGTGTGCCTCGATAAGCATTCCTCACATGCGGAACAAAATGGAAAGCTCTTACTGGCCCTAGATTGAGAGGGAAGACAGAGATCCTTGAGCATGAAATAGGTTGCACTGGGAAATGGAAATATTTTCCTTGTTTGGGCTGCTGCAGACTTGCATAACACTCAGTTAGAACTGAAGTGAGGCTGAGCCGAACTATTAACACTTTATATGGCCTGTGTGGGTGTATTTAAACTATATCTGTTCATTTAAATGCATGGTTTAGAAGTTATTGGAGAGAGGTGTGCTCTCCCTCCCGGGAGCACACCTGGGTCTTCCCTTGCCCCCTCTTCTTCCCCTATAGGCGGGCACATCTCCTAAACTCTAAGGGACCCCATGAGACTTGCAGCTAGGGGAGCAGTGGGCAACAGCAGCTTCTCCCGGACTGACCCCCTGAACTTGTCCCCAAGACCCCCTTTTCTCTGACTTCTCTGTGAGCCAAAGCAGCCCCACCTGGGCTCTCTCCTGTCGCTTCTATCCTAAGCCCTTCCTTGTTTCAGTGTCCCCAGCTTTAGTATGTCCTCTCAAAAATCACCTGGACTCGTGTTGTGAAGTCTGTCCTGCATGACGTCCAGAACCCACATACTGCCAGCCGGCCCG
The DNA here is from genome assembly GCF_022682495.2 of Desmodus rotundus. Lineage (NCBI taxonomy): Eukaryota > Metazoa > Chordata > Mammalia > Chiroptera > Phyllostomidae > Desmodus > Desmodus rotundus. The sequence goes on along the minus strand of NC_071387.1, from coordinate 205,644,772 downwards.
AGGCAGCACTGTGGGCTGGTCCCTGTCCGGTAACATTCTCTGGCACCCCAGGTGGGGAAAAAGAAAAGTTATTGAAGACATACATTTTTGTAATTAATTTATGTAAATATATAGTTAAAGGATACTTGGAGATTATATGTATATTCTAATTTCCTGAGAATTAAAATACATACACACAACACACACACTGGGCTGATGCTAGGTTGTCAGGATGAAGCCAAGATTCTGTTCCCAAAGGAGCAGCATTGAGCTGCTGGGACAGGTGGGTGGGAAAGAAGGTACAAGTGTTTCTTTCTGGACAGAAAAACCTCCAGTGCACTTGGCACAGGTCCTCCTTGAGGACCTGGGACTAAGGTCACGGCATTTTCCCCTGACCAAGGACAAGGCCTGAAGTCACTGTGGAGCCTCCTTCCTGTACTCTTTCCATATTGCTGATAAGAGTCTTGCCAGAGGAGATTGCAGGGTCTAAGACACCAGCTTCAGCAAATTTGACTCAGCACAAATTTGACTCAGCATTTCCTTTCCTGCTACCCCAGGGCTCTGGATGTGAAGTTCCGGGGAGGAGGGAATGTTCCACCCCCCCCCACTCCCCACTCCATCAGGTGAATTCCAACTCCTCCTCTAAAACTGGGTCCAAACTTCATGTGTTCTCCCCTAGTGGAGTTCTCCAATATTCTGGGTTTTGTTTTTTTTTTAAGATTTATTTATTTTTAGAAAGAGGGGAAGGGAGGGAGAAAGAGAGGGAGAGAAACATCAACGTGTGCTTGCCTGTCACATGCCCCCTACTGGGGATCTGGCCTGCAACCCAGGCATGTGCCCTGACTGGGAATTGAACCAGCAACCCTTTGGTTCACAGGCCAGCACTCAAGCATTGAGCCACACCAGCCAGAGCAGCACTGGACGTTTTTAAAAAGTACTAGTATTGCAGGCCAGTTGAAAATCTGTACTCTTTCCAGAAGTCTTTGTTTATAAAGTCAGGGCTATATATTCCCACATCTTTTCTTCTGTGTATCTGTGCACATTTTTAAACAAAAATTGAATCATTTATAGTTCTCATACTGAAATTTGCTTTCCTCACTTAATAATAAATTATGGAGTTCACATACATGAGCATCTATATACCGACCCCATCCTTTCTTCCATTTAGATGGACCATTATTTATTTATCTATGGGCAGACATGCAGATGGTCTCTAATGTGTTGCTCTAGTGACTGCCTCTCCACCCATCTTTACAGCTTGTGGGAACCTTTCAGGAGGACCACAGTTCAGGTGTACAATTACCATGGGCCGACGCAGTTATTTCTGAAGCACTTAGTTCCAAATCTGTCTCTGCTACTCCAGCCTCTCGAGGACGGGGACTATTGTTTTATTTATTCCTGTATCTCCCGGTGGTGAGCATGGTGCCTGGAACTGCTTGGTAAACATTTATTGACTAATTAAATGAACAGGTGAACGGAAAAACGGCAATGGAAAGGTCTGGTGCCCAGAGAGTGAGTCACACACGGAGTCTCACTTCATCTTCAGCTGCTCTCTGCCCATAGCTGTGCGGGGGCCTGAGGTTGCCGTGGGCGAGGCAGGGACACGGAGCTGCTCCCCTCTCCCAGGGGCAGGCGACTCTGTTGCTTACAGCTGACACCAGAGAGCAGCTGAAGCACCTCCATTAACTCCTCACTCAGGGGCTAACATTTGTCTGTTATCCGGCTGCCGCCTGTAGCCTCTTGATTCTAATTCCTAAATTTTTTCCTTTACTTTCCTATGCACATGTGGAACAGGAAGCATAGGGAAGTGCCGTGGGCCTGTGGCAGGTGGCAGTTTACAGGAGCACACTCGGTAGGGGTGAGATTTCCTTTTACCTTGGCATTGCCCTTGTCTCCTTACCTCTGGGTGACATGAACCCCTCCTAGCTTGACTTCCTGCCCCATTTCTCCCATTTTAATCCATCTTGCTTATCACTGCAATGTGGGTTTTCCTAAAACCCTCCTCCTTTCTCAGATCTTTAATGGTCTCCATTCCATAAAAGCTAACCCTCCTTAGACGGACATTTAAGGCCTCAGCGGTGTGACCTCTGTCTTTTGAATAGTCCCCATCCCTCATCTTCCTACTCAATCTGGACAGAGTGGTCTATTTTCCCTCTACACCCTAAATGCACCTTGAATGTACCTTACGCTTTCCTATCTCAGAACTTTCACACACGCCCGACCGGGGACCAAACCTGAAACTTAGGCACATGCGCTGATTGGAAATCGAACCCGGCGAACTTCCTCTTTGCAGGGATGTTGCCCAATCCACTGAGCCACCCCGGTCAGGACTCTTGACTGTGCACTTCCCTTAGTCTGGATAAGTCTCCATTTTTCTCCACCCATGTGAACCCTTCAGGATTCAGCCAAGTCCTCCCCAGGTGGGAACCCTTTAACCTGCTCCAGGGGCCCGTGGGGCTGCTCTCTTCAGGGCTGTGTCAACCTGGCTTCTTCCGCCTTTTATCCAGTCAGTCTGCAGTCCCCCACCAGCATGTGGTCTGGAGCGTTCTTTCACCTCTCCGTTGGTTTCGTGCCTTTGCCTGTATGTTCTTAGTTTTATCTCCCGCAAACACAGCGTGAGTTCTGGAAGGCAGACACGCATCTGCTCCAGGTCTGCATGCACGAAGCCATCCATCAGCACACGCTCAAGAGGATTAACATTCTGTTTCTCCGGAATCTTTAAGATGAGAACTGGGCTGTTGTCCTATAAACTCTAAGTTTAACATTTTCCTTCTTTTCTTCTGTTAGCCATACTTCCCATTGCCTCCAGCTGCTGCACTGAGGTCTCCCAGCATGTCTCCAGAAGGCTTCTGGGGAAAGTGAATGTCTGTCGCATCCAGAGAGCCGATGGGGACTGTGACTTGGCCGCCATCATGTGAGTGCTGGGCCGTGAGGAGGTCTGAGCCTGCCTGGTGATCATTTCTTGGGAAGGCTCCACCTGATACAGCATGTGCAAATGATCACTGAAACAGGGAGGGGATAGTCCACGCCCCCCCCCACACCTCCCTGGAGTGATGCTGGCTCCCTGTACCTGAGCTAGGGTGTCCAGAGCCCCCCACGGCCCCCTGCTGCCCCCACTGCAGGGCTGAGATCAGGGCTACATGCCTTCAGTCACTGAGCAAGGTGCACAAATTTTCCAAGCGAAACAAAGGACATTGTGAGTGAAAAACAAGCATAAAACCAGAAGGTGACTATTCCATGTCATGGCTCCAACTGTAACTTTTTCCAGGCAAGCATGTGGGGCACTGTCCTTTCACCCCTGAATTCAGCCAGGGTGCGTGTGAGGTCAAACAGAAGTGCAGAGGCGGCTGCACCTGTCACAACTGCCACGTGCCATCAAGCACAGATGTCCTTCTTTGCTTTCAATTCTGGGCTGTTTGTTGGCTCATGGTGAACCCTCTCACCCTGTCTACCTCCACCCTTGGCTCGTCATTGAAAACTTTAGACTTAGGTGTACCCAGTGTCTCTGTGGAGACTGTAAAATTGAAAGGCACTGGTATTTTGTAAATCTGGATGCTGATGTCAGTGCTGTGAGGAAGGCATGTGTGAGTGCCACGTCACTCAGGAGAAAGATGTGACAGAGAGATCACGAAGTTTGCCTGGTATTAGGGGGGTCAGTGACGTGGGCTGTGAAAGAATTCACAAGGAGAAGAAAGTGCAGAGAGTAAAGATTTCATTCACTCTCCAAAAGAGGAGAAGGGGGTGGGGGGAGAGAGAGACACCAGCACTGAGGGGTAGTGGGGCTTTGGGCTTTTATTGGATTAGATTGGATTAAAAAGGGTGGGGGTGGCTGCTGTGTGGCCCCTGGGCTGCTGGGACGTGGGTACTGAGGCTGCAGTTGGTTCCGATGTTATCTTCTGCCTGTGGCTGTAAGGAGAGGTCAGTTCTGTTCCTGCTTCCAGTCATTTCCAGTCCTGGGGACATAAGCCCAGAAGAATAAAATGACAGTCATGTTTAAGAAGGTCACAGCCCTGCCTGGCAAATGGCGCAGCCATAGCAAATGGCGCTGGCTGTGTGCTTTCCGCTGGGGGCATGCAGCTAGTGAACAGCTTCGTCTGGAGCACTGCGTCCTTCCCAGGTCTCTCAAAAGCGATGCAATGGTGCAACCAACCGTACGGTGCTCTCCCCAAACTCTGCTGCATTCCACACCTTCCACTCGCGGTGACAGCACATCGGGCATCGCGCCTGCCTGCTGCTCTTAACTCCGCTGACCGCCCCAGACATGGCTTACGGCGCCAGACACTGCTAAAGAGCCCTTCGGCGCTCCCTTCTTTGGGCTACACGTAGGCGCATTGCTTATCCCCGAGTTCCCGAGTCACTGGGGAACCTCCTTATTTATTCAATGAATTCGACAAATATTTATTGACTAGCAATTAGGTACCATTCGATATGCTGGGGATGTACCAGTGACAAAAGAGACTCTGCCTTCCCGAGTCTCCAGGAGACAGACTCTGGCTGGGTCCTGCAGGCCACCCTCTGAGATTTAGGATACATTTCCCCCCTTTTCAGAGAAAGCCATCTGTTTCCCAGCTTTGAGACACACTGCTCCAGACAAGGCTCTCAGAAGTCCAGAGGAAGAGTTTGTAAGGCGTCTCTGATAGACTTTCTTCAGGGCGGGGGGCCGCAAAGGCCCCGCAATTCATGGGTATGAATGTGTGAGCGTGTTTCTGGGGAGAAGGTCCATAGATTCCATGAGTGGCTGGCTACGTGGGAAAAGGGAGGGGACCGAGTACTTCCCAGCTACTCCTGAGTTCACCCTACCACCAGGGGCTCCATCCATCGGCTCAGGTGCCTTCCAAGGGATGCTTCAAGTGCCCACGTCCTTGGAAAAACTTTAGGATATGCCTGGCCACAATTCTATCAGGTTTTTAAATTTTAATCTTAATAAATAGTGCTGGTGGTCGTTGGAGAGTGAAAAATCATAGGCAGCTCGTGGATGGACAGAGCTCTGGAAAATTAGAAACTGGACCCTTCTGGGTGTGTGTAAGAGTAGAGACACATGCTGGGATCATCGGGGACACTGTTGCTGACAGGAGTTTCCGAGAAGTTTCTTGGGGATAAGCAGATGCAAGATCGAGACCTACAAGGGGTAGGAGTAGAAATGATGGAAGGGAAAATGTGATTTTTTAAAAAATGTCTTCATTTTAATAAGGACTCAATTTTCATTAAAGGGAAACCATGAAGCAAAACCCTTGGATCTAAAAATAATTACTTCATTCAAGTACAAGTTTATAAACTGACATCTATGGGCTGATAAGACAACTGAAAACTATATAGTAGTTATGATCTTGTCTCAAAAGCGATGAAATTTAACTAATGTCCCCCCAATAAATTCAATAAAAAAGAAAAGAAGAGGGAATCCTTTTGAAGGAGACTGATGTGCTTATAGAATCAGTAAATCAAAGTAAAAAATACCTGTTGGAATTTTCATAATAGTGAATGAAAATTTTGATTGTTTTTGATGAAGAGAGTATGTTAGAACTATTTCTTCATTTCAATGATTATTAGTATGAGCATTAAGAAAATTTTTAAACGACTTTATATTTAGAGAGAGGGGAAGGGAGAAAGAAAGGGAGAGAAACATCAATGTGTGGTTGCCTTTCATAGGCCCCCTATTGGGGACCTGGTCTACACCCCAGGTATGTGCCCTAACTGGGAATCAAACCAGCGACCCTTGGGTTTACAGACCCACACTCAATCCACTGAGCCATATCAGCTGGTGCTCAACTATAGGATTTTAAACACTATAGCAGCTTGGATTTGGTAGCCATGTTCAGGGGGCTGATTTTTTCCTTATATTACATTAAGAGGCTGAGGTCTCACTGGGTGGACCTTTGAAAAGGGCCCCCCATGGTAGTTGCTGCCTGTTTTCCTGTGGCTCTCCATCTCCCTGGGTCCTCTGTGTCTATCCCCTGTCCACATCTCCCCGTGGCCTCGGTGCTCCTCCCAGGAGCCCCTCACTTGCGGAATAATGGAGTTGAGCCCTGGCCCTCTGCTGGGAAACCCCTGGGCTTGTCTGGCTGTCCGTGGAGTCTCTCTGCTTGGGTTCTCACTGCCATTCCCGGGACAGAGAGGGGGTTAGGCCTTTGGGAAGTGTAGGAACATCATTCTTTTTTGGTTTTAGTTTTTCCTCTGGATTAGTGCTACAGCCAAGTCCTCTCCTTTCATAGCTAAAGGCAAACCAGCTGGCCGTAGTGGGAAGTAGCTTTTCTTTGGAAGGCCTCTCATGTAACACAGACAATGTATTGTCCTGTTAAGATGCCTCACTTCTTTCAAACAAAGGCTCCCGCGTGTTGGCCTGATTGCGCTGAAGCTCATTCAAACCTTCCCTGGCTGGTCCTCCCATTTCAAGAGTCCCCACACTAGCTGACGATTCCTCAGGTCCTCTGGAGAAATGGCAGCTTCCTCTGTATCTCTCTGGGTTTCCCCCAACAGGATTTCAGTTTATCCAGGCAAGGAACAGTGTATATGTAGAGCCAGCAGGATCTGCAACATTTAATCAAAACTGGATGGTATCTGATGGGGAGTTAAAAGTCATAATGTCTTTTGTAACAGGACATTCTTCTAGTTACTAGAAACTGGGAATGGTGCCCTGGGGGGTCTGCCGCCCCAAAGGCAAATTCTCATGTAGAAAAATGGAACAAATTCTGAGAAGCGGGGTAGATCTATAGGGCATTAAAATGTTAATGAAAACCTAGAACATTTCAGTTGATTGTTTCACTGGAAACAAAACCAGACCGTCCTTATTTTGAACAATTTTCACTTCATATCTACGATTAATTCCTGAATCCCTACTATGAACAAGGCCTTCTCAAGACACTTGCAGACTACTCCTCCCTCAAAGAAGAACACCACGGGACAAGGAGAAAGTTTGAGACACGAATTCGAATGAAAGGGAGTCAACCAAGTGCCAGAAGAGGGACGAGGGTCAGGGCCATGGAGTCTCAAAGGGGAAAGGGGGCTCTTAGCTGAGAGGATCTAGAAAACCTGACTGAGGAGGGGAGGGCATGTCTGAGACGGGCAGCGAGGGCCGAATCGGTTTTGTCGGGTGAAGCCTGGGGTCTAGAAAGAGAATTGTTTCACTTGGTTTATTACCTCCTCCTCTTCCCCCCTCCTCTCCTCCCTCCCTCCTCCCCCAGTTCCTCCCCCTCTTCCTCCCCCTCTTCCTCCCCCAGTTCCTTCTCCTTCTTCCTTCAGTACCTTCTTCTGCTGAGGAGCCACAGACCACAGTGTAGTAAAGTTTCGACCTTGTGGTGCTCAGTTTTAGGGCTCAGGCTCTAAGAATCCACTGTGTCTGAAAGTGGAAACTGCCGGTAAGTCACCGAGTGTTCGTTATACTTTCCACCCGTGATTTTTTTTCTTCCTTCTCTGGCAGCCTGCACGTCAAGCGCAGAAGAATCTGTGTCAGCCCACACAGTCGCACTGTTAAGCAGTGGATGAAAGAACAAGCAGGCAAGAAAAATGCCAAAGGCCACATTTGCCACAAGAAGAAACACCGCAGCAAGAAGAACGGTAAAGGGGCACGTCGTGGGGGGGACAAAGTACCAGACCACAGAGCTCCTTCTCAAGGACAGCCCAGCTGACCCTGTGAACACATTCCTGACGTGAACTTGGCCAAGGCGGGTTATAAATTTACCATGTGAATGTTCCTTCTTGAGAGCCAACAGGGCAAAACAAAACGATGTTTGTTAAAAGACACAATGATACCGTAGGCAAAGGTAGCCAATAATATACTGAACTGAAAAATGAAACGAAGAGATAATACTTATCTTCCCGTAGTATTTTAAGAGCACAGCAAAGAGATACAATGTCTTCAGCTTTGTCACTACGAGGATTTCCAAACCTACAGAGGAGTTGAAAGAGTGGTCCAATGAAAGCCTGTATACTTGTCATCTAGACGAATCACTGTTGGTATTTCACCACATTTGTTTTCTCTCTCTCTTTCTCTCTTTGTGTATGTGTATGAAACATTATGTAGAAGTATACACATTTTTGCTAAACTACTGGAAAATAAGTTGCAAACATTGTGAAACTTCACTTCTGCGTTTCTTTTTACTGTTACAACTGACATTCCTCAAGAATAAAGACATTTTCTATATAATCACATGATCGGCTTTATGCCTAAAAAGATTACAGTTTCAGATCTATATATTCCACATTCAAATTTGCCCGCTATTCCCAGAGTATTTTATATAGTTTTTTTCAATCTCTCAATCAAGGTGTACATATTGCAATTAATTGTTATATTTCTTTAGTATCTTAATCTAAGAAAGTCTCTCTGCTTTTTTTCTTTCTTCCCGTGGCAAAGATTTTCTCAGAAAAGTCTACGGGTTTGTCTGTTTCCCATGAGTGCACTGGGGTTCAACATTTTCAGTAAGAATGCTTCCTGTGTGAGTCTCTATATTTCTTACTGCATTATTTGGAGTTATAAACATTGAAGCTCATTTTCTAGGTTAAGTTTTAGCTGAATATCTCTTTAAAACACCTAGTTTGAATAACTGCTGTTGATAATTACTGATTGATAAATTCTTATGCTGGAAAAAAAAGTGTCTGCTGTGCTCCAGAGCTGCCCCCCACCCCCAGTCAGTTCTTAGAACTTGCGGGGTGCAGAGGGTGGGTCTGGAATGGGGTCCCATGCTGGATGACACGACACTCTCCCTAAACAAGGAGCCCACGTCTCTGAACTCCTGACCAGCTTGCCCACATTCTGTGGGCTGACCCTTTCTTAGCTTCCCTGTCCACAGACGCTTCGGAGGTAGAGAGTCAGACCTGGTTTCACCCACAGCTAACAGGTGTCAGGAGCTCGAGTCCACTTGGCCAGGTGTAAGGTGTCCTGTCCCCTCCCTGCTGGCCCATCCCAGGAAGTGGTGTCACCAGGATGACTTGGAGGTGACAGGGGACACACAGGGGTGCTGAGCCTGATACAGTTTAAAGTATCACCAAGTGGCCTTTGTCTAACAGGGCTCATCGACAATAATTCAGCAGGTGATTCACTTACTCTCGCCAACAATCCTGTGATATATTGCTATTTCCACTTTTGGGATAAGGAAACCTGAGGCTCATAGGCATTAAATACTTTGCCTAAGGTCACACAGTAGGTGGCCAAGATAAGCCTTGTGGCCAGGTCTCCAGACTCTTCCTGCTCTCTCATCAGGCCCAGCAGAGGGCCCTGGACGGTGTGGGCCCAGAGGTGGGGCAGAGGGAGAGGGATTCAGATCCGGATCTGTGCACCTGGCGCTTCACAGGAGCCCGGAGGGTACCTGCCGACAGGTTTCCCGTAGAAGTAAGGCACGCCGCTACAGGCACTGTGGCGCACACACCGGCAGTCACCAGCCTCAAAGATTACAGCGGGCCCCAACCTGCCTCCACCGAGTTTCCCAACCTCATGCAACGGAGAGCATTGCACACCGTTTGTCACCTTTGTTTTGCAAACTCTGCCTCATCTGGTTCTTCAGCTTAAAGAGAGATTATGTAAAAAAATTCAGCATTCTTCCACTTAGCCCCATTGAGCTTCTTACTGTGATCTGAGGAAAACAGTTTCTAAATGTCTTAGTTGGTTCAGGCTATTATTAGAAAAACATCAGACCGATGGCTTAGGAACAACAAGCATTTATTCTCATGCTTCTGGAGGCTAGGAAGTCCAGAGCGGTGGTCCCGGCACATTCAGGGTCTGGAGTAAACCCTCTGCCGGGTGTAGACAACTGACTTCGCACTGTGCCCTCACACGGTGACAAGGACTAGGGAGTTCTCTGGCGACCTTTTAAAAAAAATTTTTTAAAACTTTGTTTGTTTTTTAAAAGATATTATTTATTTATTTTTAGAGAGAGAAAGAAAGGGAGAGAAATATCAGTGCATGGTTGCCTCATGAGCACCCCCAACTGGGGACCTCGCCCGCAACCCAGGTATGTGCCCTGACTGGGAATCAATCCAGTGACCCTTTGGTTCACAGGCCAGCACTCATTCCACTGAGCCACACCGGCCAGGGCTGTCATCCTTTTTATAAGTCATTAATCCCATTCATGAGGGCCCCACCCCCCACCATCATGACCAGAAGACTTCCATCCACAAATACCAGGGGGCTTAGGATTTCAACAAAGGAGTTTGAGGGGGACATTCAGACCACAGCACTGTCATACTGGCATCAAACTTTTTGAGAGAGGGGGGAGGAGAGGGATAAAGAGAAGGAGAGAAACATCAATGTGCAAGAGATACATTGTTTGGTTGCCTTTCACATGCCCCCAACTGGGGACCTGGCTCCCAACCCGGGCATGTGCCCTGACTGGGAATCGAACTGGCAACCTTTTTGTTTGCAGGCGGTGCTCAATCCACTGACCCACCCCAGTCAGAGCGAATTGCAGGTTCTAAAAGCCATAGAGAGGGAGAGAAACATCAATGTGAAAGGAGAGAAATATCCATCGGAAGCCTCTTGTATGCACCCTAACTGGGGACTGAACCTTCAGTCTAGGCGTGTGTCCTGACCAGGAACTGGACCCTTGACCTTTTGGTTTGGAGGGCGATGCCCAATCAACTGAGCTATACTGGCCTGGGCTATATATTACATTTTTAAATTTTCATTTTATTGACTTCTGGTCAAGATGAAGTGTGTGTAGACATGCTTCACCTCCTTGTGCAACCATAGAGAGAATTACAACCAGAATTCAAAACAAATAAGACCCAGAACCATCAGAAAATTGAGTTGTATGGAAGTCCAACAATCAAGGATATAAAGATGCCACATTCATCCAGACGGGTAGGAGGGGCAGAGTCACAGAGACGACAGAGAGGCGACAGCAGCAGCTGCAGAATAGACGCTCACATATGATGGATAAAAATCAGGAGGGACACCTTGGGAGCAAGTGATCCCAGCCCCAGGCCAAACCACAGAGCCCAGGGTTCCAGTCCCGGGAAGATAAATCCCCAGAAATTCTGGTTGTAAAAACCAGTGGGGGTTGGGGCAGCAGAAGAAACTGCTGGATTTTCGCTGCTTAAAGGGCCCTCAGAGACTTAGAACTATGCAAATGCACCCGCTCTGGGTTTCATCACCAGGGCAGCAGCTGGAAGGGCACCAATCACACAAGGGAAGTGGGTGAAATGACTGGAATTGGGGCAAATGCCAGGCAAACCTCCAGAAGCCAGGTAGTGGCATTGTCCCCTCTCTGAGCCCTCCCTCCACAGAGCCAAAAAAACCATGAAGCTGATTGCCCCACCCTAGCGATTACCTAAGGATCCACCCCACACAATTCACAGGTGCCTTTTACAGGGATCAAGGCAGCTCTACGTAATACACAGAAACCAATACAGGGAGGCTGCCAAAATGACGAGGCAAAGAAACATGGCCCAAATGAAAGAACAGAACAAAACCCCAGAAAAAGAACTAAACTAAATGGAGATAACCAACCTATCAGATTCAGAGTTCAAAACGCTGGTCAGCAGGATGCTCAAAGAACTCACTGAGTCCGGCAAAAACATAAGGGAAGAAACGAGGGTTACATGAAGTGAAATAAAGAAAAATCCACAGGGAACCAACAGTAAACGGAAGGAAGCTGGGATTCAAATCAACAGTTTGGAACATAAAGAAGAAATAAATGTTCAACCAGAACAGAAAGAAAAAAGACTTTAATAAAAATGAACATAGGCTTGGGAACCTCTGGGACAACTTTAAATACACCAACATCCAAATCATAGGGGTGCCAGAAGGAGAATAGGAAGAGCAAGCAATTGAAAACGTATTTGAAAAAATAATGAAAGAAAACTTCCCCAATTTGGTGAAGAAAATAGACATGTAAGTCCAAGAGTCCCAGACAAGATGGATGCCAAGAGGCCCACTCCAAGACACATCATAATTAAAGTGCCAAAGGTTAAAGATAAAGAGAGGATGCTAAAAGCAGCAAGAGAAAAGAAGTTAGTTACCTACAGGGGAGTTCCCATAAGACTGTCAGCGGATTTTTCAAAAGAAACTTTGCAGGGAGGGAGAAGAGGAAGAATGGGGGAAAAGATGCAGGGATTAAGAAGCATAATTGGGAAGGAACAAAATAGACAGGGGGAGGTTAAGAATAGTCTAGGAAGTGGAGAAGCCAAAGAACTCACACAAGTGACCCATGGACACGAACAAAGATGGGGGGGGGATGGCTGGAGGGAAAGGGGGGGTACCAGGTAGAGGGAGGCAAAGGGGGAAAAATCAGGACAACTGTAATAATATAATCAATAAAATATACTTTAAAAACTTTTGATTTCACTGCAATGCAAATAATTTAAAACTTTCTCTGAGGACCATGTGCAGTTTCTGAAGGAAATCCCACTTTACAGGCTCTAACATGAGCTTATTAAAGCTTCATTGCGTTACCAATACTGTTCAGGTCACAGAATTGATCCCGAAGATTTGTTTTAGATTATACTTATTAAAGTAATACAAGTGAGTAGTAAAAAAAAAAATCTAAAGTACAGCAGAATTTATAATGAAAAACAACATCCTCTCACTTAGGCTTCCTAATCCCAAATCTACTTCTTTGGCACAAACTCTTTTAACTTTTTATGTTCGTTTTTTTTTGTTTTAACCACAAGTATTATTGATAGATTGAATAATACAGTTTTAGCCCAACTAGAAGGCACAACTGTGGATTGAAACAGTTTGCTATATAGCCAAAATAAGGAAAAAACCCATAATTTTAGGAACTTTAAATAAGCAAGTCAAGGAGCCAAGTTTACTTCTCCTGGTGGTGAGGGGAGGAAAGTGTTTCTCTCAGTCCCCTTAGGGCACGGGGGTAGTTCCTAAAATTAAACTGACAAGGAGTAGCAGGAGAAAAGCACACACATTTATTTATTATCAGTTTTACATAACCCAGGAGCCTTCAGAAGGGAATTACGCCCCGAGGAAGCAAACTCAAGCTTCTGATGCTGGTTTGGTGGATTGTGGGGGGTCTGGAGGAGCAGCTGCATCAGAGAGGAGGAGATCAGCTAACAGGCTAGGGGATCTGGGTGGGGCCTGGTTGTTTTGATTCTTCTCTGTCCCTTGGCCTTCGGAGATAAGGATGCTACAAGGACACAATGCCTCTTTCCTGGAATACACACACCTTCTCCTAAACAGTAATCTAGGTGTAGCAGTGAAGGTATTTAGCGGATGTAATAGAAGTCACAAGTCAGTTGACCTTAAGATGAGGAGATTATCTGCGTGGGAGGGACAGAGTCACAGGAGCCCTTTCAGTCCAGGTCTACAGGTCAGAGGCAGGTGGTCAGAGAGACTGGGAACATGAGAAGGATTCATCCTGCCATTGTTGACTTTGAAGATGGAGAAGGCCAAGTCCCAAGAAATACAGGTGGCCTCAGAGCTGCGAGTCACCTGCAGTTGACAGATAGCAAGGAAGCCGGGACCTGGGTCCTACAACCACAAGGAACTGAATTCAGCTGGGAACAAGAATGAGCTTGGAGCAGGTCCTTCCTTGGGGCCTGCAGAGGGAATGCAGATCAGCCAGTATCTCGGTCCCAGCCGTGTGAGACCCACAGCAGAGAACCCAGTCACTCCACGCCTGGGCTCCTGACTGGGAGACCGTGAGCTAATAAATGAGTGCCATTTTACGTGGCTGAGTTTGTCGTGCTTTGTAATGCAGCAGTAGAAAATTAACACAACCCATACACAGCACCCTCACCATCCTGGTTATGCAAGTGCTGCTCTCTGCCAGGCCACGTAGTGTACTAGAGTCTGGCACCTTTCCCCAACAGATTCACAGGTACAGAGAACAGACTACACTGATGGTTGCCAGAGGAGAGAAGGGTTGGGGGGTTGGGTGAGAAAAGTGAAGGGATTAACAAGTACAACTGGTGGTTACAGAGTAGCCACGGGGATGTAAGGCACTGCATAGAAATCACCATCAGTAATACTGTAATAACTATGTGTGATGCCAGCTGGGTGCTGGAAGTGTTGGGGGAACACTTTGTTAAGTAGATGATTATCTAACCACTAAGCTGTGTACCTGAAACTCATGCAAAATAATATTGAATGTCAGCAGTAATTGAAAAAACATTAAATTAAAAACATTTTAAAAACATATATAAAGATTTGTATGGGAGACACCAGAATTGTCAGTGGTGGGAGGCAAGGTTAGGGGGTGGAGGGATTGAGCAAAAAGGAAAAAGGACTCGTGGACGTGGACAACAGTGTGGTGATTGATGGGGGTCGGTGTAAGGGAATCAAATGGTAATGGAAAAAATATAATAGAGATTTAAAAATTTTAAAAAGAATATATAAAGACTTATATGGGAGACATCAGAATTGCCCATTTCTAGACTTCATGGGTTAGCACAGTGATAAACAACCAAAATTTCACATATAAAACATGCAATGGCATAAATATGTAAAATATTTTGTATTTATATATAACAACCTACACAATACACACACACACACACACATTTTGCTTTTGTGAAAAATTCCTGTCCTTTTTCCTGCCCCTCACTCTACCCCCAAAGTACCACTTTGCTCTGTGTTGCTCCAATTGAAACATAATCATGTATAATCTCATTTGTATGTGGAATCTTAAAAAAAAAACCAAAACCACCCAAACTCATCGACGCAGGCAATAGATTGTCAGTTGCCAGAGGCAAGGGTGGGGAGGTGGGTAAAGCGGGCGAAGGTGGCCAGGAGACACAAACTGCCAGTTACAAGATAAATGTCATGGGATGTCACATATAGCGTGGTGGCCATAGTTAACAACACTGTATTGTACGTTGGAGAGTTGCTAAGAAAGTGGGTCTGAAAAGTTCTCGTCACATACACAAAAATTTGTAACTGTGTGGTGATGGGTGTTAAACGTGTTGTTATTAAAAAGGGGCATTATTTTTGCCGGACCCTGTATATGGGGAAAACAAAGTCTATATAAATAAGAATCCTCTGGAGTTGGGCCTCCCCCTCCCTGTCCCCAAAGGTGAAGCTGGGGAGGCAAGGCTCTTCTTGTGTCAATGATCTCAGCCTCTTTTTCTAGGCAGAGACAGGAAGTCACCCTAGCGTGGCGATTGGCCAGTCTCAATCCTTCTGTGAAGGGTTTCTTGAGCGGCTTCCACTTTGCATAAATGTAAGGTTGGTGGGCAAAGACGAGGGTCACAGTAAGATCTCCCTGCCCCACTTGGTGGTTTAGCAGCAGTTTCTTCCACGGCTCTCTGCAAAATTCTGGGAAAGTGTACAGTTTGCACAAGGAGGCCGGAGCATCTGGGGAAAGGGCCCAACCCTCCAACTGGAACTGCTGAAGTGGGAGTTAGGGAAATGGGTCTGCTGGCAGCAAGGTGCCCCTTGCCAGGGAGGCAAACTCACCTGACAGGCAGGCTTCCTCGCAGCGGATGACTCAGGCTTGACAGCCGGCTCCGTGCTTGGGCATGAAGGTGGATTCCTTCTACCTCCTTAACCATAACAAGATGTTATCTTTAGCTTGACAAAAACTCTGTTTCTGTGGTCAACAGACCTGATGCTTTCTTCCTAAAACAGTTAGATACTGACCAGAACCTGATGTCCTAAGGGCTTAATGATTAAGAAAGTGAGTGGGCAAACAGAAAGGAGAAAGGGTCATGTTTAAACACTGCAGTTTCTGTGCGGTTACAGTATCATTTGCGGTGAACTTTGAAAGATGGCTGAGATTTTGGTGGGTGGAGCTAAGAAGGGCAAAACACTGTAGACAGAAGAAGTGCTCAAGCTAAGTCACAAATGTGGGAAATATTCACATAAGAAACATCTGAACCAGTGGAGAATTTTTAGGAGTTTGCACTAAAACTGTCAACATATGCCAGGAAGCAAGATCTCCAATGCTCCAGAGAATGATAGTTTGCAGTTTCTTGCACGCAGTTGGAATTAAGGGGGAAACACAAATAAGATGACTCGGAGGTGGAGAAAGCAGGCTGGGGCTGGGTTACAGGACCGTTAGGACCGCGTGCTCTCCTGAGGGTGGGTACGTCTTCCAGGGGTGTCACTTCCGGCATTTCCAAGGTGTGCTAACCAAGACGCACAAGAGCAATGGACAGAACGGGCTTAAGGACCTTTCACCAAAGAAGTCACAGGCCTGGGGTGCTACTGCCCACCATGACTGGCCCAGTTAGGGATTTATGATTTATTACAGCAATGCTTTCTTATCCACAGAAAATATAGATTGAATTCGAGGAAGAGCAAATCACCTGGTTTGGTGAGAAAATTCTGCAATAGGCCAAAATAATATTATAGAGGGCTTTAAATGAATGTGGCTTTGGTATTAATTCTGTAAGAAATGAGGAATGTTCCAATCATGCCTTTGGGTATAAAGACATAGGACTTTACCTAGCCTGGTGCTTTTCAGTGCAGAGGGGTGAGAAGGGCAGAGCCACAGTGCACCCCCAATGTAGACACAGAGCATAAGACAGACTGGAGAAAAGCATGTTCCTTGAATGAGGCAGGAAGAGATGGGGAACCCAGAATGTTCTATGAGAATAATATGGGGCTTAGGCATAGCCAGTTAAATGTGTGAGCCAGGAGGAATGAGACATGCATCAGAGTGAGGCCGTAACTGCAAAACTTGGCAGCCAGTTTAAGAACCAAGAAAGCCAAGAGATGTCTTGAGCAGAAACCTATGGCACAAACTCAGGGTGAGGCAGGGGGTTCAGGAAACTACAAATAAGGGGCTCATTAGTTGGGCCTATTCTCCTGTGCTGGGCATCAAAATGATACATAAGGATATTAAATTGGTATAATAGATATAAAATTCTGAAGGGAGTACTAGAATAAGATGTAGATTTTCAAAGGAAATATTTAAGCGCTGATTTCACTGTTCTAAAAAATATTCAACCCATAATAAGGGTGTGATAGCCAGTTTTATGTGTCGGCTTAGCTAAGCTACAGTTACTATTCAATCAAACACTAGTCGAGGTGCTGCTGAGAAGGTATTTTGTAATTAAAATCCAAAGTCAGTTGCCTTTAAGGGAGATATGTAGATACTCTGGGTGGGCCAATGCCAGCAGGTGAAAAGCTCTAAGAGTAGGGCTGCGGCTTCTCTGAAGAACAAGAAGTCCCACCTGTGGGTGCAGCTTCCAGCCTGCTCTTCTTGCTGGCCTGACCCATGGTCCACCTCCACAATCATGTAAGTCAAATCCTTGCAGTCTACCCATATACATATTTCGTACTGATTCTTTTTCTCTGGTTGAACCCTGACTGATACAAAGGGTATTAGTGAGCTGAACAGGAGTGCCTAGGAGACAATTCAGTGAGGAGAGAGGTGGCTTTGATTTCCTCCCCCCAGACTAGGTGTGAAACTGGAAAAGTCAGCGTTCAGGCCGCCTGTCACTACCGGAAACAATAAGTAGAGACAAGGATTGAATCTTTACAGGCTCTTTATTCAGAAACTGGCGATCGGAGAAGACAGCAGGTTATGTACCCTCAAAACCTGTCTTAACATCTCACTTCAAGCTGACCTTTTTATAAAGAGAGGAAAGGGCGGGTCAGGGATTTGGGACAAAGGTTAATCAGATAAGAGGTGCAGGTCCTGCTGCAATTTTCCCAGTGCTTCTTCATCTGTTGACCAACAATTCTTTACATGCAAAACTGACGTTCCCTGCCTGGAACACAAGGGCTCACACACCAAATCCATCACCTGCAGACCTCCTGGGGCCCGAGGCTGAATTGTTTGTTCACCTCCTGGGGTCACATAGGTCATGCATTCCAGTTCGTGGAGTAACAGCTTTCCACTTGCATTAATCACTGAAGCCTATCAACTACGACTGAACATAAATCTTTTACTCTTGAGTTCCCTATCAATTCATTTGTAAATTATCTTGATTTTCTGCATTAAAATGACCATTTCTGGAAAAAATAAAAAGCCGTAAATCCGTAAAGATAGGAAGCCTGGAAAAAGAGACCACAGGAATAGACTTGTGAAAGAGGAAATGAAGGAGTGATAAAAACCTAGTGAATCTCTCAGTATCATCTCAATATGTAACCATTGATCTGAAGGGAAGAAAATTCTCGTGTTCCCTCACAGGGAATGCCGGAGAATGCGAATAGTGAACTCCAAATCCTCAGATGCCTTTGCATAAACACAGACAGACACTACTTCGGTTTGGGGTTACAGTGAGTTTTCAAGAGCAGTTGAGAGTGTCATAAAACACATCGGCTTGATATCACTGTAAAATGCAATCAAATCACATCTCGGTGTGACAGTTATGGGTTTGTTGTGTCTCAGGCCTAACTTCACCCTCATGTCTGCTCTGTGCACACTGTTCTGGAACAATGAAATATTTTTCCTTCGGTGCAACGGTAAGCTTCGTCCGTAGAGAGGTGCCAGTGAGGCAGGTCAGTGAGCCAGGACCAGTGAAACAGGGAAACCAAGACAGAGGGTTAAGTGGCCAAGAGATTCACAGCCACCTAGTAAATTGCAAAATCCTATCTTCTCTAACCATGGACACTGAAGAGTAAACGGTTTGTGCTTCTCCTCCCCAGCCAGAGCGGAAATGGCTCACATCACCCTCCTCAGGAAGATGGACAACACAAATCTAGGGCCGTTCCTGCCAACCACATGCAAGGATGGATGAAGTCCAGAATAAATCTCATTTTAGTGCATCAGTATAAAGCTGAGGACTATTCTGTTGAGATCCTTCTCTAGGACCTCATTTCTGCCTTTGGAAAACAGATAAAAACCTTAAGAAAAAGGGCCCAGCATGGCTCTCTCCTCCTCTGCAGCACGCCTGCACCTACCCACCTTCTCTCCCTGGCACACTCTCTCAGGAGCATGCCCACACCTCTCCCTTTCCCTTTAACTCCCTCCCCCAGGCATGTTACCTTTGCCTTGCTCTCTCCTAAGCTCCAAGGGCCCCTCTTTCACCTCTGTAACTTATTCCCTGAGCCTACACAGACCAGCTGGCTCACCTTTTCTACCTCTGTGACTTTCTTAAAAAACTTCCCCTTATAATTGGAGTCTTGGCTCTGAATTCTCTCTTAGCCAGAACTCAGATACTGAGGCTGCTGATCCACAGTCTGACCTCCGGTGTCGTTTCGCCAATAACACTAGGAAGACACTGAGGGAGGAAGAGGGGTTTTGCTTCTCTGTTCCACGTTCCCCTCCTATCAGACTCCTGCAAAGCACAGTGCAGCCAAGCGAGGGGCCACCTGGTGGCACCCAGAGGCCAGTCACTTGCCACCTTCCAAACCAGCTCCCCGGCCTTGTGCAGTTTTATAACCCACTGTCTCTGGTGGGCCCCAACAACTTCTCCAGCACGCTGGAGGGCGAATTTCCAGCAAATTCCAGGGGACGTAGTGGCACCACAGTGATCTCCCTGCCCACCGATGAGCCTCAGCCAAGCTCTCTCCCACAGCCTGGGTCTCAGCCTGGTGGAGCGAGGTGTCCCCTCCCACGCTCTGTCTCTGCCTCAGGGATGGTGGCAGCTCCTTCTCTCTGCTGTTCCTGTTTTCTTTAGAGTTCCTTTTACTTCTGGACCAGCCCATCCCTCTTATCTCAATCTTGTGATTTACTCAATAATTCTTAATATTAAAATTTTCCTTTTTAAATTGCTGGGTGTTTTCTCTTTCCCAATCGGGTCCAGACTGATATTGAAAGAAAAAAAAAAAACAGCAAAGTAGACATCTTGAACTTTTACATTTGACTCTGAAAGTACACATGAAACAATTTGTGTAAATCTGTTGAGAGTCGGAGGGGCCTTCGATAAAAAAGTCTTTTTTCTCCTGTCAAGTTCTGAAACAGTTGTGGGCTGGGGTTTAAGTACTGCCTTTGATAAAAGCCAAGGCAAAGGACGGTCTAGTGTGTAGTGTCCACGCGCTGCTTAATACTGCGCCCCAGGACCCCAGGCTCGCCCTCCCAGGCACAGGTCAGGGGGGCCCAGCCTCTCCCAGGAGGGCTGGGTCAGTACATCAAGCTACTGCAGGGTAGATAGCAACTGAGAGCACCCCCCTCTGCAGGTCGCTGCTCCCAGTGTGGGGGGCGGGGCACATACCTGGTGCCTTCGCCCTCAGCTTCTAACCAGGTTCCTCCCAGAGGAGGAGGAATGAATAAACACAGAGAGGCCGATAATATTATACGGTCTTGCCCTCCACAGGACTCCCTCACAACATCAACAAGGTCTACGCCTTTTTTACGTTATTTTTCTAGGGTTCAAGGACAAATTTTAAAAAGACTCAGATGAAGAGGGCGAAGGGGGTCCCATATGAGCTGACGGAGGGGACTGGACTTTGGGTGGTGAGCTCACAATAGAGTGCACAGGTGTTGTCGCATAAAGCTGTACACCTGAAACTGTATGATGTTGTTAACCGATGTTACCCCAATGCATGAATTTTAAAAAGAGTCAGGCAAATTGCTTTATAACACATACCCATTAGAACCTCACGTTCGTAATCTCCCAATACCAATAGGGAGAATCAAATCACTGTAGAGGTTATTTTTAACATACAATTAAGTACAACAAATTCAGCAGGGGGCAACCTGTAGAAAGTCAGCCATTGTATCAGACCCCATTTCTGGCTGGCTTAAGCAGAAAAGGGATTTACTGAAACGATATCGGGCATCTGGGAGAATTTCAGGGAAGGCTGAAAAACCAGCACTGGAAAATGGGCAGCAACGAAGGGAGGCTGACCGATCCCTGCAGGAGCCACACACGCCGGCTGGGGAGGGCTTGTGAACACACACAAGGGCCGTGGCTTGCACCACTCATCTGGAACACACTCGGGGCCTTTGCCTCCGGAAGATGGACGGCGCAGCCACGGCAGGAAGAGTCCCCCACTTTCCTCGCCTCTTTGCAACAACACTGGCTTCGGCGTCCAAGTCCCGGGTGGGTGCATCTCACTGGCTGAATCCAGGTCACGTGCTTTCTCCCTCTCCTTTAGAGAATCTGGCCAACTGATTATCTGCGCTTCTCATCAGATTGTGGGGAAAAGACATCAAGAAATATTCATGCGGAATTTGCCAAATAAAGGGAACAGGTCCACCTGCTAAGACGTCAAGAGAAAAACTCCAACAAATATGCACAACAGCTATTTGGGGCATTAGTGCAAATAACCAAATGTTTGCATGGGTTAAAGTAGGTCATGTGTAAACCCTCAGTTTTGTACTCTGTCCTGCCTTTATTACCACAAGGCACGAGACACACAGTTCGACTTCTAAAGAGTTAAACTCCACAAGACAAAAAGTTAATATAGCAGTAAAGGTTGAGCTTCATTCCAACTAGGAGAACCAAGAAAGGAAATACATAAGCGAAGAAATACTCGAGTTCACGTGTTCACTAGTTCTCACATTTTTACTACTTTAAGACTGGAAGTATTCAGATTGTGAGTACCGTGACTTAACATCCTTTTCTCAGTTCAGAAACCGAGCCTCCATCCAATGCTCAAAAATAGCAACCCAGCTTGCGTGTGGTTTTCTTCCTGCCTTTTCCTTAAAAACAAATTTACTATACATCGTTTAAACTTAATCTTAATGTGAATATGTCAGCATTTTAATTGCTATTCCTCATAAAGTAGTCTGGGGAATACAAGTTCTAAGCTTTATATGTATATATTTACATACAAAAATATATATTATACATATATGTGTGTCTTTTTCCCATGCAGACATCTGAGAACAATCCTTTTATTTAAGTATTCAGTTTCCATAAGTGTTCTGGGTATATTTCCCCTTAATTACTCTTTATCTCAACACTTGCCACAATTTGAGACTCTCACTTTGAGAGTAAGGTTAGAAAAGGACGTACAATTAATACTTGGAAACAACTTTTGCATGGAAACATTTCCTGTGCTCGGTTGAAAGCCCAAGAGGCGAGCTTTCTGTGCTCTTCCCACAGGAAGGACCCGTCCGGACATACCTGCTTGTGTCAAAGATAGTTTCAAAACAGTGTTTTCCCAACATGTTTGCGGACGCACATTTTATATTCTCGTTTACATATTTTATTGGTCTGTGCTTCTCCAGGCAACCATATTTGGAGCTGGCATTCTGATTACATTATAATTCACATTCTCAGCATGGTGGATGTAAGTTTACTCCTGAGCCTTTTGCCAAAAGCTGGCTTCTGAGACCACAAGGCCTAATCCCTGAGTATCCAAGGAATGAGTACTGTCCCGTGTGCCTCTCTGGAAAAACTGTCTTCTCCCTTTCCACTATCTGCCACCTGCCCCATCTATGGTCACAACTCTGGTTTGTTTTTTTGGTTTTGGGGGGAGGGAAGGTTTTGGTACATAGAATAGTGGAAAGAATATGAGTTTTGGCAAAGAAGACCTAGGTTTGAATCTCAGCTTATTTACTGTGGACAAATTACATAAACTCTCTGCACCTGAATTCTTCACTTGTAAATTGGGAATAATATCTACTTAAAGGTTGGTGGGTAGGATGATGTACCAAAGATGCCTGCTACAATGCCTAGAAAATAGCAGATGCTCTGTAATTGCTGGCTAGCATTAAAACATTTTCACATGTGTGGTTTCACATGTGTGGTAACTCCTAGAATTGCAGTGAGCGAAGAACACTCCATTGAACTCACTCCTTTTGCCCCACCTCGCGCAGAGGAAGAGCCCAGCACGCTGGTGTCTGTGCTGCTGACCACACCTCCCACATTTCCCCTCACCACAGAGTATAGTGTCACTTTTAGGATGAGATTCCCTCTTTCGGTTACAGTTATGGTTCCCACACTGCTATTGTTTTCCTGAGTTCTGCAAGCCGCTCTAGCCAATGACTGGAAACCAAAGAGTGCATCTGCGGAATCTCCAGTTAGAGCTGGTGGTCAGTAGCACAGGTGATGACCTAGACCTGTGATTGGCATCCGAAGTGGGTTGGGGTGGGAGGCAGTCTTGTAGGACTGGGCTCTTAACCTATGGGATCTGATGATTATCCACTGGCAGATAGGGTCAGAGTTGAGATCAGCTGTGTGACACCCAGCTGGTGCCAAAGAATTGCCTGAGGTGTGGAACACCCACGTCCGGCGTGGCTACATAGGTGTGGTAGCAGAGCGTTGGGAGTGGAGGACCCCCACTGCCGCGTTTCTCCTCAGACTGCTCCGCTAGAAAGGGAGCCCCGTGGGGACGAGGACTTGGCCTGTCTTGTTTCCAACCGGTGAGCTGGCAGGATGGGAACCTTAAGCAAGGAAGGAGTCTTCCTGAGAAAAGTGCCAACGCCGAGGAAATCACTTTTGAAAGATGAAAAACACAATAATAATAAAAGACATCAACTGACTTTATGGATCCAATTATCCTTGAAATGAAACCAGCTACCTGCATTTTTCATTACGTGAACCAAGTTATTAAGCTACTTTGGGCTGGCTTCTGTTCTTTGAAACCAAAAGAGTATTGGCTAATATACCAGTAAATGGAATCTTCTAATTAAATCAACCAGCAACCAATCGTCGTAAAACCCCAAGCCTGGTGGAAGGAGTCCTGTGATCGCTCAACCTCCATGCAGCCCCCAGGCACCCAAACCCACACACAGGAAGTGGGCCGGGCTGGTGCACCAGCTCCCAGCTGGGGACTCCGCCACCTGGCAGACCTGCTTTCTGCCTATCCTTCAGCCCTTTGCTCAGTCTTCCTTGTGAACAGAATCTAGAGTTTCCAAAGGAATGGCGGAAGCTAATTATAATTCCCCTAGTGACTGATTTAGGAATGAGTGCAATTCTGCCCAACCAGCATGAAAGGAAGTCCATGGGGGACTTCCGGGAAAGTTGTCTTTGCTCTTCCAAAAGATCTAGAAAATAATGCCCTTTCCCCTCTTCCATGTTGGAATATTGTTCTGAGAATGCAATGCTTACACCTGCTGCAACCATCTCGTGCTGTTGAAACCAAACCCAGGTTCAGCTGCCTGCTTCTCGAAAGCCAATACTCAAGAGATGGGCTGGGCTGGTGGGAGGAAAAGCTGGCTGCCTGCAAAGATGGTGGACCCTCGTCATAAAGACCGTCTTAACATCTCAGTGCAGGCAGGAGTGTTTAAGAGCAGGGAAGGGGAAGGCAGAACGAAGAAAACCAGCAGGGACTGTGGGCTCTGTTGAGGGTCCTGTGTGTGAGAACACAGTCTGCTCTGATAGCCGTCTTGGAGCCGGTCAATCGACTTTCGTCATCCTGGTTTTCATCACCTTGGTTTTCGTCATTCTGGTTTTACATCAGCCTGGTTTTAAAGCTGATGGACAGCAAATCTCCCAGAGCTGGGATGCCTGAAGGTTGAAGTCTGTTTCTGATAAAATCAGTTCCTAGCATTCTTAAGCAAACAGGCTGTTTCTCTGTAGTCACATATTAGTGAATAGGTCGTCATTTACAGAAACAATGCTGAAATGGGGTGGGATAAACTGTGAGGAAATAAACCTGAGGACAAAGGCAGATAAAAAAGCAAAACCATAGTGAGGTCTGTACACAGCCACCATACAGCTCTTGCTCCTCTCATCCTCTGAGCCCCTGGAGCCAGGGGACCTGCCACCGGGGTTCTTTCATGCTCTCTCGGGGTGGTGGTATCCTGGGCTAGGAGTGCTCTGCCATCTTCCTCCAAGGCACTGAAAGAATGCACTACAATCCACCCTCGCCTGCTTCACGGGACCATTCCAACAAGTTTTCTTTCAAAAATCTGCAGACCAAAAGCAGGAGCCAATCTCTGTGTTTCTGTATGCTCGTCCCCTCCCCCAGGGGAGGTATGTAAAGCTCTTCCAAGGATGCCCCCTCCAGGCCCCCCAGGGCTTTTTAAGGCAGCAGTGGGACAGGGATACAGGCCCTGCAGCTGTCTGTGGACTGGACACTGTCCCAGTGCACTCCTCCAGTACCCTGCAGTGAGGGACAGTGAGGGCAGTGTGTGTTTTCAGCAGGTGGAGTCTGCTGTGGGGTGCTCCCTCCAGCCCTTGACACAAGACCCTCTGCAGAGGAACAAACTTTAAAAAGCTGACACATACTGGAGCAGATATAGAAGAAGTCACTTGAAAGAAACCAAATATCAATTAGGCAGTTAAAACTAGACTCCAATCTGATTGATCATACTGATTTGTTTAAAGAATTGACAGCAGGCAGTGGAGATGGTTAGCCATGGCCTCCTAAAAAAGGGGAGTCAAAGCTGCCAAATCAGGGTTCAATTAAGGGCAGTCCACAGAGGAAGAGAGCTTGAGAGTGGACTTCAAGGGTTCCAGACTCATTAGTGAAGCCAGTCTCCAAGGGGGATGGGGGAAGGCACTTGGTAGCTTTCAGGCCTTGCCATGTCTCTACCCCTAATGGGAATAATGTCCTACTGACAAATGGATACATCACGTTCTGTTCACCTCATAGCTTGGAAGCGCTGTGTTTAACGTTTTTTCCCCCAATTTCATGTCTGCCTATCAGTGCCCTGAGGATAACTTTGTTCCTGTGTAGGCTGACCTAGAGGATGAGTGATGTGGATTTTGAGGGGTGTGGTCCTTTTTGTTCTATAAGTAGTAAACTGGCATTCTGATTTTATGCATCACAAACTTGCTTAATATATTCCACCCCTCAGAGACGAACTTGTTCTTAGCAAGCTGATGAAAGAAGTCCGATGAGCCAGGGGAAAGATGACGGTGGAGTAGAAGGATCTGTCTTGCGCTGCCTCCCAGAATCAAGCTGAAAATAAAGAAAGCGGGGGGACGGTTGCCCAAAGTAAACAACTGAAGACTACCTCAAGAGGAGACACTTACCCAAGAATGGGCAGAAGCCACCTTGAGACCGGTAGGAAGGGCAGGGACAGGAAGGGGGCTGGCACTGCTTTCACGGGCAGCGGACCAAGGGGGCAGCATGGCTGTGGGAGCTTCCCCTCTGAAAGGACTGAAGTCTGGACCCCAGACCAGGCTCCCAAACACAGATCTTGGGATCAGCCACCCATGTAGTCCCAGTGCTGAAAGATCATGGGGTTTTGTCCTCTAGAGACAGAGCCCACTGGAGACAAAAGCCACTTTTTTTTCCTTTTTTTCTAAGGGTCCAAAGCACAGGTTTCTCATTCATAGCTACTCCCCTTGGACTCTGATGAAGGGAAGGCAGCATGGTCTGGAGTTGCATGAGGAGAGTCTGGAGTGGGATGTTTGGGGAGAGGTGTGGGGGAGCCCCACTGGGGGGTTCCTGGTGTTGGGACATAACTCCATGCTGTAGCAGCCATTTTTCTTGAGAAGCACAAGCCTATCCCAGGCAAAAAATAATAGCCACACCCTGTGGGAAACCACTCGTCCCACTCCCTGGAATCCTGCTCACCCCATCCTGAATCTTTTTTTTCTTTTTAAAAAAATTTTATTTATTTATTTATAGACAGAGGGGAAGGGAGGGAGAGAAACATTAGTATATGGGTGAACCCTTCTGGGGACCTAGCCCGTGACCCAGGCATGTGCCCTGACTGGGAAGTGAACCAGTGACCATTTGGTTCACAGGCTGGCACTCAATCTACTGATCCACACCCGCCAGGGCTCTTTTTCTTTTCTTTCTTACTTTCCCTCCAACCTGTATCTTAACCTCTGCCAAGGATGCAGCAACATAGGCAAACTCAGGGGTGTCAAAGACTGGCTTTAGCAGGCAGAGACCGGGGGAGGCAGATCCTGAGGTGCTTTTGGTCATTAGTTGACCCACCCCAGGGCCCAGTGCTGACAGAAGCCAGCAAGGCCCACCTCCTATGCAGCCACGCCCAGAGGAGACAGCGGCAAACTGTGGGCGACTTGTTTGATTGGGCTGTCTAGGACCAGACGTGGACAGCATGCAACCTTGGCTTACACCATTTTCAGACAACATCAGAGTCATATCCAAAGGGCGAACCCAACAGGCAACTGCTAAGCACTGCTGAGACAAATTCCACTTTGTTCTTTTTTATTATTTTCCTAATCTTTTTCTTTTACATAGCTTTTTATCATTCTTTCTTATTTTCCTTTCATATCTTGTATTTTATTCTTCCCTTTTCTTATTCCATTTTGCCTTTTTCCTTACTTTTCTGATTTTTTATTTTATTTTTTTCCTTTTCGTTGTTCTTTTGTGGCGATTTCCTCTTTTACTCCTTACTCTTATTGTTTCTCTTCCTTCTATCTTCTTACAATTATTTTTCTTTCCTGTGGTCTCCTCATGTTCTTTTTTTTCTTATAATATCCTATTTCTCTTTCCACTTTTATTATTCTTTGCTCCTTTGTCATTGATTTTGCTGTTGTTGTTGGGTTGGTTTTGTTTGTTTATTTTTTGCTTTCCTTAGCTTTGTTTTGTTCTGTCAGCACCTGTACAACAGCATACAGACATGGTGAGTGTTGAGCCTCTCAGTCAGCCAAGCCAGAGGGGAGATCCCACAATGAATGGGCCAAGAACAATCAAGACCAAATACAACAGGGAGAGCTTACACTATCCACACAGGACCACTCTTAGAGCATCCAGCTCAGGAGATCCAGGAGACTGCACACTGAGCCCCACATGACTCCTACCACACAAGGCCACCCCACAAACATAGAAAGTCAAAGCAGATCTATCTAATACATGGAAACAAACAAAAAGAGTCAGATAAAATGGGGAGCAAAGAAACAACCCCCAAATAAAAGAAAAGGAGGAATCTCCAGAAAAAGAGCTAAATGATGTTGAAGCAAGCAATTTATCAGACAAAGTAATGTTTATAAGGATGCTCAAGGAAATTAGTGAGAACTATAAGAAACTTAGTGGGAACTACATCAGCATGAAAAAGGACATAGAAACTATATTTAAGAACCAATTGGAAATGAAGAATACACTAGAAGGAATTAAAGGCAGGCTAGATGAAGCAGAGGATCAAAATAGTGATTTGGAAGACAAGGTAGGAAAAATACTCAATCAAAGGAACAAAAAGAAAAGAGACTTAAAAAGAGCAAGAAAGTTTAAGGGAACTTTGGGACAACATGAAATGTAACAATCCACATCACAGGGATACCAGAAAGAGAAGAAAGTGTGCAAGGGATAGAAAACCTGTTTGAAGAAATAATGACAAAAAACTTCCCTCACCTGGTGAAGGAAAAAGCCACACAAGTTCAGGAAGCACAGAGAGTCCCAATCAAGATGAACCCAAGGAGACCCACACAAGACACATCATAATTAAAATGGCAAAGTTTAAAGACAAAGAAAGAATCTTAAAGGCAGCAGAATCAATCAGTTACCTACAAGGGAGCTCCCATAAGACTGTCAGCTGATTTGTTAAAGAACAGTTCAGGCCAGAAGGGACTGGCATGAAGTATTCAAAGTAATGAAAAGCAAGGATCTGCAACCAAGACTACTCTAACCAGCAAAGCTATCATTTAAAATTGAAGGTGAAGTAAAGAGCTTCCCAGACCAAAAAAAAAAAAAAAAGCTAAAGGAGTTCATGAACAGCAAACCAGCATTGCAAGAGATGTTAAGAGGACTGCTTTAAGAAGACGAAATGGGGGGTGGGGGCACAGGTATAAAAAAATAAAATGGCAATGAACAAGTACCTACCAATAATAACCTTAAACGTAAATGGATTAAATGCTCCAATCAGAAGACATAGGGCAGCTGAATGGATAAGAAAATTTCCCATATATATGGTGTCCACAACAGACCCATCTCAGATCAAAAGATTTACACAGGATGAAAATGAAGGGATAGAAAAAAATATTCCATGCTAATGGAGACAAAAAAAGCTGAGGTAACAATACTTATATCTGACAAATTAGACTTCAAAATAAAGGCCATAACAAGAGACAAAGAAGGACACTACATGATACCAAAGGGATAGTTCCAACAAGAGTATATGGCTCTTATAAACATATTGGTGCCCAATACAGGAGCACTTTAAGATACAAAGAAAATCTTGGTGGGCTTTCAGGAAGAGACTGACAGCAATACAGTCATTGAAAGGGATTTTAACACCCACTGTCACCAATGGATATATTTTCCAGACAAAAAATCCACAAGGAAACAGCTACCTTAAATGACACACTAGATCAAATAGATTTAATTGACATTTATAAAATGTTTCATCCCAAAGCAACAAAATATACATTCATCTTGAGTGCACATGGAACATTCCCAAAGATAGATCACATGTTAGGACACAAAAGTCTTAACAAATTCTTAACACATAAGTCTTAACAAACTCAAGAAAATTGAAATCATGTCAAATATTTTCTTGGATCACAATGTCATGAAACTAGAATCAACCCAGTAAAAAAATTCAAAATTATTCAAAACATGGGGGGCTAAATAGCATAATGAATGGGCCATCAATAGGATCAAGGAAGAAATCAAAAGGTACCTGGAAACAAATGAAAATGAACACACACCAACCCAAAACCTATGTGATACAGAGAAAGTAGCCCTAAGAAGGAAGTCCAAGGCATTACAGGCCTACCTCAAGAAGATAGAAAAATCTCAAATAGACAGTCTAACCCTATAATTAAAAGAACTAGAAAAACAACAAACAAAGCCCAAAGGAAATAGAAAGAAGGAAATAATCAAGATCAGAGAGGAAATCACATAGAGACTGAAAAAAAAACTCAAAAGATCAATGAATCCAGAAGCTGCTTCTTTAAAAAGATAAACAAAATTGATTAACCTTTGGTTAGAAAAAAAAAACAAAAACAACTACTAGACCTAATAAATAAATTTGGCAAAGTAGCAGGATACAAACTTAATACTCAGAAATCTATGGCAATGGAACTACTATACACCAATAATGACCTACCAGAAAGGGAAACTAAGAAAATCCCATTTGCTACTGAAACAAAAAAGAAATGATATACATAGGAATAAATTTAAGCAAGGAGGTAAAAGACCTGTATTTGGAAAAGTATAGGATACTGAATACAGAAACTGAGGGAGATACAAATAAGTGCAAGAATATACCACGTTCGTGGATTGAAAGAATTAACATCATTAAAATGTCCATACTGCCCAAAGTGACCTACGGATTCAATACAATGCCTATTAAAATACCAATGACATATTCTACAGATGTAGAACAAATATTCCAAAAACTTATATGGAACCAAGAAAGACCCCGAATAGCTTCAGCAATCTTGAGACAGAAGAACAAAGTAGGAGAGACCACAATACCTGATATCAAACTATATTACAAGGCCACAGTAATCAGAACAGTCTGGTACTGGCATAAGAACACACACATAGATCAGTAGTACAGAATAGAGAGCCCAGAAATAAACCCAAGGCTCTATGGTCAATTAATATTTGACAAAGGGAGCACAAGCATACAATGGGGTAAAGAAAGTCTTTTCAATAAACAGTGTTGGCAGAACCGAACCGTACTTGCAAAAAATAAGACTAGACCACCAGTTTACACCGTACACCAAAATAAACTCAAAATGGATAAAAGGCAAATGTAAGTCATAATACCATAAAATCCTAGAGGAAAAAATAGGCCCTACAATTTCAGATATCTCATGTAGCAATATTTTTGCTGATAGATCTCCTAGAGCAAGAGAAATAAAGGAAAAAAAATAAACAAATGGAACTATATCAAATTAAAAAGCTTCTGGACGGCTAAAGCAACCATCACCAAAGTGAAAAGGGAATCTGCTGAATGAGAAAATATATTTGCTCATGATATATTAGACAAGGGCTTAATATCCAAAATATATAAAGAACCCATATGACTCAACACCAGGAAGAAAAACAATCCAATTAAAAAATGAGCAAAGGGCCTAAACAGACAGCTCTCTAAGAAGGACATACAGAGGGCCCACAGACATATGAAAAAAATGTTCAACATCACTAGGCAACAGAGAGATGCAAATTAAAATCACAATGAGATATCACCTTATACCTGCCAAAATGGATGTCATTAATAAATCCACAAACAGCAAATGCTGGTGAGGATGTGGAGAAAGGGAACCCTAGCGCACCATTGGTGGGAATGCAGACTGGTGCAGCCACTGTGGAAAGCAGTATGGAGTTTCCTCACCAAATTGAAAATGGAACTGCTTTTTGACCCAGTGATTCCACTTCTAGGAATACGAGTATATCCAAAAAATCCCTAAATACCAGTTCAAAAGAATACCAGTGTTATTTACAATAGCCAAGAGGTGGAAACAGCCTAAGGGCCCATCATTAGCTGAGTGGATAAAAAAGCTATGGCACATTTACACAGCAGTAAAAAGGGAGGAATTCTTGCCTCTTGTAACACCATGAATGGAAACAGAGAATATTATGCTAAGTGAAATAAACCAGCCAGAGAAAGACAAATGCCATATATACTAATAAGCAAAATAGAATCAGAGGCACAGAAACAGGGAACAAACTAACGACTGTCAAAGGGGAGGGGAACGTAAGGACTGACTGAAAGAGGCTGAGGGGGATTAGACAAAGGACCTAAGAGAGTGAGGGGCCCCCCAGAAGAATTATCTTCTGGAGAGCAGGCCCCTTGTGGCCCCCTCTCCTGCTATTTGAGTGTTCTAGGGTTCCATCTGTATCCCTGTACCAGTTGGTATTGTTGTGACAGGCTGTGTTCAGCTTTGTTTCTGAAGACTCTTTCAACGTCTTTGCCCATTTCATGATGGGCGATTCACACGCACACCTGCCCACACCACTGAGTGTTCAGTTTTTGACCAAAAATGGCATGACCCCTGTGCCCCACCCTCCGTATTTACCCGATCACACAAGAGCAACTTCTTTTTGTTTTCCCAAAAACAGACCTCAAGAGGAAATGTTTTTTGCCAGTGTGGAAGAGAGGAAACAAAAAACGGCAGAAGTACTAAAAGACATCAAAATTGATGCATTCGAAAACTGTTTTGAGCAGTGGAAAAATGTCTCAATAGGTGTACTGAACCAAATGGAGAGTGCTTTGAAGGTGACTGAAGTTTACACGTGTAAGAATAAACGCACAGTTTTTTATAAATAAACTCTGTTTGGGGGGTCCCCCCTCATATATGCATGACCCATGGACATGGACAACCATAATAGCATAAACAATAAAATATTCCAAACCAAACCAAACCGAGAAGAAGTCTGTGGAGCCCACGAGCCAAGCGCCAAAGCTGTTCTAAGGTAAGATTCCCCAGGGTAGAAGGTGCTGGCCCCTCATTACCCACCTTGCCCATCCACCCCATCTTTGAGCACAGCCATAATTTTGTCCACAGAACAGTGAAAGGAACATGGGTCCTGACCTCAGAAGACCTGGGTTTGAGTTCCAGCTTTGCTACTTTGCAATTGAGTAACTTGGAACAAGTTACCCAACCTCTCTGTGCCTCCATATCCTCATTTGTAATTGGGAGTTTGTACAGTGGGGTTGACTGAAGGGATAAAGAAAGGATACATATTAGAATCTGGAAAAGAATAAATACTCAGCAAACTCTCACTACAGATGATGCCAAGTGAGGAATGGATTACTCTCAGGAACACGGTGTAGGAAGGGCATTTCCTTGAACTCTTCCTTTCCCTCCCCATGGACAAGAGAAAATGTGGCACCCGGCTCCGTTACCACTCCTCCTAAAAAACCCAGCCCAAGGGAGATTTCACAGTCACTGATCATGACTTTGACTGCACCTGTGATTAGAGGCACAGTCCCTACATTGCACACACTGATGGACCCCTTTCCCTGAAATGGCTCCCCCCTCCCTCCCTTCTTCACACTCTCTGGTCCTCCACTCAGAGAACTCAGGGGAGTCCTTCAAAACTCAGCTCAGACACATGGGCCTTTTGTTTCCTGTTCTTCAAACAGGCAAGCCTTAGCCCCTGCGGGCCCCTCCCCTTGCATCGCTGGGCTCCCAGAGTTCCGTAGATTGGCCCCTTCTTATCCTCAAGTGCCACTATCTCAGAGAGACCTCTCCTAACCACCTCACGCACGTATCCACCCCATGCCATTCACTGTCTCATTACTCTGCATTATTTTCTTCATTGTATTGTCACTGCCTGAAGATAACTCGACTTACCAGTTTTCTTACATAGTGTTGACTTCTCTTCCACAAGCTTGACTGGGTCAGAAATTGTGTGTGTTGTGTATGACACAGAACCCCTGAGCCTAGGACAGAGCCTGGCACCCAGCAGTGCTCAGTCCGGATTTCAGAATGTGACACATGAATGGATATCACAAGCTCTGAAACGCCTTCTTTGACCACAGGATGGATTAGATATTCCTTTGAACTTTCATTGTCCTTTAGGTATGTTTCTTTGTGTAGCACTTGAACTGTATTAAAACCGCCAATTGTGTTATTTAAAAACTGCCTTTCACCCTGGCCCGTGTGGTTTAGTTGGTTGGGTGTCATCCTGCAAACCAAAAGGTCATGGGTTCGATTCCCAGTCAGGGCACATGCCTATGTTTCAGTTTTGGACGTCCTTTGGGGAGCCTATGAAAGCAACCAACTGATGTTTCTCTCTCACATTGATGTTTCTCTCCCTCCTCTTTTCCCTTCCTTCCCCTCTCTAAAATCACTAAGCATGTCCTCAGGTGAGGAAAAATAATTTTTTAAATAAAAACTGCCTTTCACGCATCCTCCCGCAGTAGTAACCCTCTCAGGAGTGAGAGATGGGCAAGAGGAAGAGCAAGAGGTAAGACCGCAGAGGGGAGCAGTGTTGGAAAACGCACTGCATTGCTGGCGTAGGGGTGTTAAATCAGTAGGGTTTTTAATCAAGTTCCCATTCAGAATTTTGAGGGGGCCACGTCCTGGAGAGAGGAGAGTATCTCCCTGGGGCCCACAAGACCACTTTGGAGTGTGGCAGGAGAGTAGAACGCACGTCATTGTGCACTCAGGTAGGGACAGTCACCCTGCCCCCCAACCCCTGCAGCCCGCCCTCCTCCCCCAGCCCTGTTCCCAAATCCTGCGGAGGGCTTACGGAAACTCCTCCCATGGAGCAGGGGGAAGAAAAAAGCTGAAACATAGCCTAGCCCTGCTGCTCGGCAGGGCTGCAGGGTTTTGTTGCAGACAGGCTGGGTGGGCCTAATGTGATGCCTTAGGATTCGACAGCCCTGGGGACAGCCAAAGCCGGGGCCCAGTCAGCCGAGGAGGCCAGTACCAGAACCCACAAGTAGGGCTGAGCCCCTCCTCTGATGTAACAACAACCCAGTACGTTCCATAAAACCCGATGCCATCTTGCCTAGTGGAAGGCTTCCTAGACCTAGAGAGATGGCATTGATGGAATTTTTAGGCAAACACAGCTGTTTAAATCTGAAGAGATGGAGATATCTTTGTTGGCAAATTTGGAGTTTCCTTCCACCCCACCCTCTCCTATTCTTTAACTAGTGAGTTCCGGGCTGGAAACCCAACCCTTCGCTGTTTGCTTTTCTCCCCTCCACTCGTTAGACTATGAACTCTTTAAAGGACAGAGTCTGCTCTTCCAATTGTCTAGCCTGAGTGGAAGCTGCCTCTGTAGTTTTACATTTTCTAGCAGCTACCTTTAAAACTAAAAAGAAACAGGTAAAATTAATTTTAATAATTATCTTTTATTTAACCCAGTATAACAAAAATATTATCTTGACATATAATCAACATAAAATTATTAATGAGATGTTTCCTTTTTGTTTTGCACTAGGTCTTTAAAATTTGGTGTATTATTTTACACGTATAGCACATCTCACTTTGGACCAGCCACCTTTCAGATGCTCAAGAGCCACATGTAGCTAGTGTTTGCCCCACTGGGCAGCACAGGCCTAGCACAATCCCTGCCACAGAGCAGGTAGAAAGTACATCCTTATTCACTGGATGAATTTATAATACTAAATGTTATCATTACATCTTCCTGACTCTTGAGAAACTTTTGTTCCTTTCAAAGTAATGCAGAACAATAAACTGATGTACAGCCAGACTTGACCAATATTACTTGGCAGGACATTTAGAAACAATGTAACAAAACATATCTTACCAAATCTGAATAATGCACACTGAAGTACGACACTGACTTCACTCTGCTTGTGTCAAATTGTAGCTCAAAAAAACTTGCAGAATAAATACAGGAGGAGTATGTATACTTTGTCCTCAATTGCATGGCCATACCTAGTATTTGTGGAGCCTGGTATAATCTCCTATATTTTACAGAATCTCAGAGGCTTGTTTTAAAATTCAGTGGGGCCGTTCTGTATTTAATTACTAACCCACTTAGTTATCCATGGCTTGGTTTCCCAACGATCAACAACCATGCTCACTTTGTTTAAATGAAGATGGATTTGATCGAAAAGATAGTCTGTGCCCGGTGGAAATTTCCTGTTGTACAAGACGATCATCCTCACGACTATCTGGCTAATCATTTCTTATTGTGTACTCCTGGAGTTGGAACTATTTGCCCTCCCTTTCTTCAGAACAAAGCTGTGTCCTCTTTCTTATGTTAGCCCTTAACTGCCTCTCAATGCTTTCTAAGAGGCCAAGAATGTTTAATCCCCTTCTCAAAATTGCTATCGATCACAACTGGGCTGTGTCTCTCCCTTTATCATCTAGTTAGTCTTGGAAAATATGAAATGGCATTGATTCTGGAACAGAATTGAATTTCATGGGCCATACCATGGAGAGAAAACCATTAACGAGTGCTCTTCTCCCCTGAAAAACTTAATGCCACCACTTGTTCCATTGCCAATGTATCTTGCTACTTTGCTGCCGAGAATGTCTCTTACTAGATTAGTATCTATAGTGGCTAATAAATTTTCTCGTAACAGTAGTTACATGATGCATAGAATCATCAGTGACCCTTTATCAGCAGCTTCCTAACTCAGAGGGTGAGAGATACAAAAAAACTCCGAATCTCTCACAGTCCCCCACCAAAGCTAAGTATTAGGGTTTCCCTCTCCGAGGAAGAGAGAAGGCAGAGTCTAATAGAAGGCCCTAAGTGTCCTCTTTTGGATTCTCCCAAATAGCGTTCCAGTGATTTCCTCGGGCTTGAATCGCTCCTCTCTGCTTTCTGGGGGAGCTAGGCAGTCCCTAACTGTGGATTCCCTGCAGTGGGAATTATGGGGTGTCTTCCTTTTTTTCAACAGCCTTTTACCTGGCACCTACGACATCTCAAGCTCGGAGGATGCGGTGGGAAATAGGCCCCGCGGAGCCCCTTTCTCAGAGTGCACGGGCAGGCAAAGATCCCCTTTCTGTCCTTGCTGGTGTCTAATCCCCAAACTACCTCGTCTTCGGTTTCGTTAGGAAGAACCATCCCAACAGCAGTCTCTTAAAAAGTCAAGGTGGCTTTGGATAGAGGTGACAATATTGGGTATTTACAAATCGGATATTTGGAATATTAACAGATTTACATATTCTGGGTGGCGTGTTCGGCTCCAGCTTGTAAGGAAGGCGCACTTCGCAGCTCTGGAAACTAGCAAACGTTAAGATTGAATGTAAAGCAAGTATTTCACAAGTCTTACAGGTGAAGCCGAGCTCTGGTTGCTAGGCAACCTGACTCTCCGCGAGGACCACGTCGTCTCCCACACTTGACCATCTCTCCCCAGTGGTGGGACGCGCCGGTCCCATTGGCCC